>NW_006203430.1:9161275-9168428 GCF_000334495.1 Tupaia belangeri chinensis
GTTGGGTGGGCCGGCCGCTCTAGGCAGCGGGGCGGACGGCGCTCAAGTCTCTCTGTCGCTGCTCGCCCTGCGAAGCCCCGCGGCGCAAGCATTCAATGGAAAACCAGTCAGCGCGTGCGTATTGCCGGCAAGCCCCGCAAGGCGGGGCTGAAGGCGGGGTCCGAGATGGGGCCGACCAGCGCTTGCGCACCGGAGAGGAGCTTGGCGGGTCGGAGCCGGAGGCGGAGACTATCGGCGCGTGCGTACTGGTGCGCAGCTTCGGGGCTCTTACGTGTTCCGCCGTTTTGCCAGTGGGTTCCCTTCTCCCTGCCATACCTTGCCAGGCCGCTGTCTGCTGGGTGGTTCCGAGAGCAGTGAGCGGCTGAGCCACAAAGGGCTCCCGGACCCAACACGGCGCCCTTCACTCCCCACATATCCCAGCTGTTGGGACTCCGTCCGGGAGACATAGGCTAGTTGAAGGATGATCACGGTGGGGAGAGAGACCCAACCCTCCACCACCAGCCACCTTCTGACTCGAGCGACCCCTCCTTTCTTTCTTTTTTTTTTTTTAGGCAGAGTCTCTCGTCCCACTGTGTCTCAGTCTTCCTGCCTCAGCCTCCCTAGTTACTGGGAGGTGGCCTCAGGTGGCCGCCTTGCCCAGATTTTAGGGTGGACTGGGAATCAAACCCTGGTCTGACATGTGACCTCAGCCTGCCTAGTAGCAGCATCCAGCGCATGCCACCGTGTCTGGGCCTTGGGTCTCTCTGTTTTTTTGTTTGTTTGTTTGTTTGGGTTTTTTTTCCCCTTTTTTCAATTACTGCTACAGGGAGCATGTGCTTGTCAGAGACAGAAAGCAAGAGAGAGAAAAAAAAAAATCAGTCCCCAGAGGGTTGGCCAAGCTGCAGTCCCTTCTCCATTTTCCTCTGGTGATTTTGGGCACACGTGCTCAGAGCATGACTCCCAAGCCACCGGATCTGGGACTCCAACCATGGAGTCAGTCATGTAGGATACAGCTGCCTTAACTTCCATGCCTCAACCTGGAGTTCCTACTTAACCAGAGTGCTTGGGAGGTCCTTGAGGCAACCCAGCTGCTTGGTACCTAAGCTGGCCAGTCCAACCCTGAAGCCCCTCCTGGCAGAGCTCCTGAGAGTCAAGTTCTGACCTTTTCTTACCGTAAGTGAGAGGTGGGGTGGGGAGCCAGCCCAGCCCTAGACTGCCCACCCCTGCCATGGGGACAGCCATCCTCGTAAAAATAGTTCCACTGTTTCCTGGCTGAATTTTCCGCTCAGCCCATGAATAGAGTCATTATGTCTAATGGATGCTGCACTGAAGTTTGTTTTCCGCTCCCACGGCCCCCTCCCTGGTCCTGGAGAGAGGCACAGCTTGGCCACCAGGCAGGATTGTCTGATGTGAGGCAGAGGCAGGAGACAGTCTGTAGGACTGCGGCAGAACCACGTCCTGAGGAGCCCTGACCGCAGCTGAAGAGGGAATGCCGGGGCTGGCAGGTGGTGTGGTGGTTAAGGACGCTGGACTCCCACATGGCCTACTGCAGTTCTAGTCCCGGACTTGGCGGCTTGCTTTCTCTCTCTCTCTCTCTCTCTCTCTCTCTCACTCTGTCAAATTAAAATAAATAAATAAAGTTAAATAAAATAATTCTTAAAAAAAAAAAAAAAAAAGAGAGAATGCCCAGCTGCACCAAGCTCTATCATGTGACACTTCTGACTCAGGCCCTGGAGTCCTAGGTGGACTGAGGGTCAGGTTAAGCATACTCAGTGTTGTATTCATATTCAGGACCATGTGTGTTACATGTATGCGATCACTTTACAACGTACCTTTACCCTGACCCTGACTGCCTCTCAGAATTAACCATGGATATGGGTCAACGAGGTGGCTGACCACATGACATGACAGTTTATTAGCCAAGGTGAGTACCATTGGTCCCACCATGGCCACAGGCAGACAGCGGGACCTCATCTCTGAGTCTGGTTAACTCAGAGCACCTTAGGCAAGATCTGAGCAGCTGTCCCGGCCTTGGAGCAGAACCCAAAAGAAGCATCCATCCGCCTGCCCCTGGGAGTCAGCCCATGGGAATCCAGCCTGCTTCCGCTCTGCCTGTCACAGGGCCCCGCCTTCTGCTGCCGCACTCAGAAAACATCTCAGCATCGAGCCTTCACCTCCTCCCAGGGATCTGCCGTCACCACACAAGACAGGCCGAGCTGTTTTTAGAATGTGGAAAGTTATGTAAGGGAGTCCACCCAGGACTGGGAGTACAAGCACAGGCGTGTCCAGTGCACACCCATGTACAGTTGCAGAAAATGGCAGTCACAGTGCAGAACTGCAGCCTTGAACAGAGAGAGGCCCTCATCTGCCTCGGTTTATCCCTGTGCAAAATGGAGGCCCTGGCCAGCTATGGTGATGCAGTGTTAATGCCATGTTCAGTGATGAGGAAGACATATGGGAAGGGGCCAGGTTCAAGTCTTGAGATCTCCCTCTGAATGCCAGGGTCACATACATGTGCATGAGATCCTAGCTGGCTGGAGCTAGGGGTAGAAGTGAAGCATGAGGATGCTATTGGGGGTGCCCATTTCTCTCCCTCTCTCTGTCTCGCTTATTTTCTCACTCATTAAACTCTTAAAAATGAAGACATCAGGGTCACCCTGTAGCATAGTGGTAAAAGGAGCCAGACCCACATGGCTGACTGCAGTTTGAGTTCAGGGCCCAGAGGCTTGAAAAACACACCAGGCACATGTGTGCGAGTGTCCAATATCCCAATGGGTTGTAGAAATGGAGACGGGATCACAGCATGATCACACTCCACAGGAAGGTGCTTTCTCCCTCTCTGTCTCTGGTGAGCACACACACCCTCTGGCAATTAAAAAAATGGGGACACTGTGACCAGCAGATGGTACAATGGTTATATTGCTGGATTCCCACATAGTCAACCACAGTTTGAGTCCCAGACCTGGCAGCTTAAAACTCAAGCCAGGCATGTGTGCATGCTTACCCAAGATCCGAAGAGGAGAATGGAGAAGGGATTGTGGCATGGCCATCCCTCCTGCGGGGTGATTTCTCCCTCTCTATCTCTCTGGCAAGTGCACATGCCCTCTAGCAAAAATCTCTATTAAAAAAAAATGGGGACACTAACATACCTGTAGGGGTTCCATGGGTCCCAAGAGCATCTTGGCAGGAAGGCTACAAAGGGAGGCTCAGCTCCCACCTCCCAACATCTGCTCCTCCAGCCTCCTGCTCACTGAGAACACCTGAGTCACACCCCAGTGAAGAAGGTGTGGACTGCAGATCCTCCCAAGATCCCATGAACCTCATCTCACCCACCTCACATCTGTGACCTTCTGGTCATCAGGACTCAGGATGCCCAGGCTTCTAGCCATAAAGCCATGATCTCAGCTGTCAGGATGGGGAGAGGGCAGCTAGGCTGGCAGCAGGTGGTGTCTGGGACCTTTCAAACCCCAAAGCCAAATCTCCAAAGGCAGGAGCCAAGGGCAGGAGAAAACCCCGGATTAACCCTTAGAAGGAACTTCTAGCCAATGAGCCCTGTGGATAACCAGGCTGTGAGAAAAGGACAGCAATGACCGCTGCTTAGCCACTTGAACAGGGAGACTGCCTTCTATGTTGTAACAGCTGCCAAGAGATCCAGGAATTACAATTGATTGCTGCTACCCATCTTCCACCTCCTCAGTCAGCAGGGGACAGGCCCAGAAAGCCTTGATTACCTCTGGCCAGTAGAGACTGGACAGGGCTTGAGGGAGGCACCAAAGAGCCAGCCTGGAGGTGTCTCCTGCTGGGATGGGATCTGCACACACCCAACTCCTGCCAGCAGGAGACACCTGGCCAGACCCCAAGCTCTGAGCCCACATATCCTGCATCCCCCCTGTGCCAGCAGCTGGGAGTACCCCAGGGCCTGAGACCCTGCCTGACTGTGCAGTCAATGCTCAGGTCAGAGAGAAGGTCCTCAGGTGACTCAGAGAGGCTCCTCACCATCCAAGGGACAGAGACCTCAAATGGACCAGCCTCCACCCAAGGAGAATGCCCTTGGCCTACCCACCCCCACAGGATCCCCAACCTGGTGCAGCAGGACCCTCCCAGGGCTGTCTCTGAGCTGCACCTGAGTGTGAGGATGCCTGCAGGGGCGGAAGCTGAGCATAGAGTCCCATGAAATGCCAGGCACCTGCAGTCTCCAAAGGAGCCCTGGCCTGGGAGGGGACACTGCCTGCCTCTCGTTACCTGTGTAGGCCACCTCAAAGACCTGATTGGGGGGGCGAGCTCAAGGTTGTGCTCAGCAGTCTGGGGCCAGCCATTCTTCCTGAAAGAGTACCAAAGGCAGCCAGGAGACATCTGCCTGTCCCTTTTCTAATGCATCCTTGATTTATTTCAACATACCACTATTGAGTAATGACCACAGGGTCCCATTCTGTGTGTGGCAAGAAATGAAGACACCTCTGTTCTGCCCCAGCCTGCACCTCCTGCATCAAGAGTTGGCAGGTCCCAGGGAGGTGAGCAAGGGTTAGGCCAGGGAGACAGGAGGAGGACTATCCAGTCTCATTGGTGCTGGACATGTGCCCTGAGGCCATCTCCTCCTTTCCTAACTGACCTACAGATGCAAGCTGCAGGACGTGGTGACTCTCCCCCAGGACCCTGTGGCACTTTCTGTTGGTGCCTTGGTAGTTCCTCAAGGAGCTTTCGTGAGGGGAGATAAGGAGGGCTGAGCTGGAGGCCGCATGATCCCACCTAGTGTCACTGACTCAGGTCCTGCAGAACATAGGCTATGGCAGGCATGCCCCTACCCCCAGTCAGGTTTCTCTCTCCCACAGGAAGGCTAGGGGGGTCCTAATCCCCAAGTTGCCCTTTTACTGGACCAAACCCCTCTGGCCAGACCTGAGTCCTCCCAGGACAGACTCCCCAACCCGCTCTTCTTCCCAGCCAGCTCACTTCTACAACCCTCCACAAGGCTGGGAAACACAGGTGGCCCCGGGTTTAATTACCCTGTGTAAGCCTGAGTCTTTCCTCTGTGCTGCTGAGCTACACTCCAGCTCGCTCTGTGTCCACTAACTTCCTTGGCAACAAGGCCCTCCACATGGGCCCAGCCTCCTCAAAGGAAAATTGCTCCGTTGTGGAGGGTCTAAGACAGGCAGGGCTCTGTATCAGCAACATCAGTTAGTCTCTTCTCTGAACCTTGAACTTGAAGAGGCACCTTGGACCCATGGTTCACTTAAGGAAACAGAAGAGTTGAGTAATTTGGGCAAGGCCACACAGCTTGTGACAGAACCATGATTCGCACCTGGTCCTGCGTGAGTCTCTAGCCAGTTCTTCTCCAGAATGACTTCCCTCTCTCAGGATGTCTCCAGTGGCTGGCTGCCTCCTTCCAAAGCCACGTGGATAATGACCTCACCCTGCCTCAGAGCAGACTCTGCCACCTGGACCCAGTGGGGCTGAGGACTCCCCCTCATCCCAACTTAAGTCCTCAGCCCCAATTTGGGGTGTGGCACTGGAAACTCAGAGCCTACTCTGAGGGACCAGGCAGAGGATCTGGTTATTTGGAACCATGAGGCCACTGGGTCACCCTAGGGACATGTAAGTTCTCTGGTAGAGAGAGGGATGGCGGATGATCCTGAGGGACTTGAACCCCTGGTTTTCCTGTCTTTTTTTTTTTTTTTTGGAGAGGTTTTTGCTATAGGGCGCGTGCGCTCGCTAGACAGACAGAGATATAGAGACAGAAAGCGAAAAATCACCCCCAGGGGGGATGGTCACGCCACAATCCCTTCTCCTCCATCCTCCTCTCGGGATCTTGGGCACGCACGCACACGCGCCTGGTGTGAGTTTTAAGCCACCAGGTCCGGGACACGAACCGCGGTCGACTACATGGGAGTTCAGCGACATAGCCATTACGCTAACTGCTGGTTCCCATGGTTTTCCTGTCTTTAATCACACTTAGGCAGAGGATGTCAGCCTGAGAGACAGTGTAGTCTGGCCCCTGAATGTGGTGTGTGCTCTTAGCATGTACTGTGCTCTCAGCACGTAGTACATGGCCTTAGCATGTGATGTGTCATCTTAGTGTGTGAGGTAATCAGTGGTGGCCTTAGTGTCCAGTGGGGAGGCTGAGCCCTGTGGTCATTTGGAGTACTGGGTGCCATGTTCACACCCAGGCCCCAGGTATTCTCGCAATTAGCAACTGTCCCAGTGGCTGAGTGGCTGATTCCAAGGGACACCTGAGTTCTGGGAGTGGAGGCCGCTACCCAGCATCCCTTGGCCACAGACATCTGTGGTCAGAGTTGGAGGTGTAAGCTAGGCAGGCAGTGGTGAGTAGCATCTGGCAAGAGAGCAGGCAGGGAGGTGGGAGCCAAGCCTGCCATCTCTGCCGGGATCCTGCTTCTGACCTGAGACCAGAGTGCTAGGACTCAATGGAAGCAGGGCAGATGGGGCTTAAGGAAAGCTGTAGCTCAATATAGCCCCCGGTCAGTGTGAGGGCCCCACCCTCACCTGTGGGGGCTCAGGGAGAGAAAGGCTCAGTTGGCAGAGGGACCCTGCACTTCTGCAGGAGCCCCCAAACTTCTTCCAAGTCCAGAGCAGGTGTGGCTGCCCCCGGGCTGCCTGGGTCACTCCCCTGCAACCCCGCCCCTTGCCAGGCTGGTGTGTTATAAATAGTAGGCTGCCCAGCCAGCCTCAGGCCACATCTCCATTTGTCACCTACCAGAGCTGCCACCTTCCAGCTGCCTGCCACACCATGGACAGAACAGAGGCACCTGCACAGGGCGTTTCCAGCCTCAAGGTACCAAGGACGTGCTTGATGTGGGCTCTTCTTCCCATGCTTGGCTCCTGGGGTGCTGTCGGGAGCAAGAACCCCTTTACTGCAGGTCATCTCTTGGGGTCTCCTTAACCTGAAGTGGAAGGGAGACTGTATTCTACCTGGTGGGGCTTGGTGTGCCAGACCTTTGAAGAACATTCCAGGCACTGTGGGGCAGCACGCTGGGTGCATGTGGACCGCGTGTGTCCAGGTGCCACAGATGTCAGCTGTGCATGTTGACCACACTACGCGCGCATGGAACCAGGCAAGTCAGGCCAGTCTCTGATACACACATGCACTTGTAGGATGGCGCAGAAGGGAGTGCAGCCCTTTGTCGGGCAGGGTTCCAGCCCCTCCTTCATCATGTGGTTCCTG
>NW_006203430.1:9169191-9172787 GCF_000334495.1 Tupaia belangeri chinensis
CCTGCTGACTAAGGGCTTGGTGTGTACCAGATAAGGCTCCAGGCATGTATGTGCATGTGTGTATGTATATGAGTACATGTGTGAGTGCATGTGTGTGCATGTGTGAGAGGCCTCACACCCCTGCTCTTGCCATGTCTGGGGCATCAGGGTCTATGAGGGTAGCTTTCATGTCCTATGTGTCTTGGGCTCTCCGCCCCAGGGGCCTGGGCCCTGCTTCATCTCAGAGAAGCCCTGAGGATTCTAACTCTGGTCCTTCCAGGAGCCCCCCTCTCCAGAGTTCTCCCTTCTCCTGCCCTGGCAGCCCCAGTTGGGGTGGAAGGGGCTGCTCCTGGGCTCCATGTCTCAGTGGAGAGGATAAGTGGTTACTGGAGACAGAAAGAACCTCTGAGCCCCTTCACCTCCCCTGTGACACATACCTGATTGTCCAGCCTTACCTTCAAGGGCTCAGCATGACCACAGGACACACGTGTGTCATTGGGGGTTATACCAGCACCCAGTGCTGGCCCTCGCTTCCAGCCGAGCTGCCTCAAGGCGTGGGGGGGTGCATACAGCTGAGTGAGGGGCTCTTGTCTGCCCAGCCCCATTCTGCCAGGGCTCCCTGAAGCTGGCTGGCTTGCTCTTACATGCACATTCCCAAAGCCTCTGGATAGCCTGCTTGGGCACGGGCTAGCTGGACTGGACTGCTAGCTGGACTGCAGCAGATGCCCACCCAGGCCTGGGCAGCAGAGGAGGCTGGAGCCCAGCAGGAAGGCTCAGTGATTCAAACCAAGATGGAGACAGTGTGGAAAGTCCTCAGGGATCATGTACAGTGACTCAAGCGTGTGTGTGAGGCTGACAGGGAACAGGGTTCCCTGTCCAAATGTGCTGGGGGATCTGAGCCCTCCAGGGCAGGATTGGGGACCAAGGTGGGGGTCCAATCATAGTTCTATTACCCTGGGGACCCTCAGGTCTTCACAACTGCTGGCCTGAGGTTCCCTTGTCCAGACACTCAAGGCCTTCCCCAGATGCTCAGTTCCACAAATGAAGCCTCACCCTGGGTCCACAGAACTGAACAATGTTCAGGTCCAACCCTTGCCCCAGACTTGGCCGGATCAGCCTGGCTTCATCAGTCCTAATCAAACAGGGCCACGCTGGCTGCAGGGGTGGTGGAGGCCGAGGAGATAAGTCTTCCCCAGGGCCCTCAGGCGCCATATCCTCTGTTATGCTACTGCCCAACCCTGGGTTCAGCTCCAGGGCCCTGATTCGGCAAGGCTGAGGAGGAGGGTACAGTGTCTGTACCAAGCGTCAAGCCTATGATGGGACCTTGTCCAAGTGTCAGAGCAGGCCAGGCCTTACCACTGGTGGCCAAGGGACTCAACTGTCAGGGTGTTCCCAAACACTGACAATGGAAGTCTACCAGGCCCAGGTGGGGCGATCTGGCCAGTGGGGATGGGTCACATAGACTGGGCCTGGCTGTGGGCTGGGGCCCTCCTGAGGTTACTCCTCAACCACAGGCTGGAGCCATGGCCCAAACAGCCGGTGCGGAGCCTGGAACCTGGAAGCCTCCCCAGGCCTGGCCGCCAACACTGCCAACACCACTGCCTGAGGAGGAGAGCAGGGAGAGGCTGGTGGAGCTGCATGCCTCCTTCAGGGAACTGTTCACCTTCTTCTGCACCAACGCCACCATCCACGGTGCCATTCGCCTTGTCTGCTCCAGCCAGAACCGCCTCAAGACAGCGTCCTGGGGGCTGCTGTTCCTGGGCACCTTGGGCATGCTCTACTGGCAATTTGGGCTTCTCTTCGATCAGTACTGGCGCTACCCAGTCATCATGTCGGTGTCTGTGCATTCAGAGCGCAAGCTCTTCCCATCCATCACTCTGTGTGACATGAACCCACATCGGTGAGGGCGTGGGGGTGTCTGTGTGGGGGCTGGGCTCCAACTCCTGACCTCTGCAGCCTGTAGGCATCTCCCTGTGAGGAGTCTCAGTCAAAGTCCCGCTGGCTCATGAAGGCTGGCCATTGATAACCGCAGCTCTTCACTACAACTGCACCAGGTGGGGCAGCTCAGACCTCTCTCTGGGGTAGGGCCCTAGGGAGCCCAGGAGGGGAAAGGCAGGGACAGAAGGGCAGCCTGGGCCCCCCAGGTGGAGAGGTAGCAGGAACAGACAGGGTGCTATGAGCCTCCCAGGAGGACAGGAGCACAGATGAGGGATGCGGGCTAGAAGAGTCACAGGAGCCCTCACATCTAGTTCCTAATCTGGGCATCCTGAGGGGAGGAGCTGCTCTCCTTGTGGCACACATAAGGACACTGGAGCCACACAGCACTGAGGTTTGGGCTTCAGGGAAATGGCTCTGACTCAGTGTGTCCCCCACAGGCCGAGCTCCATCCGCCACCATCTGCAGGCTCTGGATGAGTTTGCCCAGGAGAATATTTACACATTGTACAAGTTTAACTTCAGCAAGGACTGGGGGGACACCTTCGCTGACATCCCTGGCCCCGAGCCCTCCTTCCAGCTGGACCGTGGGATCCGTCTGCAGAAGTTGAACCACCCAGACAGCCAGCACAAAGTGGGATTCAGACTGGTGAGTGCCCCAGAATGCTGTTGCAGAGGGGCAAGCAGGGGATGTGGCTGCGAAACTGAGCCCCGCCTCCCACAGTGTAACAGCACCGGTGGTGACTGCTTCTACCGCACTTTCTCATCCGGCGTGACAGCCATCCGGGAGTGGTACCACTTCCACTACGTGAACATCCTGGCCCTGTTGCCCACTGCCCACGAGGACCACCACCAAAGCCACGGCGGCCACTTCATCTTCTCCTGCCGATATGACAACAAGAACTGCCAGGCCCGGTGAGTGGCTGAGGTTGGGTGGGTAGAGTGTGGTCCCACCACTGTGGTCCAGCTGGACAGACACCAGGTGCTGCCCAAGGCTGGCCACAAACAGCTCCCTGCAGAGATTAGGCAGGCTCCCTGCAGAGATTAGGCAGGCGCTGATGCCTCAGACTACACGCGATAGGGTGGGGGGTAGCAGTGTGTTCAGTCTTGAGTGTGACCCTGGGTTGTAGGCACTTCCGGACATTCCACCACCCCACCTATGGCAGCTGCTACACCTTCCATGGTGTCTGGACTGCACAGCGCGCTGGCATCACCCATGGTGAGTGCCAGCCCCTCCCTGGCCAGCAGGTGGGCAAGGGCACAGCCCAGGTAGCTTCACAGTATCCCCTTTGCCTCCTCAGGGATCAGCCTGGTCCTCAGGGCTGAGCAACAGGACCACCTTCCTCTGTTGTCCACGGAGGCTGGCATCAAGGTCATGGTTCATGGGCACAACCACACACCCTTTCTGGAACACCATGGCTTTAATATCCGGCCAGGGACAGAGACAACCATTGGCATTCGTGAGGTAGGCTGGCAACTATGCCAACCCTTAGGGACCTCCTGCCCACCCTTGGCCTTGGGACACAGGGGTGGGTCTTCAAGGCAGAGCAGACAGCAGAACTAAAGTCCCCTTCCCCTCAGGATGAGGTGCACCGGCTTGGGAGCCCCTACAGCCACTGCACAGACAGCGGGGGGGGAGTGGGCATGCCGCTGCTGTTCAACACCTCGTACACCATGCAGGGG
>NW_006203430.1:9172869-9178776 GCF_000334495.1 Tupaia belangeri chinensis
GTGGGGGGCCCCGGCGTGGGAGCCCCGCCAGCCACTGCACAGACAGCGGGGAGGGAGTGGGCATGCCGCTGCTGTACAACACCTCGTACACCATGCAGGTGAGTCTAGGAGGGAAGTCCAGGAGAGCCTGGGAAGGGGCAGCTAGGCCCTGGAAAGAGAGGTGAACCATGCAACTGGCAGGGCCCCTAGAAGGACATCCAGCTCCTGTAGCCCCCACAGCTCTCGTCCCTGCTGTCCCTGCAGGCATGCCTGATGTCCTGTTTCCAGCAATTAATGGTGGAGACTTGCTCCTGTGGCTACTACTTCTACCCCCTGCCGGCTGGGGCCCAGTACTGCAGCTATGCTCGCCATCCCGGCTGGGGTAAGCTACACCCACTACCCACCAGCTGGAGCCATGGTGGGCTGAGGGGGCGGATGCCATGTGGGTGACTTGAAGCGGGTGTGATTCTTGGGGCAGGGTCACATAAGTCGCTCCTGGTAGATTTACCTGTGACCATGCTCCCTATAGGTCACTGCTTCTACCGTCTCTACCATGACCTGGAAACCCACCAGCTCCCCTGTGCCTCCCGCTGCCCCAGGCCTTGCAGGTGATGAGAGGCATTGGGGTCAGGGGTCAGGAGTCACTGCCCTAGGTCACCCAACAAGGTGTAACGGGCGGGTCTGTCTCTCTCAGGGAGTCTTCCTACAAGCTATCCGCAGGGACATCCAAGTGGCCTTCTGACAAGTCTGCAGTGAGTCCTCTGAAGGGAAAGGTGGAGGGGCACATAACCAGGCAGACCTCACGAGTTACACGGAGCCCACCGGAGACAGGGGCAGGGCTGGGGCTAACCCAGCCTGCAGCCCTGTGGTCTCTTCCTCACACCCATCCATGTTGGTGGGAGGGATGGCCACAGAGAGCCTTCTGTGTGCAGGACTGGATCCTGGCTGTGCTTGGTGAACGGAGGAGCCCTTGGAGCCAGAGCCTGAATCGGAGCAAGAGGTGGGTGCACCTTCCCCTTCCAATGGGTATATCCTGGCCCCTCTCCTGCCACCTCATCTCCAGTACCCCCCGGTGGTGATCTTCAGCCTAGCCCCCTCACGCCTCTGTCCCCACTCAGGAGCAACATGGCCAAAGTGAATATCTTCTACAAAGAGCTCAACTACCGGACTGTGGATGAGGTGCCTGTGTACTCGGTGAGCTGGCTGCAGGCACCCAGGGCCTGGGCTGGAGTGAGGGCAGGGCTGGCAGCTGACCACACCCCCTGGAAGTCCTACAAGAGGGTGCACAGGAGTGAGTCCTGCCTGGCCACTCACTGCCCCCCAATGCTGCAGGTGCCACAGCTGCTCTCGGCCATGGGCGGCCTCTGGAGTCTGTGGTTTGGCTCATCTGTCCTGTCTGTCCTGGAGCTGCTGGAACTGCTGCTGGATGCCACGGCTCTCGCCCTGCTTTTGGGCTATCGCCGGCTCTGCAGGGCACAGACACCACAGCCGGGGGCCAGCACTGCCTCAGGGGCATCGCAAATCACAGCAGAGGCCAGCGAGATGCCCCCCAACTGCAGACATGGCGTCAAACATCCAGGAGGCCCAGCTGGCGTCATCACTCATGGGCACTTCCAGGGGCTCTGGTGGGACTCTCAGCTAAAGAGTTAGGCTGAGCTCTAGTCCCTGGAGACTCCTAACACCTGAAATAGCCTTGCCAAGGCCATCGGCCACTTGGCCTGGTCCTGGGAGCTGTGGCAGACATGAGCTTTGGCTGCCCAAGGAGGGCCAGATCGGCCCCCGAAGGCCTTTTCTAGCCACCCAAGGGCCCAGGAAACAATGTACCATGGCCTGTGGATAGGCAGGCACCAGGGATGCCCAATCATCAGGGCCTCCTATGGACCCACTTACCCTGCCTGGTGGTGGCCTCTCAGGTCTGGAGGAGGCCCAGGACAGAGAAGAAGACAATGTTCTCGCCCTCTAGATTACTATGTTCTGGTGTAATCAAATGTCTGTGTATGCATGTGGACAGAGTGCCTCCACATGGTGGTATGTCCGTGTTTGGTGTCAGCGGCATGTTTGTGTATGTGTGTCCCAGTATGTTCACATGTCTGGATACATGTGTGTGTACATGTGTGGGCATATGTCAAGTGGAGCCTGCCTTAGCTCGGAGGCAGCTCTGGATAGGCAGGAGGAAGGGCAGGGATAAGTCAAGGATGCTTTGTAATAAAATCAGCTTCTACCTGGCAGCTAGTGTGTCTCCATACACCCCAACCATACACCCCAACCATACACCCTAAACCCAGGTAAGCTGAGACTCTTAGACGGCATCCCAACACTTCCTTAGAGTAGATTGCAGCAGCCACACTGTGGAGGCTGGCGGACAGCAGAGCACGATGCAAGGCCAGGGCTGGCCTGTGCTTCCTGGGCAGGAGAGGCAGCCTACCATGGTGGGAACACTCCCTGGGGGCACTGGAGGGCAAGGTGGCAGGGGAAGGGCCAGGACATACCCACTGGAAGGGGAAGGTGCGCCCACCTCTGGCTCTGGCTCTGACCCCAGGGACCCCACTTACCAACTCCAGCCCCTCCTCACCAGTTGGCATCTGCCCCACTCCCACTAGGGGATACAACATAGGCCAGAGAAGGGTGGATGGGCCAGGGAGTTGGAACTGAGAATTCAGGAGTCCCTTTTTGCCAAAGAAGTCCCAGGCTCTCCATCAGGCCCCTGGGGCCCATCCAAGTCCAAGTTTCTTTCTTTTGAGAAAAACGGGAGCTACTTCACTTAAGGCTTCCCCTCGTGAGGGCAGGGGGCCCAGAGACACACTCCCCAGCAGAGGCAGAGCAGAGTGAGGCATGTGAGCCAATGAGCAGGCAGTGGGCACAAGCGGCAAAGGTTTATTAACAGTGAGTGATCGAAGTAGCAGGAGATGGGGTCCCGTCAGCCCGAGGCCCTGTGGGGCAGGAAGTGGGGCAGAGCTCAAGCAGGAAGGGAAGAAGGAGTTAATTCTGCTCTTTAGGGGTCACAGCCAGCAGGCAAGGGAGTTGGGGGGCCCCAGTCCAGTGCCCACCTTGCTGCCTATGGAGCCTCCCCAGGCAGCATTTGCATAGTGACCAGCCGACTGGCCGCGGCCTGACCAAGGGCCCACTGTTGGGGAGGGGACCAGCCTCTGTCCCGGGGCTCCTTCAGAAAAGGGATGCAAAGGCATTGGAGGGCCCCACAAAATGAGCTGAGGGCTCCCTGGACCCATCAGAGGGCCCTGCCCTAGGGGGAGGCTGGTGAGGTGGCAGAGAACTACAGGGGCCTCCCCCAGCAGAGGGCAGAGTCAAGGTCAAAATGGTCCTCGAGAGTCCACAGAGAAAAGACGCGAGACAAAGTCAGAACGAGGTCATTGTAGAAAATCCACTCAGTCCATAACAAAGAACAGCAGATTCAGGGGTGGAAAGTGCCAAAGTTGCTTTATGCACAGGCTCTGGGTCGAGTACCGGGAGAAGGTGCCTCTGGAGGAGGCAGGGATGGGTCTGGGGCCATCTGGCACGGGGGGCCTCCTGGCCAGCCACATGGCCTTGAGACGCCAGCGTCCGGCTAGGGCTGAGGACCCAGGCCAGAGCCCCACCCACCCAGCACCCTCAAAACCCAGCCTGAATGCTGGGGTCATTGTGAGGTACTCGGGTTGGTTCCCTGGATGGGCTGCCCCTCCTGCCCCAGGAAGGTGCTGGTGGCCAGCCACCAGCCTAGGGCCTAGAGAAGGGGGGTCTGGGGTGTGTATAAGGGACCCAGCTTGCAGGTCAGTGTTCTGGGGCAGTAAAGGTGAGGGCACGAGGTGACACAGGCCCTGAAGGCAGAGGGCACAAGGTGACACAGGCCTTGAGAAGGGTTTGTGATATGAGCAACCCAGGCCCCGGAAAAGGGGCCACCGGAAGACAGAGAGTCCCCAGGTGGGGTGAGGGGCACCAGAGGATGCAGCATGCCCCAGGGAAACGTGGGGCTTCAAAAGACTCAGTGCTGGGGTCACTCTCCCATCCCCGGGGATCCGGGTAGCTGGAAGGAGGGAGAGCAGGCGAGCAGGGACTCCAGGAACACCTGGGTGTGGGGACTGTCGGGAAATGGGCCCATGGTTGCCACCGGCAGGGCCGTGGCTGGGAGGGGGCCAGGGTCCTCAAGGGCATGCAGGGCACCTGGGCCGGGCGGGCGGGAACCAGGGCAGGGGTCCCGCGGCTGCCCGGCCTGCCCGGCCCTAGCTCTCCTCTAGATGGAGGCTAATGAACTCCTGGATGCACCTGCGGTACTGGAGCTCTGTGGGGCTGCTGCCTGGCAGGGGGCCCGGCTGACCCGGGGGGGCCTCAGCTTCACGCATCTCTTCTGCCATACGTGCCAAACGGAGCCTGTGGGAGAGGCTGGGTGTGAGACACCTCCCCCACCTTCTCATCTCCCCCATCGGCTCTTCCACGCCACCCCACCCCACGGGAAGACCTTGCCCCTACTGCAACCAGGCCCCCAGGGCTCAGCCGAGCTCACAGCGTGACGATGTCCGCGTTGGCCGCCTGCACTGCGATGGTCAGTGGGTCCTGTTGCTCTTCATCCAGGGCGTGCTGGTCAGCCCCCCGCTTTAAAAACAGGCAGACCTGGCTGAGGGACATAGGAGGTAAGTCAGACAGGCCCAGGGCACCACAGGTAGTGAAGGTGTCAGTAACTTACCCAGTGCGGCCCAGGAGCGTGGCATGGTGTAGGGGTGCCCGGCCACGGCTGTCTCTTTGGTTCACGTCTGCTCCATTTTGCAGAAGGAATTCACAGACAATCAAGGAGCCCTAGGGAACCGAGGCAACTCAGGCTGAGATGAGGAAATGGCCCTTCACAGGGTCCCTGTACCCCAATCCCCACCCTGGGTACCCCCACCAAGAACCAAGCCAGGTCTCCACTGAGGACAAGAAGCCCTTGTCGGGGGGTACCACAAAGGAGTGCGTTCGGAGGACGTAAAAGTGTCCAGGGTACACCCATGATCTGCATCCAACACCCACGCATGCTCACCCCGAGCACGGCCTGCACCAGCGGTGTCTTGCCCTCGTCTTCCGCATCTGCCCAGTTAACCTCAGCCCCGTGGGCCAGGGCTGCAGCCAATGCAGGGAGGTCACGGGTGCGTGCTGCACGGTGTGCCAGGAGCCCGGGATGCAGCTCACGAACATCAGCCAGGCCCCAGGCCTCACTGTCGGCCTCTGCATCCCCATCTACCTCACCGCTGGAAGACTCTGACTCTGGGCCCTCTGCAAGGAGAGGGGAGTTCAGGGTTGGTGATCCTGGCAGAGAAGGGGAAAGTACCCCAGGACTGGGGAGGGGCTGCAGCCGAGCAGAGGAGATGCACACCCACCCTCTTCAGTAACGCTGTCCACCACGGAGCCCGCGCCGAAGGCCAGGACATCTGAGCTGCCATCAGAGCTGCCCCCGAGGCCGCTGTCGCTGCTCAGACCTGTAGGGCCCACAGGCGAAGGGGGTCCTGAGCTAGAGGTTCCTGACTCCTCCTAGAACCCTGGAGGAAGGCTGGAACTCCACCCACCCTTCAGTGGACACCCCAAAGGGCAGAATCTGCTCTTACTAAGGAGTAGAACGTGAACCCTACCCAGGTTGGGAAGAAAGGAGATAGAACCAAGTAATAGCTCAAAGAAGGCCAGGGTAAGCCCACAGAGGTGCACACTCCCACATGGAAGTCCACTCTGCTGGTAAGCAAGATGGCAGAGCACAGCAGGGTGCATTCAGTGGACCTTCACCCCAGAAGGCCCCGAATCAGCACTGGGGTCTTCAAGAAGTCCTGGAGACTCCCGCCCCAGAGCAACTCTCTCCACTTCAGAAGCAAATAAGGTTTAAGAGCAGTGCAGCAGCGCCCTCTGCTGCCCGCAGCCATCCCTTTTTTTTTTTTTTTTTTTTTTAATAATTTTTTTCAATAACCTTGGTCCCGG
>NW_006203430.1:9178844-9180898 GCF_000334495.1 Tupaia belangeri chinensis
ACACACACACACAAACACACACACACACACACACACACACAAACACCTGGTGTGGTTTTCAAGTCACTGGGTCTGGGATTTGAACCACTTAATCAGCCATGTGGGATTCAACACCTTAACCACCATGCCACCTGCTGGCCCAAATCATCCCCCCTTTCCTTCTCTATCAGCGATCACACACAGCCCCCCCCAGCACACATGCACACACATACACATACATGCATGCCTATATGCATATACCTGCATTTAAATGGCACACACACATTCACAGATTTACACACCCACATATACACTCCTGATGCATAACAGCCCCCACATACTCACACGCACACACATTTTTTTTTTTTTAATTTGCATTCAGCAGAGACAGAGAGAGAAAGTGAGAAAGCAGCCAATATGGGAGATGGCCATGCCAAAATCCCCTTTCCTCCATTCTCTAGAGATTCAGGACATGCATACACATGCACCCAGCATGTTTTTCAAGCCACCAGGTCTGGGAATCAAACCCCGTAGTTAGCCCTGTGGGATCAGGCCACCTTAACCACCATGCTACCAGCTGGTCCCCCCACGCATCATTCCTGATGGTCATGGCCTCCGCTTCCAGGTTAATGGACAAAATATCTCCACCCCACCCCCTTAAGATGCTATTTCAGCCTCAGCTCTGCAACTACCCAATTCTTCCCACCCCCAGAACAGCCTCCTTGTGACACTGCTGCCTCCGCCTAATCTCTTCAGCATGAAATGCCTATCCTTCCAGTCCTCAAACAAGTGCTACCCATACTTGTCCATTCTCCAGACAAGCCTCATTTGGACCCTGCTCTGCTACCCTGGCTGGGCTCAGGGGCACGGGTAGCAGAGGCACAGCCGCCCCCAGCACTTACTGCGTGGACCAGCCCCAGCAGCCCCTGCATCAAAATAGGAGAAGAGTGAGTCCAGCTCATCTGGGCAGAAGAGTGAATCTCGGCGGAACTTGCGCTCCAGGGTGCTTGCTGCAGGGGACAGGGCAAAGGTTCAAATGAGGAAACTGAGGCCCAGAGTAAGGCACCCCAAGACATGTTGGGAGTCAGGCAGAATGCCTGCTTCGAGTGCCCTTGTGAGCCTCTGCTTCCAAGCCCACCCTGGCATCTAAGGTTGGCAGCTCATTCTCCTAGCCAGAGGGAACCCACTCCCCAGTTTTGCCCAAGTATATGAGCTGAGGGACGGCCTCCCACCTGAAGAAAGAGCAGCAACAGAGGGCAGGACAGGCTCAAGCCGGACCTTGCGACGGGTAGCAGGGGCACGGGGGGAGCTATGAGGACGCTGGCATTTCTGTGCCCGCCAGCGCCTTGGGGCTTCCCGGGCTGGCGCCGTGGGCAACTTTCGAAGAAACTTTTTTTCCACGTATTTGTCCTTGATCCAGGCCTCCTTGTCCTGCCTGGACCAGGAGTGAACATGAGGTTGCACGCATAGGTTGGGGCTCCCCTGCCCAATCGGGGCTCTATCCCATCTCACCTGGGGCTGCTGGCTGTGGGCTTCCTATTGCTCAGACCCTCACATTGGGCCTCGTAGATCTGGTTCACGGTGCTGTTTCCAAGCTCACACATCAGCTAGCACAGGAAATGAGGGCATGCAGGTGTTGGTTTAAGCGCTCAGGCTCCAGTGCTGGCCCCAGCCCCATCCCTCATCCCCACCTCAGAAGCCAAGAGACCCCCCACACACACACCTTTAGCAGCTCTGGCTCCCATGAATCCAGTGTCAGAGATCGCACCTTTGAGCAGTGGACACCCAAGCTCCTGGACAGCAAGAGGCAGGGAATGAGTTAGAGCATGGCTCTCACAGGTCCCAGCCCCTGCCCTGCTGGGGGTGGAAGCACCTGTGGATGCCAGAGCACTCGATGCAGAGCAGCACTCCCAGGTTGATGCTGGCCCAGCGGGGGTCTGACTGGCCACAGTCACCGCACTGGCTGTTGCCAGCCACGCTCTGCACACGTTGCAGGACACTTTCACCCTTGACACTGCGCTCCCGGGAGTCTGAGGCTGAGTCGATGCTGCTAGTGGATGGGGGTGGTGTGGGGG
>NW_006203430.1:9181379-9191448 GCF_000334495.1 Tupaia belangeri chinensis
TGGGTGGATGCTGCTAGTGGATGGGGATGCTGTGCGGTCCAGCCTCTGGAGGACAGTATAAAGGGCCTCAGTCCTACAGAACCTGCAGCCTTGGTTTCCCCAGTAGGCCTCTTCCTCCTCCCCAGATTGAAGTGTGAGCACAGGCTAGGGTATGTCAACACAAGCCTACACATGCATGTGCAAGGGCATGCGTGCACATGTGTGTACAGACACCACATGCACACACATACAAGCACACATACACATGCACATCTACAGCCTGCAGGAGCCATCTCACTGTGCCACACAGATGTGGGCACATGCATGTGGAGGGCACAGGGAGGGCCACACCTCACTGTAGCAGCTGTCTGGGCTCTCGCGGTAGGCAGAGGCAATGCTGGCCTGCACAGCTTGAACCCAGGCCTGCCGCAGCTTCTCTGAGTCGGCCTGCAGCATGCAGCTCCTAGAGGGAGGAGACTGTCAGGCCAGGTGGGCAGGGGCTCCCCCCACCCCGACCTGGGCTGGGCCTCCTCACTTGGTGGGTGACACGACCTCAAAGCAGAACCTCCGCTCGATGTCCTCACATGGCTTCACAGAGCACAGGCGGAGGTCATCCACCACCACAGTCAGTGCATCCTGTGGATGGCACCACTGTGGCCCCTGCACTTGCCCCCACCCTGGTCTTGACCAGACATGACCTTCTGCAACTCAAATTGTCTGTTTCCAGCACTTATTCCCTGACCAGTTGAACTTTGGGGCCCATCAGTGTCCTTAGCCTTACACCAACCCCCAACAACCAGCCCACCCCATAGTCCAGGAGGGGAGGGGTCCAGTCATCAGTGACCCATCCCCTAGCCCCACTGCATACCTTGAGCTTCTTCTGGTAGACAAGTTGACTGTTCTGAATGGAAAACCAGCGCCTGAGTAGTATGGAAGAGAAGGGGAGAAGAAGGGGAGTATTAGGCCAAGCCTGTTCCTATGTCCACTCTGACCTCACCCTAGTCTGTTTGTACCCCCCTTCTGAGGACAGCTTCTCACCGGTTCCACGTCTTGAAGGCATTACTGGCCCTCTTGAAGAGGTAGCCCTCCATCACCACACCACTGGGTGCATCCACATCAAACTCCACTTTGGACTCATCGTAGGAGAAGTCCTGGAAAGAACAGCCTGGCCTTTAGTGAGTGTCCACCCCTGAAGGAGCCCACAACTTCCTCAGACTCCACCAGAGTGAAGATGGAGGTGAGACACTAGTTCGAGGTCACCACACAAATCACATGGACACACAGGGCACGTGCTTAGACAGGAGACCCTCTGCTGATAATAACCATTTCCCAAATGCAGCAGGGCCCCCTGCCCCAAAACCCCATGGAGGGAGGCTGTATTGTGCCAGCCTAACTCTCCCATGATCCCGGAGCCCTTTCCCATGTTCAGATAGCTGGTCCCACCCATGGGTGAATTTTGAGCAGGGCAAATTCTTACCCCTGCTCATAACCCCTCCAAAACCTCCCTGTCTGATGTCTTCCAGGCCTCCAACCCCTATAGCTCATCCCCACATCTGGGCCTTTGCGTGGGGGCCACCGCTCACCCTTTCAGGAGCAAAACTTCACATTCACAGTGGGGCCTGAGAGCGCAGTCCCTGCCCCCAGCCTCGTAGAAACAAGCAGGCTGTGCTCAGGAAGGAAGCTGCCCCCCTGCATCCTGAGTGCTCCATTCATGTTGCCAGCTGGGTCTGCTTGGACCCAGCCTGACAGAGCTCCATTCAGAAGGTGGGGGAGTTACTGAGGGTCCTGTGTGTCCTGCTGCCTCAGGCCAGGGCAGCGGAGGATAGGCCTAGCCACCTGCTCTCCAGCTGAGGGGAGTGCAGAAAGGGGCAGCTGCTGCTGCCTGACGTGGTCAGACTTCGTCTGTGTCCTGCTGGTGCCAGTACTGCTTAGGGCAGAGGCTACAAACTGGCGCCTCAGGCAGCCTGCTCTCCCAGGGAGGTGTCCTTGGTGCTGAAGCCCTGGTGGGGCGGGGCAGGCAGAGGCCCCACCCCATTGGTTCTCCCTACCACAGGCCACCCTGCCCATACCCCCCACGGTGGGCTCACTCACCTGCAGCAGTGTCTAAGGGTCCCAAGCAGAAGGGGTGTAGGAGGGAGAAAGAGAGCCAATGAGTGACAGTTCTGGTCCCAATTCCCAGTGATCCAGGGACCCTCCCCCAACACCTCCCCAGGGCTCTACTCTCTGGATGGTGTCCAGGGCCACTTCCCGTAGGTGAGCAAAGACCCTAGAAGAAATCAGCAACCGAGGCTACAGAAGTGACCACAGCCTCGAAGGAAGGAGATCCCAGGTCGAGCTCTAGCCCCGTGTGCCCACCCAGTGTCAAGATCTTAAGGATGAGGGTCCCTCCCCCTGGCTGCATATTCCAAAGAAAAGCAGTCTCTACCCAGCAGAGAGGGTGTGCCTGAGGCCAAGTGGGTGGGTAGGCAGACAAGCCTGGGAGGAAGGGGCCAAGCATTATGGGCTCATGGGCCCCCTTAGGGGCAATGGCATCTCATAGTCTCCCTGTGTGCAGGGCCTCACCCGCTGCTGGATGGCAGCATGCTTACGCTCCATCTCACGCTTTTCCACTGCAGAGTCAATCACCAGCTGGTCCAGCTGTGGAAGGGGTACATCAGGGAGGGCAGTGGATCCCCCACCCCAACCTCTGAGACCTTGGCCCCAGTATTCCTGAAAGCTCACCTCAGCTGCCAGCTTCTTCATGTAGGGGTCCAGCTGGTGCAAGAGGCTGTAGCCCTGCTGGAAGAAGCTGTACTGGGCGTGCATGAAGGACAGCATCTGCAGGGGTGGCACAGGTGAGGCCCAGCACCCACCACACACGCCTGCACTCATGGGCAACCCCCATAAGCACTCACAGAATCCAAGATCTCAAATTTCTTCTTGGCTTGGAGGACATTGATCTGGGACAGAAGGAGCCAACAGGTGAGGTTTCAGGGCCCAGGTAGCTCCATGGCCTATACCTTGCCATAGACCCACTCAGGCTACCTGTGTCCCCTGAAAGTCCCCAGCTGTCTTCAGCTCCTGCACTGTGCCAGCCTCACTCTCCCATGGTCCCAGAGCCCTTCCCCAAGTTCAGATATCTGGTTCTACCCAGGGCAAATTCTTACTCCTGCTCAAAACCCCTCCAAAGCCTCCCTGTCTGAAGTCTTCCAGGCCTCCACCCCTACAGCTCTTCCCCACCTCTGGGCCTTTGCCTGGGGGCCACCGCCCGCCCTTTCAGGAGCCAAAGCCTCACTGTGGCTGACCTGGAGCACGTAGTCCAGTGCCAGGTGGCGGAAGCACTTTCGAGTGAGAGTGAGGGCACCTGAGGCTTCCTCCACCTCATGGGGTCGGTGCCTTGGAGCCTGGGCATTCCTCACCAAGGACAGCTCCATGTCCTCTCGCACCTTGTCAAACTGCTTCTTTGTCTCCTTAAACTTCCGCACATCCCTGGGAACCAGCAATTTTCATATCAGAGGTTGAGAACGGGTGCACACTGGGCACCTGCCCCCCTCCTGGGCAGGTCCCACCCACCCCTATCCCTACAGTCATCCTCTCCTTTTCTTTCCTCTCCTTCACCCTTGTCTTTGCTCCTGGACCCCTAGCCCTCCCATCCCTCCCCGCCACTTACTATCAGGATTGATCAGTCCTGGCCCCTGGCCTCATCCCAGACTCCAGATCCACACACCTAATATCAACCTGATGTCCCCCAACCACACATGCAGGCACAGGGCAGGGCTCTGCCTTCTCAACCAGTCCTGACCGAACCCAGGTTTTTGCCCTTGCTGAACCCCTGACCAGAGGACTCTACATCTGCACAGTATGGAAGCCTCAGGCCAAGATATCCCATGGACAGGCCCCAATGCCCCACCCCCTCCTGGACATGGGTGCAGCCTCCACTCCCCCCAAGCACTGGTGGCCCACGAGGACCTGGGAGCCACTCACTCTTTAACGAAGTTGTGAAGCTGCTGCCGCACAGATCTCTGGGCCTGGTCAAACAGGATCTGGGGAGGAGGATGGGGAGGTTGGGAGTCTGTGACCACATGCCCCCAGAGGCAAGGGTGGGAGAGAACTAGGGAGAGCCTCGCCAGCCCTGCCTGGACCCCAGCTCCCCAGCAGATGGCACTGCCCACAGGCCCAGACATAGGGCCCAGAGGTCCCACCCCACCTCCACAGGGCCAGCCCCTTAGGACAAGGGAGTAGCCTCTAGACCTCGGTTGGTGCCAGAGGCAACAGCTGTGACCACCTGCCCATCTCCCCAACCTGGTTCTCTGCCAACATAGTGGCCATGCTTTCTCATGTGTGCTCCTCCCACAGCCCCATCCCACAATGGCCCACGAGGGTCAGACATGGCATGACACCCGCCGCCTTCTGACCCTGGGAGGCCACCTCAGAAACGACCAGCCCTACATGAGGAATGACTTGGTCAGAGCTGAGAGCTCCCAAGAGGCTTGGTGTGGAGAGCGGGGTGGGGTTGTTGTTGAGAGCTGGAGGGGCTTCCAGGGCCTCCTCCACAGCACAGCATTCAAGATAAGACCCCCCCATATAGAGGAGGGCTGCACCCAACCAGGAGCCAACAGACAGACCGACGGCAGGATGAGCCTTCCTGGGCTGGTTTATTTCTAAACTTCCCCCAGCAGGGGGTGGGGGCCCCGTGTTTAGTCTGGAGCTCTGGTTCCCAGGCCACGCCCGACCACACATGTATATTTGTCCACGTCAGTGCAAGGGCCCTATGGAGTCCCCCAGCCCCAGCCCAAATAGCAGTGAGGCCAGTCACCTAGGAACCTTGGGACAGAGAGCCCTGCCCACCAGGGGGACACTGGGTGAAGCTCCAAAGTCTCCCCCACCTCCAGATCCCACTGCCCTCAGTCCTGAGATGTGTTGCTACTTCCCCTGCCCTTTGGGATCCAGTCTGACCCTCACCTGGGACGTGGCCAAGCCCCTAGTGATGCCCCCATGCCTCACTGACTCACAGACGTGGGATGGCCACCACCTCACAGACTGGAAGAGCAGAAACGTGGCCTCTCCGCCCGCCAGACGCTGCGCCAGCTCAGCTCCAGCGAGCCAGCCAAGATCTGTTCCGGGTGGGGCGGAGCCTGCAGAGAGCTGGTGGGGGGGGCTAGCTCGGATTGGGATGACATGGATGAGGACTCTGGGAAACCCCCATTCTGGCCAGGGCTTACCATGTGATAGTTGACCATCTCCTGCAGGCTGTCTCCAAACCGCTGCAGACATTCCTGGTGAGAGGAGAGCAGGAAGGATTCAAACTGAGACTAGCAGATGGGGGCCAAGGCCATGCCGGCCATGCCCTCTATGTGGTCGGCACCCACAGGACACAGACCATAGATACCCACCTGCTTCCCGGGCCTGGACACACTTGAGAGGCTTCCTCCCCAACCCAGCCCCACCTCGAGGTCAGAGATCAATTGGCCCCTCACCGAGATAACAGTATCACCCTGGCACTGCTGGGACAGGTCACGGACGCCGCTCACGAAAAGCCTGTTGGTGGTGACATAGGCCTTGCCAGCCTCGATCATGCCGCTGCACAGCTTGACCAGCTGTGGATAGGACAGGGCAGGCAGTGAGAGGGGCCAGCAGCTTCCCTAAGAAAGTAACACTCATGCCTGCCCACCAGTTCCTGCCCACACCACCACCAGGAGGCCAGGCCACAGAAGAGGGAACAGCTCTCCAAAGTAGGGACAGCCAGAATTCCGCTCGGGGCCCATTAGTGCAGGGCTGCCTGCCTGGCCCTTCGAGGACAATCTGGGGGTGGGGGGCGGTGGTATCACCTGAGCCTCAGTTCCAGAATGGAAGGACAGGACAGAGCAGGGAGCTCCGTGCAGGGGGCCTGGGGCTGAGGTGTGCATGTGGCCACAGGGTAAGCGAGCTCAGCCAGTGTGGCCTTGATGCTGCCCTCTCTTCTGCCGAAGCCCACTCCCTCCCCCTCCCAGTAACACTGAAGTACGCCCCACACAGCAGCCTGCTGGACTCAGCCATTAACAGAGGGAACAGGGGATGCACCAGGAATCAGGGACTCACCAAGACCCACCCCCTCCTGGATGAGATGAGACTCAGGGTCAGCCACATATGTGTGTGTGATGTATGTGCCCTGGACACATGGGGCAGGATGGACACACCTGCACACGTGTGCACATACACTCAAATTAGTACGCCCTGGAAGGCAAGACCTGCCATCCAGCCTTCTCGAGTGATCCTGTACCCTTTATGTATCTCTAGGTCTATCCCCTCACCTTGTCCAGTTTGGCCTCAATCTCAACCACATCTGTTTCTACTTCATCAATGGTCGCCCTGCAACAAGAATAGGATTGCTGGAGTCAACCTGTAGCCATCTGCTCTGACTGGCGGTCAGGCTAGGTCTTCATCACCCTCCCCTGTGCCTCCCCAAGGGGGAGTCCACTGTGGGAAAAGGCCTGCAGGAAACTGAGGCTGGCAGAGGCAGATACTAGAACAAGAGGCAGGACTAGAACCCAGGTCTGGCTGACTCTGAGCTGCCCAGTGCCCACCACCATCTCAGGCAGGAAAAAACCATATTGGCTATGCCTCTCCACCTGGGTTGTGGCTGCTGTCAGCCCCCAAGGATAGCACAGTGGTGGTGCCAGAGCCTCACTGGCCTCCCTCCTCTCAAGATCTCCATTCCTCTCCAGGGGTCAGAGTTGATCCTGGACCCCAGCCCCCCATATGTATCCCTCAGCCCCTTCAGCATCTACTCCCACCCCAACCCCTGCTGTACTTACTCAACCCACAAGCCTGGTGCTCGAACCTTGGAGCAAATGGGTGTCAGCCAGCAAAGTGGGTGGCTGCTCTCTCTGGTCCTGGCAGCATCAGAGGACCCAGACCAGCTGAGAAGAGGTGCTCCCTACCCCCCCTAAACCTCAAAACACCAAGTAGAGAAGGGTGGGGCAGGCCTAGCAGAGTCCACTCCCACCAGGGCAGCCTGACAATGGGGCTGCCTCAGCAAGGGAAGAGTTAATGCATGACATCACCAGAGAAGCCACCGCGGGAGAATCCCGGGAAGGAGAGAGGCAGATGGATCAGGCACGTGACACACCCCCCTCAGGGAACAGGAAATAAGGAAATAGGGCCAAGATCCCAGCAGCTTCCCCCCCCCCACAATTGGCTCAGCTGGCAAGCTGTGCCCATCTGGCCTCCTAGGGATGAGGGACTACAGGGCATGGGGCTTGGGTCAGAGGCAGGAGACAGGTCTTGAGAGGGAATCCAATTGAGGGGAGGTCATCCAGGTCTAGCAGACCCTCATCTGTTGCCCCCTGCATTGGCAGAGGGAGGGGTATGTGCCAGGGTTTCCCCTCGCCCCTCTGCCTGAAGGGAGGGACCTATGGGTCGCGTGGAGTGTGCCTTGGACTGTACTCAGCTAGGGAGCTGACATCAGGCTGTTTCCCCTGGGAGGACATCAGCTCCTCTCTGAGCAGTCCTCACCCCTTTTCAAGGGAAAAGGTGACTCCAAATCCTGGAGCAGGACAGCCTCAGCAGGATGTTCCCACAGCCCGCCCTGCTCAGAACTGTCCTGTAGCAAGCCCAGCCCACAGCATCTACAGGTGTGGCTGGGGTGGACCATAGAAGGCTCGAACAAGACCGTGATCACCACTATAGTTTCTCCCTTCTCCCTTGAGGGGCCCAGAAAAAGAGAAGGGAGTCCCCAGAACAAGCCCATTGCTAGAGTTGCCACCCTTGGGCTGGGCGCCTGTGTCCCTGGAGAGATGGCGGGAGCGGAGACACACCCGTAGAAGATGGAAGTGATCATGGGGACAAAGTGAGCGTTCTGCCCTCTGAAAGCCAGCACCCTCTGCTGAGATCCCCTTGGCTTTCCCTCCCCATCCACAGGGCACCTAAGGCCTCCTCTCCTTCCTCTATCCAGGATTTCCTCAGCAGCTTGGAGGATGGGAGAGGGTGAGGCCAGCCCCTCCATCAAAGCCATGACTCAGCGCCTGAAGCCCCACCCAGGGGAGGGGCACGCTGAATAAGAGCTTGGCACTTCCCCCTCCACAGACTCCCGATCTGACCCACATGTGTCCAGGGCCTGTGAAGCTCTCCCGCGGCTGTCATAAGCCAGGCAGGGTTCCCCCTCCCAGGATTGGGGCATCCAGGCTCTACAGCAGACCACACCCTCCTACTCATCCCGCCCTGGCCAATCTGATCCCCACCTGCAGGAAGCTCAAGTTACATCCTCAGTGGCACCTGGGAGTAAGTGGATAGGGTCATCCCAGGACAGCCTCAGAGAGTCTCTCAGACCCCCATTAAATCACAGCCCACCCCCAGAACTCACTAAGTCTGGCTTCTGTGGCCCCAAAACTGGGTAAATTATCTTCAGCCCTCAACTCCAGGCCCCTGCCTTCACCCTAGGCCCTACTGGACACTTTCCCAGTGCAGCCCCTCCCTACCAAAAGAAGCATTGCAAAGCCTAGGCAGCTGTCACAGCAACTGGGGGCCCAACAGGGAATGACTGGTTGTGGGAGAGAAGCCCAAGGATGAGTGGGGACCTGGCACCCCCACCTGATTGGGCAAGTTGAGCTCAGACCCCTGCATGGAGGAAAAGGGGAATGAAGCTTCTGAGTGAGAGACCAGGGCACCACTAGGGTGCCTCAGCCAGGACCAAGTCCCTTGCAAATCGGCCTGGCCATGCCCCACCCCCCAGCAACCCCCAAGTCCTAAAGGACAGAGATCAGTGGTAGGACCGGGATTGGGGGTACCTGAGTCACTCAGACCCTTGCTCTCAATCAGCAATAGAAGATAAGAGAACACAGAAGATAACCCTCAGCCCCTCTGCCCAGGGCCTGGGGCCACTCTCTGGGCCAACTCAACCCTCCCACTCCCGGGCTCCCAGAGCTAACACCTTTGTGAGGATGCTGTGCAAAGGGGCCAGTTCTAGAGATGCTGTGGTCTACCAGAGCACCCACACATAGGTTCTCTTGCTATGCCCCCCAAAACCCAGCATGTGCATATACATGTGACCAAGCACACATGTGCAGAGGTATGACAGACATGACCACACACAAACATGTGTGTATGTAGTGACACAGTAAACATACACTATGTGTACCTAAGATCTGGTGCACAAACGTGCATAGACATGTACCTAGTTCTGGGACACATGTATGAAAAAACCAACGTGTGTCCAATGACATGGTAAGCCTGGTGTATGAATCCACACAGAGAGGGAACACATACACATGCATGTGCACATCAATTACTAGTCTACTAGCATGCATCAAGTACACCAGCCCAGAGATGCAGCTCACATTCATTTACATGGTCTGGCACACTGAAGGAGGGGCAAAGAAAGGCAGAGTTCGTGCATGTGCACCCCTGCACAAGCATGTGTAGTGGTAGGTGGCCTGATGTAGCTGTACACTTATGTGCAGTCTGTGAACATATGGTTCATGCAGCTGTGCATGCCTGTTGCCCAGGATCAGTGAAAAACCCAGGGATGAACACAGCCCTTGCCCTTCCACCCAAATCTCTCACCTGATCTTCCCCACCACTCTGCTCAGTTCCCAGCCCTCCAGGCCCTTGGACTACTCAAACCACCTTTGACACCCGCTAGGCCCTAAATGTCATTCCACTGCCTGTCCCCATGCACTGCTCTGGACACATGGACCAAGACAGAGACGGGGCACATCACAGACTCAGACAACCCTAGCTAGAGCAGGGCTGCAGGGCCAGGGACGGGCTTGGTCCTATGCAGGTGGTCACCACACGGAGGTGCAGACACACAGAGAGAGTGGACAGTCCCTGAGGTGGCCAGGCTGCCCCCACGCACGCCCTCCACGCGAGGTGACCAGCACAGGGGCGTCTTTTGTTCCGGTCCCTCAGGACCGGGGGCGGGGCGGGGCCGCGCAGTCGGTGGGGCAATGGCTTTGTCCGAAGCCGGGTCCTGCAGTCTTAGTCCCTGAAGGCCGCGGCCGGCACGACGCTGACCACCCGTCCGCTGCCAGGCACAAAGGCGACAACGACGCCCCCGCTTCGTGCCCACCCCCGGGGGCCCGAGCCCAGCACCTGAACCGCGGCGAGTCCTTGATGCACTCCTCGAACTCCA
>NW_006203430.1:9191591-9204081 GCF_000334495.1 Tupaia belangeri chinensis
GTACGCCGCCTGCGCGAGCCGCCCGCTGTCACCACTGGGGAGCGTCGCCAAAGTACGCCGCCCGCGCGCTCCTTCCGCTGTCACTGCCGGGGAGCGTCACCAAACACTCCTTCCTGAGTCGGGCCGACCTAGTCTGGGAAGCTAGGCTGGTCTGCAAGAGTAGGACTTAGGGGACAGTTGGCTGGGCTGCGCCCCGCCCGTTTCAGCCATCCTAGCTGTTGCGCAACTCCGGGCTTTTGCGAACCACATCTGGTAGGACTTAGCCGGAACGCGGCGGAGAGAAGCGCTCAGGAGGATGGGACAGAAGACTGCAAGGAGAAAGGAGACAAATGAGCTAATGAATGAATGCACGTGTAGAACATGCGGCTCACAGCGAGGCTATGAGCGCTTCTGCCCAAGGGCTGCCGTGCGAGTAGGGTCCACTCGCTTGGCAGCGGGAGGAAACTTTGCATCCTCTCCCTAAACCAAGGCCCTCCTTCGCTCCCCAGCCCCAGGCAGCGGCTAGGCAGGCTTGGCAGGCTGAAGGGCGGGGCCAATGCAAAGGCGCAGGCGCAGGAGTGGTCGGACCGGGATACATGCGCGCGCAGGACCCCACGTGCGGTCGAGCCCGCCTCCCAGCTGCGATTCCCGCATCGTTTCTGCTTCGCTCAGCTAGACCATGTATTCCACTCCCGCTGCGGGCTGCTTGCGGGCGCGCTATCTCGTGTATTTCCAATACCTGGGCACGGACTTCAAGTATGTTTCCCGATCTCCCTACCCCTATCCCGCCAACCGCACCAGGGATAGCGGGCATGTAGCCCGGGCTGAAGCGGAATGTGAGCTGGACCGAGAAGGGAACCGACTTGCCCGCGGGTCCGGAAGCCCCGCCTCTGCGGCGGCGGGTCCTGACTTTTGAGAGGGCGCGGGCGGTCCGAGATCTAAATTTAGGATCCGCGCGCCAATGTCCGGCGTCTGTGCTGGCAGACCGGACGTCTCCGGACACTGGATCCCAAACATTCAGGGGGAAGGAAATGGCTTTGTTTGGCCTGAGAGAGCGGAGGTGGAGCCGGACGGTTTGGGCTTTGGCCGAGATCCCGGGGCAGGGCGGCTTCCGCGGACGCGCTAGGTCACCTCCTCCCACTTCTGCCCACAGCGGGGTCGCTGCCGTCAGGGGCACTCAGCGCGCGGTTGGAGTACAGAACTACCTAGAGGTGAGTTGTGCTGGTCCCGTGCCTGGCTGGGAGAAGGATGATCCCCTGGGTGCCCTGGTTGATGGACAGATGGGAGCCTCCTCCCAGTCCGAGCCTCCTGGACGCGGAAAACCATCCTTCAGGCTCCGTTCATCCCGGGTGCTGCCCGCTCCCCCTAGGTGGTTTTGTCCCTGCAGGAAGCCGCAGAGCGGCTGAATTCAGTCGTGCCAGTCAAGTTCACCATCTCCAGCCGCACGGATGCTGGGGTCCATGCCCTGAGCAACGCCGCGCACCTCGACGTCCAGCGCCGTTCAGGCCAGCCACCGTTCTCCCCAGAGGTACTGGTTGAGGCCCTCAACACTCACCTAAGGCACCCAGCCATCAGGTGAGCCTGGCGACCTGAGCAAGACCCTGCTGCTCTGTGCCTCAGTCCACTGTGGATGGAGGCTAAAGGTCTGGAAAGACTGGACAGAAGTAGGGAGTGATGGGGGGCGGCACTTGGGGAGGTGAGCAGGGCCATTCCTCCAGTGAGCCTGACTACTGCCCTAGGGTACTGCAGGCCTTCCGAGTGCCCAATGACTTCCATGCTCGCTATGCGGCCACATCCCGGACCTACCTATATCGCCTGGCTACTGGCTGCCCCCGGCCTGACCAGCTGCCTGTGTTTGAACGAAACTTGTGCTGGGCTCTACAGGCAGAGTGAGTATGGGTATGTGAACGGGAAGTGGTTAGCAGGCCCACTTGGCCAGTGCCTTCTTCTTGACTGGTCACCTGGCCCTCTATAGCTGCCTGGACGTGACTGCCATGCAGGAGGCTGCCCAGTACCTTCTTGGGACACATGATTTCAGCGCCTTCCAGTCAGCTGGAAGCCCATCCACAAGCTCAGTGCGCACACTGCGCCGACTCACAGTGTCCTCTGGCCCAACCAGCCCATTTGTCCTCCCCCAGGAGAGCAGGTGAGGAAGGGTGGCCTTGCACCACAGGTCACCAGTACCAGTCTGGAGGCCGCTGAGGGCTGAATTTAGCTCCAGTATTTTCACCAACAAAGGAAGGTTAAGGCTAGACTGGGGGTGGCTGGATATGCATCTGAGAGCTGGCTAAGGGGGGATGCTGGTCAGCTGGAGGGTTTGGGGTAGCTGAGTGGTGTGGGTCAGACACCCAAGAGTCTGCAGCTGTGCCCTTCTCCTGGCTGGGGTCCCTGCCAGGCTAGGAAGCAAGGGACATAGAATGCTGCCTTTCTTTAAGAGCCCCTCACCCTGCCTAGCGTTCTCTGCCCAATGGATTGATTTTGGCAACTGCTGAAAACATTTCACTGGGCCAGTGGTTCCAGCCCAGCCTGGCAGGGAATGGGTCCCATTGTCCCCTAGCACTGTCTAGGGGCTCTGGCCAGGTGGCAGCTGCTGACATCTAAACACCCTGCCCCCCATAGCTGGGGCCAGCCCCGAGGGGAGGAGGACCTTCAGCATTGCCAGTTGAGACTCACCAAAGAGCACCAGGCTCAGGGCTTGGGCCTCAGTCAGATAAGCTGGCTGCTCCTCTCACTGAGTGACCAGACCCTGTCATGTAGTGGCCCAGGGTAGGTTCTACAGCAGTCAGCCCCTGGCCAGGCCACTCTTTGCACCCAAGACCAAAGGGGAGTTCTGCCACCTCACCTTCACGTACCATTGTCTAGTTTTAATCTCTCCCTACCCATAATTCATACTTGGAGACAGGTGGTTAGTGAGGACCCCTAGGAGAGTGCACAGCTGAGAACCAGGCCTGAGCCCTGGAGCCAGCAGCACAGTCTTTGCTAGTTTTCCTCATCTAAGGCCATGTAGTAGGCCAGAGAGTGGCCAGAGCTGCCCCGTGTCCTAGACATCACAGGCACTTGTGTCCACAGGAAGCTACGGTTCTGGAGCTTGGAGTTTGAGAGTCAGTCCTTCCTGTACAGACAGGTGAGCTTTGTCCTGAGGCCTTCCCTGAGGGTGGGAAGGCTTCTGTGCAATCTTAGCTATGGGTTGCAGGTACGGAGGATGACAGCTGTGCTGGTGGCCGTGGGGCTGGGGGCTTTGACACCCACCCAGGTGAAAGTGATTCTGGAGAGCCAAGACCCCCTGGGCAAACACCAGACCCGTGTGGCCCCAGCCCGGGGCTTGTTCCTGAAGTCAGTACTATATGGAGACCTTGGGAACCTTGGTAAGAGGAGGTGGGCCTGGGAAGGGGTTCCTGATGTGCATCACAGTGGCTGATCTCTTCCCAAGGCTGGATCCTTGTGGAGGTAGTCAGCCTACCTCTTATCCTAGGAGATGGGAATCCAGCTTGCACCCAGTGGGAAAGCAAAGGCACAGGAGACTGGGAGGCCCAGGGACTCAAAGGACTTCAAGCTGGAGACCAGTGACCAAAGCAACTGGTCATGGCTTAGGATAAAGGTAAACCCCTTCCCCCAGGGCAACAGCCCCTCAAGCTGCATCCTAACCTGACCCTATGAGTAAGACCTGTAGGGGAGGGAGGGCTCTGCAGCCTGGTGGAAGGCTCTGGGTTGGCCTAAGATATGTCCACAGGCCCTACCTCCTGCTGGCCCCCGTTTCTAGCTCCATGCACCTTGTAGGAGCTACAGATGACTCCAGACATTCAGCTAAAGTCAGGACAGCCACAACATACTAAGCCCAACTGCTGGACTCTGTCCTACATGCCACTGCACCCAGTAGGTCCCAGCTGTGTTGGTCAATCCAGCCAGCCAAAGCTGTAGTGGTCTTGCCTCCCATGGGCTCTTACCTATCCAGAGTACTTACCACCCGGGACAACCCTTTCTGCCCTTACCCTAGGTAGACTGGTGGGGGGTGAGTGCAGGAGACAACATGTGTGCATCAAGAAGGGAGAGAGAATTCCAGTTGCCTTTAGTTCTGCTTTTACTAGAAATTGCTGTCCGGTACTATCCTTAAACATCTTCTTAGGGCACAGGAATACAAGGCAAGGAGTCCCCAAAGGCCTATTTATTTCTTCAGCCAAAAATGGCCACTCAGTTAGGTACTGTCATAACCTTGTCCCTGGGGATAGGGTCTATGGCCCAGCTAGGGGCTCCATTCACACAGAGCATCCACAGTTCTGGAGTGGAAGCCCAGGTCTGGGCAAAGGGCAGAGGTTGCAGGCCTAGGTGGCAGATGGCTTCAGCTGGGAGCCTGAGGAAGGCCCTTCTTGAGCAGCGAGGTGAGGTAGCTACCCAGTTCTTCATCCTATAGCCAAGGCAAGAGGTCCCATCATCCTGCCTGCACTGCCTTGAGCAATGCAGGGTCACAGAGGAGTGATGCTGCCTGTCCTGACTGGGCAGTGAGGGTGGAGAGTAGGGGGTTATGCCAGCTCTTTCTACAGCCCTCCTTACCTGATAGGTCCAAGAGACCAACAACACCTTGGTGCCTGGGTCCTCAGAGTGAGCAGCAGCCTGGACAAGGATGGACTCGACGGTCACAGAGCCGTCGGGGAGGTGCTGCACACAGTGGTCCTTCAGGATGCTGCAGGAAAGCACAGTGAGACCCTGCCTTGCCCCATAAGAGCCAGAAGTGGGTCGGGCAGACACTCACCTCTTGAGGTGGCTGTAGATGCGTGTGGCTGTCTCCTGTTCCTTGCGCGTGTCATGCAGGTGTACGCGGCAGGTGAAGCGCAGCTGGTGCTCGGCCAGGCCCAGCTCCTTGAGGGCTTGCTCTGAGGACACGAGCCGGAAGTTCTGTGGGGTGTAGTGGGCAGGTCAGGAAATGTGGAGTGGCTCCCCAAACCCCCAGGACATCCATGCACACTTACACTGTCCTTCATGATCAAGGTGCCATGCAGGAGCCGGGGCTTTTTGGCCTCAGGTAGCAGTCCTGAGGGGAAGAGGATGGTGCTGTCAAGACAGGCTGCCTCCTCAGCAGCTACTCCTTACCCACCCAACACACCCTGCCCTGCCCTGCATACCCTGTGCCATCTCTCGCTTCAGCAGCCCCAGTGAGATGCCCACAGGGATGCTGGGGCTCGTGGGTAGCGTCACCGTCTCACCGTTGGCTGGCATGTAGCAGCTGACCCCTAGGCTCAGGGGCAGAGAGAACATCAGTCCAGGCGGCTGGCTGTGCCCACACTGACCCCAAGGATGGACCCTGCCCAGCACCCACTCCAGAGTAGCCCCAAACCCGTGGTGCTGGCTGCCTACGGAATTCCTGCTCTATCTTCTGCTTGAGGAACTCCATCTTCTTGGCCTCCCCGTGCACCAGCAGCACATTTTCCGGCTCTGCCTGGCCCACCAGCTGCATGATGCCCTTGGCGTCAGCATGGGCACTAAATGACATGTACTCCACCTGCATCTTGACCTCCAGCTACAGTGTCACAGGGCATAAATGGCCATCAGCATCAGGAGTAACCTGGCTGCCCCGCTGCACCCAGAGGGTGAGGGTGGGACTCACCACCTGCCGCCCCTCCATCTCCAGTTTGCGCTGCCCACTGAGGATCTTGTGGCCCACAGTGCCCTGCACACAGTAGCCAGGCATGATGACCTGCAGGGCAAGGATGGAGCTTGTAGCCACCCTGAAACCACATGGCACATCAGGGGCTGCCCCCTGTAACAACCCCTACCTGAATGCTTGGAGGGTGCCACTTCCACCCCACTAGCAGTCCCCCCTTCCAACCTGATGGAGACCCTGAAGGGTTCAACAGTTTTAGCATAAAGCTGTCTAGGACCAGGCCAGGTACTGTCACCATGGCCTCACAGAAGGCTAGGGGCTTTCCTGATAGAGGGCCTGGTCACAGAGTCTGCACTGCCTGGGGCAGTGGCAGCAGCATCCTCAAGCTGGTGTGGGGCCTGGTTGATGGGCAGCTCAGAGATTGGTGGGTGAAGAAACAGTCCCCCTGTTGCCCACCCCTACCCTGCTCATAGGCTCTGCTAGGATATGCCCTGGACCCAGCCACTAACCATGTTCTTCTCATTTCCTGCCCACTTCCGGAAGATCTGCAAGGACTGGCCAGCATGCAGCATCCCTGGTGTGGCAAACACAACCTACAGGATGGATGTGAAGGAAAGGGAGTCAGAGCAGCAAACACCCACTAGCTCCTGCCATGGGCTCCATCCTCTCACCACCAGTCTTGCCCAGAGACCCATAGGTGGAGAGGAACCCACCCCAGCCCCCTCAGCTGCTGTTGGTCCCAGGAGGCACCTTCCCCTGCCCCAGAAAAAGAGGTGTATACATGGATAGCACTGCCCACCCCTCACCTGGCTAAGGCCTTACCATTGGACCTGGGTTATCAGCAAATGCCCGATCAAAGGCCTTGATGTGCTTGAATTCAAACATGTTTCTCTGCACAAAGGTCTTGCGAATCTTCTGGTTGGTCCAGGTGATGAAGAGCTTGTAGTAGTGGTTGGCCTTCTCTGTCAGGCCCGTGGAGAAGTAGATGGGCACCTTTAGGTTCATGCGTTCCCTGTGGACCCGCCAACCTGTTCAGTACAATGGCTACAGCATAGGACACTGACAGGTAAGACTGAGCCATTGTCACTCCCCACATGCCTTTATCTGCATAGCCCTTTGGCTGCAGCCTGAGTTGAGAGTCCCACAAAGGGGCTGAGCTCCCTGTTGTCTCCCACCCCTATACCCTCAACCTTCACCAACCTATACCATGCTCAGGCTGATGGAGGGCTCTGTGGGACCAGTGACTCCCAAAAAGAGCCAATAGATGACAGTCCCTACAGGACATCACAGGGCTTCCAGGCACATGAGCAGCTTTCCTATAAAGATAAGCAAGGCTAATACACAATGGGCATCAACCGTGGCGTGCCCCACTGTCCAAATGGTTGTTACTGCCGCCGTGGCCTTCCTGCAGCCTGCGTCCTGCCAGTGCTGTGTATGAATGGCACAGCATTTCACCTCGTGTATAGACTCTCTCACCCTCCACTGCCCATTCAGGGCAAGGCTCCCATCCTGGTTGCACCTACCAGAAGGTCTCCAGCAGAATGCAGAGCTCCTGTGCACGGCCCAGTGCAAACACAGGGATCAGCACCTATGGGATAAGTCAGGCTGGCTCAGGCAGGCTGCTGGCCACACTACCTAGGCCCAGCCGGCAGAGAACAGGACTGGCCCACTGAGGAGGCATGGGTAGGTACCCCTGAGAGCTGAAGGCCCTGCATAGACCCCAGCCACCTCCCCAGTCTGCTCTCAGCCAGTCTTGAAACAAGCTATGGCTAGCACTGGGACTGCCCCTTATTGGGGTCTGAGATGTGAGAGATGAATGAGCTCCCTAGCAAAGGGCCCTCCAGAGTCTTCCTTTTATGCTGAGTAAACCTTGCCTCCATGCCTAGAAAACAACCCCTACCCTAAGCCCCTGACTACATTTGTCAGCTGAGCCTGCCAAAAGGACCTGCATGACAAGGTCAAGGTGGGCCATTCCTGAGCCCCTGCCTGAGGATGGCTACCTTTCCCCCACGCTCCACGGTCTCATGGACTTTCTTGAGGAAATCACGCTCCCGGCAGCGCTTGGAGTCCCGAATAGTTGTGGCATATGTGGACTCTGTGATCAGCAGGTTGGGGCGACACTTATCAATCCAGGCAGCTCTGGAACAGAGGTTGGCATGGACCATGGTGGACTGCCCTGGCCCCATACACAGCCATGTTCCTGGTTCCTGGACACACTGGCTGCCTCCTGTACACAGACAGACCCAGAGGGTCAAACATCACAGGCACCTGCACCATTTGGGAGGAGACAGGAGGAACAAAGGACCCAGCCTAGACCTGTGCCTTTGGGCATCTGGGCTTGGAAAGGAGGAGGTCAACACACACTACATGGGAGGACCACAGGGGACAGTGATGTGCTGACCAGTCAGGTGCCAGCACCACCACACTGTCACAAGTTATGAGGGGCCCACAAGAAACAAATGTGCTGGCCTACTCACCCCAAATGCCGGTCTGGAGTCATGTTATAGTCACCCTGGTGAAGGAGGCGGTAATGAAGAAGGCACCTCACCACCCCCAAGCAGCCCCTCCCAATCCCAAACTACTGACCGTGTAGACCACTGACTCTGAGCCCACTTTAATCTGGAACATGGCTGCACCCAGTACGTGGCCGGCATAGTAGGCCTTGATTTCCAATTCGTCGTCCACCTGCAGAGAAGAAAGCTGAACCCAGGCTTGCAGGCTGTGCCCGGCAGGCCGACAGCAAAGGGCAGGGAATGTGGTGGGTGAAAATAGATGGCATCATTCTAAGCCTGTTACATACAACATCCAGCCTCAGTTAAAAGCAACCAGACACACGAGATGAGACAACACAAATGAAAATAGAAATAAAAGAATCAAGGGCCCTTAAAAATGGAATTTTAAGAAGTGAGCTTTAAGAGGACTGTGATGACATAAAAGAGAGGAAAGACAGAATTAAGAATGTTGGGGGACCAGCAGTTAACGTAATGGCTATGTTGCTGGACTCCCATGTAGTCAACCGCGGTTCGAGACCTGGACCTGGTGGCTTAAACTCATGCCGGGCGCATGTACGTGCGTGCCCAAGATCCAGAGAGAATGGAGAAGGTACTGCAGTGTGGCCATCCCTCCTGGGGGGTGATTTCTCGCTTCCTATCTCTCTGTCTGTCTCTCTTCCTGATGAGCGCACGCGCCCTATAGCAAAAACCTCTAGAAACAAAAAAAGAATGTTGGTAAGGAGGGCCAGCGGGTGGCATGGTGGTTAAGGCATGGACTCCCACAAGGCTGACTGCAGTTCAAGCCCAAGACCCAACAGCTTAAAGTGCACTCTGGGCATATGTATGTTCATGCCCAAAATTCCAAGAGAATGGACAGATTGACAGCTTGACCATCCCTCCTGTGGGGTGATTTCTCACGTTCAGTTTCTCTGCCTCTCTGGTGAGTACACCCACCCTATGGCAAAAAGTTCTTTAAAAAAAATGGGGGCCGGCAGGTGGCATGGTTAAGGGCATTGGTCTCCCACATGGCCAATCATGGTTCAAGTCCAGGACCTGGAGGCTAGCTTTCTCACTACCACCCCCCCATCTCTCTCTCTCTCTCTTGCTCTGTCCCTCTCTATTCAAATTTAAATAAATGAATAAATAAATTAAATTAAAATAACTCTAAAAAATTAATTAAAATATTCTAATCCTTTAAAAAAAATAATGTTGGTCTTAAAAAAAATGTTGGGAAGGGCCAGCAGGTAGCATGGTGATTAAGACAGCTGCATCCCATATATCTCCCTGCTCAGTTTGATTCCCAGACCTGGGAGCTTGAAAAGCATATTGGGTGAATGCATATGTAAGCCTAAAATCCCAAGAGAAGAAATGGAAAAGGGACTGTGACATGACCATCTCCCTTGCTTTCTCTCACACTCTGGTGAGGGCATACACCCTATAGAAAATTAAAAAGAAGTTGACCGAGGGGACCAGCAGGTGGTGTGATGGTTAAGGTGCTGGACACTCCCACATGGTCAACCATGGTTCGAGTCCCAGATCTGGCGGCTTCCTTTTTCCCTCTCTCTCTCTCTCTCTCTCTCTCTCTGTCTCTCTCTGGTCAAATTAAAATAAATGAATGAATAAATAAAATGAAATAAATAATAATTTAAAAATTAAAAAAAAAAAAGAAGTTGACCGAAAAAGACCCAGCTGTGGTAGCACACACACTGGGCCCTGCTGGTTGGTAGGCTGAGGCCACATGGGAGGCCTTTGTCCAACTACCAGCCCACCCTAAAAAGCTGGATGTAGTGGCACCCATGGGTGGTCCCAGCTACTCTGGAGGCTAGGCTGGGCTGATCACAACACAGGCAGACCCTATCTTAAAATACATACATACATACACAAACACATACCCATGAAAATAATTCATGTAACCAAAAAGGATTAATGAACTAGAGCTTATTCCAGGTGCAGTAATAATGTCCTGCTCAAAAGCCACCAAATCCTGGTTCAGCTGGTCACGTGGTGTTTAAGGTTGCTAGATCCTACATGATCAACTGCACAGTTCAAGTCCTAGATCCTGCAGCTTGGAAAACATACTGGGCTTAGGGACCAGCAGGTAGCGTGGTAGTTAAGGTGCTGGATGCTCCCACATGGCTGACCATGGTTTGAGTCCTGGACCTGGCTTACTTTCTCATTATCTCTCTCTCTCGTTCTGTCTCTCTCTGGTCAAATTAAAATAAATGAATGAATAAATAAAATTAAACAATTATTTAAATTAAAAACAAAAATATACTGGGTGCATGTGCACGCATCCCCAAAATCCCAAGAGGAAAATGGAGAAGGGACTATAATGTGGCCATCCCCCAGGGACACTTTCTCACTTTTTGTGTCTCTCCAGTGAGTGCGTGTGCCAAATAGAGAATAAACAAGGGGCTGGCAGGTAGTGTGATGGTTAAAGGCGCTGGATTCCCACATGGATGACCACGATTCGAGTCCCAGACCTGGTGGCATGCTTCTCACTTTCTCTTTCTCTCTGTATCTCTGGTCAAATTAAATAATAACAAGTGGAATTAAATACATACATTAGATACATAAATAAATAAATCTTAAAAAAAAAAAAAAAAGAAAACAAATCCTACATGGTGACCACAGTTGGTCACAACCCCGAACCAGGCTGCCCAAAATTTATCAGGCATGCGTGTGACTGACCAGATCTAACACACTAGAGGCCTGGAGGAAGGGAATTGCACAAGACCAGACCCCATGGAGGTTGTGCCCCTCTCCCTCCCTGTCTGTCTCTTGTGTGTGTACAAGTGCCCTATGTGAACAAAAAAGTTCAATTTTAAAAATTTCACAAAAAGGCAATGGAGAGGGGGGAAAATAAACAGAACAGGTAAGATTAGTAGAAAGCAACTAGTAAGATGGTATAGTTAAACCCAAAGTTGTCTTTTTTTTTTTTTTTTTTAAGAATTATTTTATCAGGACCAGCAGTTGGTGTGATGGCTATGTTGCTGGACTCCCATGTAGTCGACTGTGGTTTGAATCCCAGACCCAGTGGCTTAAACTCACGCTGGGTGCATGTGTGTGCATGCCCAAGATCCCTAGAGAATGGAGGAGAAGGGGTTGCAGCGTGGACTACCCCCTGGGGAGTGATTTCTTGCTTTCTGTCTCTGTCTTTCTGGTGAGGAGCACATGTGCCCTATAGCAAAAACCTCTCCAAAAAAGAAAAAGAATTATTTTATTGAACTTTATTTTATTTATTTATTTTTTTAGGTTTTTGCTATAGGGCACATGTGCTCCCCAGACAGACAGAGAGAGACATAGAGACAGAAAGTGAGAAATCACCCCCCAGGGGGGATGGTCATGCCGCAATCCCTTCTCTTCCATTCTCCTCTCTGGATCTTGGGCACGCACACACACGCGCCCGGCTTGAGTTTTAAGCCGCGAACTGCAGTCGACTAAGTGGGAGTCCAGTGACATAGCCATTACGCCAACTGCTGGTTCCTGAACTTTATTTATTTTAATTTGACCAGAGAGGGACAGAAAGAGAAAAAGAGAGGGAAAGTGAGAAAGAAAGCTACGAGGTCTGGGACTTGAACTACGACTGACTATATGGGAGTCCAGCACCCTTAACCACCACGCCACCTGCCGGCCCCAAACCCAAAGTTATCTTATTAAATGTAAAGTCTGATGCTCCATCTAAATTGAGGCTATAAAATTATAATTTAAAAGAATTCATGCTATATAAAAGAGCCATATTTAGGGTCAGCAGGTGCCTTAGAGGTTAGGGCAGCTGGATCCCACATGACTGTGTGGTTCGAGTCCCAGACCCAGTAGCTTGGAAAACATGTCAGGCACATGTGTGTGCACAAAATCCCAAGAAAAGAATGAAGAAAGAACTATGGTATAGCTATCCCTCTTGGGGGGGTTAATTTCTCACTTTCCCTCTCTATTTCTAGCAAGCACGTGCACCCTATAGCAAACCAAAACAAGAAAAAAAAAGGGACCAGTAGGTGGCATAGCAGTTACATTGCTGGACTCCCACATGGCTGACCATGGTTCAAGTCTTGGACCCAGTGGCCAAACTCACACTGGGTGCATATGCGTGCATGCGTGCCCAAGATCCCAAAAGGAGAATGGAGAAGGTATTGGGGCATGGACATCGCCCCTGGGGGGGTGTTTCTCACCTCTGTCTCTCTCCCATGAGCGTGTGTGCCCTAAGGCAAAAAGCTCTCAAAAAATAAAAAAAGGATGGGGCCAGCAGGTGGCATCATGGTTAAGGTACTGGACTATCACATGGCCAACCATGATGTGAGCCTTGGACCTGGAGGCTTGAAAATCATGCCGGGCACATGTACATTCATACTCAAAATCCTGAGAGAAGAATGGAAGAGAAGGGGCTACTCTGTGGACATCTACCCTGGGAAGTGAATTCTCTTTC
>NW_006203430.1:9205082-9233375 GCF_000334495.1 Tupaia belangeri chinensis
AGTCCTAAACCTAGCGACTTTCTTTCTTTCTTTCTCTCTCTGTCCCTCTCTTGCTCAAATAAATAAATAAGCAGAAAGGGAGGCACATAAATAAATAAATAAGTAAAATACTCAGAAAGGGGGACCACCAGATGGTGTAATGGTTGTGTCTGCAGAAGGGCAGGCAGGTGGCGTGGTAGTTAAGGGTGCTGGACTCCCACATGGCCAACCGTGGTCCAAGTCCCAAACCTAGCGGCTTTCTTTCTTTCTTTCTCTCTCTGTCCCTCTCTTGCTCAAATAAATAAATAAGCAGAAAGGGAGGCACATAAATAAATAAATAAGTAAAATACTCAGAAAGGGGGACCACCAGATGGTGTAATGGTTGTGTCACTGGACTCCTTTGTAATTGACCGCAGTTCAAGTCTCAGACCTGGCAGGTTAAAACTCATGCTGGGCATGTATGCATCCCAAACTCCTGAGAGAGGACTGGAGGAGAAGGGACTACAGCATGGTCATCCATGCTGGGGGCAGCGGGGGGAGTGAGGGGGGTGATTTCTTGCTTTCTGTTCTTTCTTTCTTTTTTTTTTTTTGGAGACCTTTTTGTTATAGGGCACATGTGCTCACCAGAAAGACAAAGACAGAAGGCAAGAAATAACCCCCCAGGGGGGATGGCCACGCTGCAATCCCTTTTCCTCCATTCTCCTCTTAGATTTTTGGCACACTCGCACACACATGCCTGGCGTGAGTCTAAGCCACCGGGTCCGGGACTCAAACTGCAGTCGACTATTTGGCAGTCCAGCGACATAGCCATTACACTAACTGTTGGTCCTGATTTCTTGCTCCCTGTTTCTCTGTCTCTTTCTGTCTCTCTGGCAAATGCACGCACCTTATAGCAAAAACCTCTCTTAAAAAAATGCAGAAAAGTTGGAAGAAAAGATATGCCATGAAAACACTAACATAGGATGAGTGGGAGTTGGAACTCGAATCATGGTTGGCCATGTAGGAGTGTCTGGTGCCTTAACTACCACACCCCCTGCTGGCCTCTCCTTTTATCTTTAATACTGCTTTTTTACATTAAAGTCTACTTTTCTGGTAATATAGTTAAACCAACTCCCACTCATCCTATGTTTTCTTTTCTTTCTGTGTGTGTCTCTCTCTCTGGTCAAATTAAAATAAATGAATAAATAAAATTAAATAATTCTTAAAAAAATACATATATAAATACATAAATAAATACATAAATAAATAAATAAATAAATAAATAAATAAAAGGAGTGCTAAAAGGCAGCATGGAGGTTAAGACTCTGGATCCCACACAAGGTCAGCTTCCCAGTTGGAGTCCTGGATCTGGGAGCTTGAAAACATGCTGGGTGCATGTACATGTGTGCCCAAAATCCTGAGTAGAGGAGAAGAGATTGTGACATGGCCATCCTCCCCAAGGGATGATTTCTCATAGTCCCTCTCCCTGTCTCTCTTTGTCAAGTACACATGCCCTATAACAAAAACTAAAAAGATAAATGGTTAATAGTTTATGGTGGGTTGGGCCAGCAGGTGGTGTGGTGGTTAAAGGCGCTGGATTCCCACGTGCCAGACTGTGGTTCGAGTACCAGATCTGGCATCTTCCTTTCTCTCTCTCTCTCGTCAAATTGAAATAAGCAAATGAATAAATAAAGTTAAGTAAAATAATTTTTTTTTGGAGCGGTTTTTGCTATAGGGCGCGTGCGCTCGCCAGACAGACAGAGAGAGACATAGAGACAGAAAGCAAGAAATCACCCCCCAGGGGGGGACGGTCACACAGCAATCCCTTCTCCTCTATTCTCTTCTCGGGATCTTGGGCACGCATGCACACGTGCCCGGCGTGAGTTTTAAGCCACCGAGTCCGGGACGCAAACTGCGGTCGACTACATGGGAGTCCAGCAACATAGCCATTACGCTAACTGCTGGTTCCCAAAATAATTATTTTTAAAAAATAGTTTATAGTGGGTCATGTCGTATTTTTGCATAGAAAAGTGTGGAAAAATATTTCATGACTTTCCTGATGACCTAAGATTAATAAAAGATTCAATCAAAAACATAAAATGGCAGCCAGCCTACGGCGAGGTGTTAGAACTGGATACAACATGGCTAACTGCACAGTTGAAGTCCCAGATCCTTGAGAAACACCAGCCATGTGTGTGCCTGTGCCAAAAATCCCAAGAGGAAGAAAATGAGAAGGGATTGCAGTGTGACTATTCCCCATGGAGGGTATTGTTTCACTCCCCCCGCACCCCCCCCACCCGAACACACATTCATAGCTAAGCTGCATCGTTCTTCTCCATTCTTTTATCAGGATTTTGGGCACATACACATACCCAAGGTGTTTTCCAAGTCACTGGGTCCGGCACTTGAACCACACAGTTGGCCACGTGGGACCCAGCCACCCTAACCTCTTCACCACCTGCTGGCCCTAAATGTGGCCCTATTAGTATATATATTCTTTTTGATTTTAGTTTGATAACCTGAGTTATCACTCATTAAAAAAATAAATTTTGTGCGTATGTGCATGAATTGGGTTGGCCCTATAGCCTAATGATTAAGGAAGCCGGGTCCCATATCACAGTTTGAATCCCAGCTCCAATCCATTGGGCATGTATGGGTGTGTCCTCCAAATCCCAATGGGATAGAGAAACAGAGGATAAGAGACTGTAGCATGACCACACTCCACTGGCGGGTGCTTTCTCCCTCTTCCTTTCTCTGTCTCTCTCTGGAAAGTACATGTGCCCTCTGGCAAAAAATAAATAAATAAAAAAGTTTAAGTACTTCATAAAGTAAAACCCATACTCTAATAGAGAAACAGACAAATCCACAACACCTATGAGAAATTTTACCAGATCTGACTTGTCACTCATCTGCTTAAAATCCTTCTCTTCCTCCTTGACTCAGACACAGCAGTTATTAGAGCCGAGTATGTCGTGTCCTTTGGGACTTGCATATCTCACAGTCTAGTCTCTGACTCCCCACCTGGCTGATGCATCAGGAGCTCCTGTGAACTGCTGACACCACTGGGTATGCCCCAGATCCCCAGCATATTCAGATGGCACAAGTGTCCTCCTTGGGCACCAGCCTGTATCCCTCTGGCCTCTTCAATGTTCTTAGGCACAGAGCAGGTGGACTGGCCCTGCAGGCTTATATTCATGCACACACATATTGCACACACAAGTCTCCCCACCCCCACATACATTCTTCCAAGCTAAATCCCAAATCTGGGCTAGGACCCAGTGTGCTTGCCCACTGATGCCTCCTGGTAGCCCCACAGTGCTGAACAGAAGAGTGAGATGGAGTGCACTGAGCTCTAGGTCCCCAGACCAAAAGGAAGCCTCTGAGGGCAACTATGCTGACTGTGGCACCCAGGGACCCTGACCTGGACTGTCTGGTGGAGGTGGACGGCCACCACCTTCTTCATGCAGTCTTTAATCATCTGGGAGGTGAAGAAGTTGGCCTCGCCCTTCTTGTCCACGGCGATTTTGCGGTAGTCTTCCAGCAGGATGGGGCAGATGGCCTGCGTGGGGTGGGTCATGTAGATGGGCCCATCATAGCCCACCATCTCGCTGAAGTAGGGGAGCGCCCCACAGTGGTCCAGGTGGAAGTGGCTAGAGGGACATGACATGAGTCAGCCAAAGACCACCTCTCCCCAACCACTCCACTTATTTACTCACTGAGTGCCTGTGTGTCAGACACCATCCTCAATACTGAAGAGTCAGGAATGAGCAAGGCACAAAAACCACTCTCTGCCTAGAATTTACAGTGCAATAGTCTGACAAGGCAATAAGCAAATAAACAAAATGCTGTCAGACAGCAACATGCTTGTAAAGAAATGCAAAACACCTAAAATAGCAATAGAGCATTGTGAGAAGTGAACTGCTGTCATTGGAGTGTGGTCAGGAGACTTGTAACATGACCTGAGGCAGGAAGGAGGTGGAACAGCAGTGCCCAGTCCAATGGTAGGTAGGTGCTATGTCCCAGAAAGAAACCAGAACCACAAGGCAGATCAGGACGCTACTTCCAGAAATGGAAGGATCCAGGCTTAATGGATCCCTCTAGCTGCTGGACAGAGGAGATAGAGAACCAGTGGTCGATGCTGTGGTCATCTGGGAGAGATCACCCAGGCCAGGTGGTACAGTGGGGGCCACAAGAGGAGCTGAACCCTGGAAATATTTGCAGTTTGTCTGAATGGAACATGAGGGTGAGAAATAAGGGAAGAAAACGAGAAAGGTGGCAGGCAGTATCTGGAGCTCCACTCAGCCCTGCCGGGCTGGAGGTGACAAGTGGCTGACTGTGAACCTAGAGGTCAGGGTCACGACCAATTCAGATATCTGAAGTCACCAGTAGACAGTGAAAAGTTCCTGAGACAATGAAGGCACAGGACAGGAGGAGGCAGAATCTGAAAGCCAGTGAGGATCAAGGAGCAGTAGGAGGGGGCAGTCACTGTTGCCGAACATTGGGAGGCTGAGTAAGAGGAGCCTAGAGAAACATCTCTGGGTTCATTTGGTGAAACTGAGCATCTGTACACCAAAGCGGGTGACCTAAGCACCCACCATGGCCCTGGCTGCCCTGGGAGAGCCTCTGCTTCCTGAGCTACCTGATAGTTTCTTATCCATAACTTGGGGGTATGGCCAATAGGTACACCTGACACAAAGTGCCACCTGGTTCCAAGAGGCTGCCCATCACCCTGAGGGATGGGCCACACAGGCAGCCTGTGAACAGAACCACATGATCTGATGGGCAACATCTATGGCCCCCCTCCTCAACGGGCACCTACCTGATGATCACACAGTCCAAAAAATCAGTCAGCCGGCCATTCTGGGTGATATAGGAAAAGTCAGGGAAGCGTCTCTGCAGAGAAGCCATGAGAAAGGGTACATCAGGTTGCCCCTGGTCTCCAAGCAGCAGCAGGAACACCCAGCACCCACAAGGAGTAACAGGGGACTGTCAGGGCACAGACTTGAGGCTAGGCTGGGCACCCCTATTCTGGTGCCACTATGCTACAGCAGGACTGCTGGCTGCTCACAGGCTCCTGCTGGCTGAGGTTATCACTGGCTGAGGTTATCGCTGACCTCACTAACCAGTACTTGAGCTGGAATCTGAGCCCAACCTACAGGACCCTGGAGGGACCAGAGGACCCAGCTCCAGTAGAGATGAAGCCTTTACCCAAGGATCTGCCTCAGCCTGGCCCTACCTGTCAAGTGATGGTGGAGTGGTCACCCAGGAATACCATAGTCCCAAGCCCACCTGCTCCCTATTCTGCACAGGATGCAAGCTGTCCACTTGCCCCGTTTGTTTCCCACTCCAAGGCCCGGTCTTCTGCTTCTGTTACAAGGAACAGGCTTGGTGGTGGGCCCTCCCTGCCCTCTGGACCACTCGCCCACACGACTCACGTCGTCGTTGAAGCCCATGTGCATCCCGCAATCCAGCATGACGTTCTTCCCCGCAATGGAGACCAGGATGCAGCTGCGGCCCACATCCTGGCCGGCCCCTACTCGAAGAAAGCGCAGATGAGAGGCGTTCCCATGTGCCTTCTCCCTCCCTCGCCACTGCAAGAGCTGCCTGGTCCAGCCTCACAGGAGCTCAGCCTCAGAGGAACTGGGGCTGGGGTGCACAGCGGTGAAGAATTCGCTGTCTGCAGGTTCCGAGAAAGGGCCGACCCTCCTGCCCCCCTTGAGGATCCCTCTGAGGGTGTAACAGGCTTTGCTCTAAAGCTGCGCGAGGAGGGCGACCCCGACTCACCTAAGGGCGTCACTCTGATCTCAGGCATCGTCCCGGCCGCGCTCAGTCTGCGAGCAAATCCCGGACTCTTGTCAGTCCCGCGAGCCTTACGTGAGTCAACGCACTGAGCATGCGCAACTGCAACTGAGCCAGCTTCCGTTCTGCTAGCCGGAAACACGGGCCAGCAGTTGGGCCTCCTGATTGGGCGAACAACAGCCAATCCGGGATGTGGGGCGGGGCTATGGGATGGAGTAGGGGCGGAGACTAATCCAACCGAACCTGCCGGGTCTGAAGATTGCCGGAGTCCAGAGCGGGCCGAACTGTGGCTTAGGTCAGCCCTGTCACCACCACAACTCCGGGGCTCTGCTCGGAGTCGCTCTCCCTGGGCCTCTCACCTGGAGCCAGGACCTACCCAGGACCAGGGCCCCACCCAGCACAGTTCCATCCGGAACTCTCTTCCCAGGTGAGATGTTCGGGATACCCGGACTGGACCTCCTCCCATCTGCAAGGCCCGAGTGCCAGGGACCGGGCTCTTTCCTGCCCAACCTCCCTGCCCCCCTTGAGGATCCCTCTGAGGGGGTGTAACAGGCTTTGCTCTAAAGCTGCGCGAGGAGGGCGACCCCGACTCACCTAAGGGCGTCACTCTGATCTCAGGCATCGTCCCGGCCGCGCTCAGTCTGCGAGCAAATCCCGGACTCTTGTCAGTCCCGCGAGCCTTACGTGAGTCAACGCACTGAGCATGCGCAACTGCAACTGAGCCAGCTTCCGTTCTGCTAGCCGGAAACACGGGCCAGCAGTTGGGCCTCCTGATTGGGCGAACAACAGCCAATCCGGGATGTGGGGCGGGGCTATGGGATGGAGTAGGGGCGGAGACTAATCCAACCGAACCTGCCGGGTCTGAAGATTGCCGGAGTCCAGAGCGGGCCGAACTGTGGCTTAGGTCAGCCCTGTCACCACCACAACTCCGGGGCTCTGCTCGGAGTCGCTCTCCCTGGGCCTCTCACCTGGAGCCAGGACCTACCCAGGACCAGGGCCCCACCCAGCACAGTTCCATCCGGAACTCTCTTCCCAGGTGAGATGTTCGGGATACCCGGACTGGACCTCCTCCCATCTGCAAGGCCCGAGTGCCAGGGACCGGGCTCTTTCCTGCCCAACCTCCAACCTACTGTCAGCTACAGAATTCGTGCTCTCAGGCGCCTTCCTTCCCAGCCCTGACCTAGGGAAGGTCTTAAAGGTGCCCTGCATCATACTCCTGGAACTGGCCAGCTGCCCTCTCGGCTACACGGCCACTCCCTTCCTGTTGTTGCATTTCTGAGAGGTTCCTGGCAGCTCCTTTGTGGCCGCTGGCTTGGGCTTAGAGTAGGAGGACCATGCCTGCAAGATATTTGTGGCCAATAAGAGAGCGGTGGGGGCCTCAAGCTAAGGCCCTTGAGACACAGAACACAAGCCCATAGAGACAGGCAAGGGTGTACCTGAAGTATAAGGGGTACTATCTTCCTGAAACCCAGGCACAGCTGGCCTTCACCCGAAGACATGGTGAGTTCTCTGGAGGCTCTGCCTAGTGCCAAGAATGCAACCTAACCTGTGGGGCCTGCAGGGCCTCAACACCGACTGGGCCTCACTGAAGCTCTGGCAGCCTGAGCTGTGGGAAGGACAGGAATATAATCTATTTTCCCTAGAGATGAAGGATTGAGTCTGGGAGCAGTGAGCAATCCACCCACTGAGTGGGAAGCAGGCCCCAAGTAGACCCCACCTACTCAGGTGGCACAAGTGTCTTCCTGGGGTACCAGCTGTTCCCCCTCTGGCATCTTCAGCCCTCTCAGGCACAGAACAGGTAGGCACAAAGGCCCTGTGTGCTTGTGCACATGCATACACATAATGTATACACACACACACACACACACTCCATGTACACTTTCCCAAGCTGAATCCCAAATCTGGGCTGGGACCCAGTATGCTTGCCCACTGCTGACTCTTGGTAGTTCCTGTAGTGCTGGACAGAAGAGTGAGATGGAGTGGGCTGAGTTCTAGGCCCTGGGCCAAAAGGAAGACTTTGAGAACAGGTGCCCTGCTTCCTGTCTAAGGCCCTTGAGACACCCTGAACCACTTCCAGGAGATTCTCTGGGGTTGGGAGGAGGGCCTTGTGGCAGTCTTCTGAGTATGGTGAGACCTTTGGCCCAGCCAGCCTTCTGTGTGTGGTGCATGTACAACTTTAGCAAGAAGAGTGGAAAAACTAGCGTCTGTCCCTCCAACATTGACCCTATAGCTGCTGGTCTGGGTTTGGAGATTCAAGTAGTAAGCAAGGAAGGGGGAGAGTAGCCATGCAGGCCACCCTGGCTCCCAGGCCACCTTCTCTGTCCTCCCAACATGCTCCCCTATCTGCATGTTTTCACATCTCCTCCTTACCTGCTATCACAGAATGTCATGTCTTTGTTCTCATCTGTGTCCCCCCCGCAGATAAGCAGGACTGTTTTTCTTACTCATGGGCCTCCTAGGTGCCTAGAACAACACTTCATTTTTGGTAGGGGTTCAACTAGCAAAAACATACCGCCGAGGGGGTCTTTCATAGACAGGTCACGGACTGACCTCAGTCAGGCCTGAGTGACAAGGAGGGACCATGTGGGTGCATGTGCCAGGCAAGAGACAAAACAAGGTCAAGTTGGTGTGTCTGAGAGCTTGTGGTTCTGTTTGGGGCAGAGCCAGATGGCTGCTGAGGGAGGGATAGCACATTATCACGGGCTTTCAGTGGGCAGCAAGTAGCAGAATCCCAGCTTTTTCTTTTTAACTATTTCCTATCCCTAAACTAAATGAGCCATGGAATACACTGATCCATAGCCAAACAGACCACTGGCCACACTCTGTTTCAGCTTATATCAAAGAATGGATGATCTGGGGACGGATTTCAATCTGAAAGTTGTCCTGGTCAGCTTCAAGCAGTGTCTCAATGAGAAGGAAGAGGTGCTGTTGGACCACTACATTGCCAGCTGGAAGGGTCTGGTCAGGTGCGTGCTTGGAGGCTGTTTCCCCTGCAGAAGAACCACCCCGAAGGTGGGGACTTCCCCAGCCAGAGTTCCAGAGGCAGTATCTGCATCCTGCCTGGCCCTGTGAGCACCAAGCTCCTACCTACCCTAAGAGAACAGAGGGAGGGACAAGCAGTTAGCGTAATGACTGTGTTGCTGGACTCCATGTAATTGACTGTGGTTCGAGTCCTGGACCCGATGGCTTAAGCTCATGCTGGACACGTGTATGTGCGTGCCCAAGATCCCAAGAGGAGAATGGAGGAGTAGGGATTGCAGCGTGGCCATTCCCCCTGGGGGGTGATGTCTCTGTCTCTATCTTTCTGGTGAGCGCACACGCCCTATCGCAAAAGCTTTTCAATAAAAATAAATAAATAAAAAAGAGAACAGAGAAGGTCAGCTGACAGGGTGTTCTCACCCAGCCTTCCTGCCCCTGCCTCCAGGAGGCTCTGGGAAGTGCTCCCTGTACCCTAAGACCTCAGTGGGAACTCAGGCTCCCGCTTCCTCTTGCACAGGTTTCTGAACAGCCTGGGCACCATCTTCTCGTTCATCTCCAAGGATGTGGTTTCAAAGCTTCAGATCATGGAGCGTCTGCGAAGCAGCCCTCAGGGTGAACACTACAACAGTCTGCAATCCATGGTGGCCTACGAGGTGGGGAACCAGCTGGTGGATATGGGGCGCCGCTCCCAATACAGTGACTCAGGCTGCCGGACAGTGCTGCGCTTGCACCGTGCCCTGCGCTGGCTGCAACTGTTCCTGGAGAGCCTGCGCACAAGCCCTGAGGATGCACGCACTTCAGTGCTCTGCACTGACTCTTACAATGCCTCACTGGCCACCTACCACCCCTGGATCGTACGCCGGGCTGTCACTGTGGCCTTCTGTGCCCTGCCCTCACGCAAGGTCTTCCTCGAGGCCATGAAAGTGGGGACCCCTGAGCAGGCCGTGGAGATGCTGGGTGAAGCCCTGCCCTTCATAGAACACGTGTATGATATCTCCCAAAAGCTCTATGCTGAGCATTCCCTGTTGGACCTGCCCTAGTAGCTGTGGGTTCAGGGAGCCCGGGGCCCATCAATTCCATAACAGAGCTTTGTGGGTGCCCCAAGAACCAGAGATTCATCATCATCCCTGTGAACTGAGTTTGTTGGGAACCACAGGCTGTGACAGACGGCAGTGGCCAGCCCAGGAGAAGCAGGCACTAGCCGTCTGCTCATGCTAGTCCTCTCAGTCCAGGATGAGATGCCTCTTAGCCACAGCTTTACCCTCAGCCTCAACTGCACGTGTTTAAGTCAGACCTCACCAAAGCATGGAAAGTGGAGAAGATGGGGAATAGGACTGATGTGTATACACAGCTTGACAGGTTGCCTCCACCCACCCGTGAACTGAATCTGAACAACGGGGTGAGTTCACAGGTCCCTGGGCTGAAGAGACTGTATACTCCTTAACATCCAGTTTGCCCAGCCGGTGCTTGTCTTTCCCACGCTCATCTCAGGCCCAGGCTCAGGTCACAGCAGGGATGCGGTGCCTCGGTCTCCTTCATACCCTACTAGATACCAGGGCAGAGAGAGAAGCCTTGACCAGTAGTCTGGGCATTACAGGCTCTTTCACCTCCCCTCACCACCTAATTAGCCACTCATCCTTGACAGCTGAAGCCCTGAGTCAAGGCTTTCTCCAAAATGCCCCAAAAAGACCTGCCTTGCTGTTAGGAGAGCCTCCTCCATAGTCCCTACATGTCATCGGCTCCCTTATGGACAGAGTATGCTGCCTCTCACAGGGGTGATATCACCCAGGCACCCCCTAAGTATTTCCCAGTGGGTTTGCACAGCGACTTCACTGGGCCAAGCCAGCCCTTTCCTTCCTAGCACCCAGCAAGTTGCTGCATTACTTCTCCCTGTCCCTGGCTTCCCCTATGCCCATGATACACTCAGGAGATCCAGGGTAGACGTGGCATTGGCAGGGTGCGGGACCCCACCGCCTAGCTGACAGGCCCTCAGATGACTGTGCCCACTGGATCATCCAGTGGAGAGGGGCCTGGCCTCTCCCACTGGCTCTTCACAACAGGACCTTGAGATGCCAGGAGGGCAGCATGCACAGGGTGGCAAATTTGGAAGCTTTGGGGGATATAGTTAGACACTAAAATGTGACGTTTTTCTGATGTAAATAAATCACACTTGTGGGACCAGGTATAGCATTCCAGTGTAGAGATATTGGGGTATACTGGATATCTGATTACTCAGGGGGAAGAACACGGTGAGTATCTAGGGAGGGAAGGGCTTGACCTGAAACAGGGCTAAGGTGGTTTCTCCCTGACCACAGAACTGAGGCCCTGCAATCAAGTGCAAAAGGCAGTGTCAGCTGCGTGGGCATGAGGCAAACCCCAGACAGGTAGCAGCATTTGGGGAGGTGATGCTGCACCCCTGCACCCCTGGAGGGCTTTAGCTTGGTTGCATCCCACAGAGAGGTTCATGGTATTTTTGTTTGTTTTTTAATTTTTGCTATAGGGCAGGACAAACAGTTGGCGTAATGGCTATGTTGCTGGACTCACATGTAGCTGACCGTGGTTTGAATCCCAGACCTGGTGTCTTAAACTCACACTGGGCGCATGTGCGTGTGTGCCCAAGATCCCAAGAGGAGAATGGAGGAGAAGAGATTGCGCCGTGGCCATCCCCTGTGAAGGGGGTGATTTCTCGTTTTCTGTCTCTGTCTCTGTCTCTGTCTTCCTGGCAAGCACACATGCTCTATAGCAAAAACCTCTCAAAAAAAAAAAAGTTTTTGCTATAGGGCCCGTGCACTTGCTGGAGGGAGAGAGAGGGGGGGAGGAAGCGATAAATCACCCCCTGGGGGGATGGCCATGCCACAATCCCGTCTCCAATCTCCTCTTGGGATTTTGGGCACTCACAGAAACGTGCCCGGTGTGATTTTTCAAGATGATTGGTCTGGGACTCAAACTGTGAGGTCAGCCATGTGGGATTCAGCCACCTTAACCTCACCACCTACTGACCCAAGGTCCACATTTTTATACCCATTTTACAGATGAGAAAACAAATGCAGACACTCAAACTTACTCACCCTTAAGGGGCTGGGCTGGAAGGCCCATGTCTGAGACTGACTGTGCAGTGGAGAAGAGAGGCCAGCCCGGGTATGGCTGCTGGAGGGTGGGCGCTGCCCTGTGGCATGACAGCAGCCTGGACAGAAAAGGACACATGCTGAGCAGGGTCCTCTCAGGCTCTGCACCCCAACCTCAGGTGCTACTGAGGCTGCGCACCCTGCCCAGCTCTGCCCCACACCTATCAGGCCCCAGGGCCCCATGTGATCTCAGCAACAGCCAATGACTGTGAGAGACTGGCCTGGAAGAATAACCTGGGGTCCACAGACAGAGAGCAATGGCTGTGAGTGTGAGTTTGTATGCATGGACATGTGCGTGTGTTTCTTAGCCTCCTTCACAGGACTGTGAGGAAAAAGGCAAAGGCCAGGCTCCAGCTCCTAGTAGACACCTGCATCTGCTGAGTCCCTGCCCCGGCAGAAACTAAGAGCTCCCCCTACTCCTCCTCTCGGCACATAAGTCCTGCTATATACCTTCACTTGCGGTACCCGGTGTGTCAGCAAGTGCTCCCCCAGGCCTAGAAGCAAGCAGAGGCTAAGCAGGGACTGTCTGGCCCCACTCTTCAGGGCTGTCCCCCCTTCCTTACTACATGTACACAACAGGTGCTGACCCAGTTGCACCAAACCATTTGGTTACAGCCTTTCCTCTATCATTTGCATGGGACTTCCTCCTTCAGGCCCAGCTGAGAGCTCTGTCCCTACATGCACCTGCTTCTGGTGTGCCCAGAGTGCCCAGGCTGGAGTCAGCCACTGTGGGCACAGCTACCGTCAGAATTCCCACAGCTTCCAGAGATCTGTCAGAGTTGAGACTTTCAAGGGACACAGTTTCTAGGCAGCCTAGGCATAATGAAGGGCCATAGGCCCCACCCCAGGTCTCTCCCTGGCCGGTGCTGGAAAGTGGCGTCTGTACTTACAAGAAGCCCTTCCACCCCCACCCGGTACACTGGGACCTTCAGATCCCTCCAGACCCCTCTCACAAGCAGCTGGGTTCCTAGGGCCCCAGACACTCCTCCCCTCCTCTTCTCCTTCATTTCTGGGTGGCTCCAGGAATGGGGGCTGGGGAGGGGTACAGTGTGCCAAGGACCTTGGGTACAGACAAGTAACAAGGTCATGATCAGTGGATGCTCAGAGCCTGCCTTCTGGATCACTGTTGAACAGAGACCCTGATGGTGGTATCACGATGAGAGTCCAGAGTGCAAAAAACATTAGAGCTTTGAGAAAGCAAGGGTGTTGCCAGGGGCCCCAGGGGGCTTAGCAGGTGAGCATGGCAAGGGTTTTGCTAACCAAATCCTCTGCTCCCTCCCTCTATACGCACTATATCTGGAGCTCCTCATCAGCACACCCACTTGCCATCCTTGCTGAAAGCTACCACTCACCATGCCAGGCTCCACTGCTGTGGGCCTCGGGCTCATAGCTCTCTTGGGCTTTGGGATGGGGGCCCCACTGTGCCTGTCAAGGCAACTCAAGATGCAAGGGAACTACATGCTGGGTGGGCTCTTTCCCCTGGCTTCAGTGGAGGAGGATGACCCCTGCAACAGGACACAGCTCAATAGCACAGTGTGCACCAGGTACGGAGGTAGGGCTAGCCCAGGGGCAGGGTGCAGGGTGACCAGGCTGGGCGTCCACCCACAGCCCCTTGTGGCCACAGGTTCTCATCCTTTGGCCTGCTCTGGGCACTCGCTGTGAAGATGGCCGTGGAGGAGATCAACAACCAGTCTACCCTGCTGCCTGGGCTGAGCCTGGGCTATGACTTCTTTGACACATGCTCAGAGCCTGTGGTGGCCATGAAGCCTAGCCTTCTGTTCCTGACTGAGACAGGCAGCCGCAACATTTCTGCCTACTGCAACTATGCACAGTACCAACCACGTGTGCTGGCTGTCATTGGGCCCCACTCCTCAGAGCTCGCCCTTGTCACGGGCAAGTTCTTTGGCTTCTTCCTCATGCCCCAGGTGGGCCCCAACCTCCTCCCATAACCCCACCCCCACCCAGGCCTGCCATGGAGCCCCCATATCAGGAGACACCTCCCGGCCATCACAGGTCAGCTACGGCGCCAGCATGGACCGGCTGAGCAACCGAGAGACATTCCCGTCCTTCTTCCGCACTGTGTCCAGTGACCGTGTGCAGCTGACAGCCACTGTGGAGCTGCTACAGGCATTGGAATGGAACTGGGTGGCTGCTGTGGGAAGCGATGATGAGTATGGCCGGCAGGGTCTGAGTGTCTTCTCAAGCCTGGCCAATGCACGAAACATCTGCATCGCTCACGAGGGCCTGTTGCCGCTGCCTTGTGCAGATGGCTTGCAGCCAAGCAAGGTGCAGGACTTGCTGTACCAGGTGAACCAGAGCAACGTGCAGGTAGTGGTACTGTTCGCCTCCGCCCGTGCTGCCCACTTCTTCTTCAGACACAGCATCCACCTAGGGCTCTCACCCAAGGTGTGGGTGGCTAGCGAGGCCTGGCTGACCTCAGACCTGGTCAGGGAGCTGCCTGGCATAGACCAGGTAGGTACTGTGCTTGGCTTTCTGCAGCAGGGTGCCCCACTGCCCCAGTTCTCCCACTATGTGGAGACCTGCTTGTCCCTGGCGGCCGACCCAGCCTTCTGTGCCTCGCTGAAGGCTAAGAACCTGAGCCTGGAGGAGCACGTCGTGGGGCCACGCTGCCCTCAGTGTGACCACATCACGCTTCAGAACCTGTCATCTGGGCTGCAGCACCACCAGACCTTCGCAGCCTATGCAGCTGTGTACAGTGTAGCCCAGGCCCTTCACAACACCCTGCAGTGCAATGCCTCGCGCTGCCCAGCAGAGAAGTCTGTGCAGCCCTGGCAGGTGAGGATGGGGCAGTGGGTCTGTGCTGGCCCTTGGCCATATGTTGGGCTCCCGGGCAGGGCCAAGGCCTGCCTCAGAGGCAGATGGCTCAAGGTTCAGCCCTGCCCCTGCCCCCAGCTCTTGGAGAACATGTACAACATGAGCTTCCACGCTGGAAACCTAACACTGCAGTTCAACAGCAGCGGGGATGTGTACATGGAGTACGAACTGAAGCTGTGGGTGTGGCAAAAACCCACACCCGAGCTCCGCACGGTGGGCACCTACAATGGCAGTCTTCAGCTAATGCCCTCAAAAATGAGCTGGCACACACCAGACAAACGGGTGAGTGCTAGCAATGTGCATCCCATCCACACAGCAGCCCCCATGGCCCAGCAAAGCTTGGGGTTTGTGGGGAGCTGTCTGGGTTTGGCCAAGTCGAATCCAATGTTGAGGCCTCACCCAGATGCCAGTGTCCCAGTGCTCACAGCAGTGCAAGGACGGCCAGGTACGTCGAGCAAAGGGCTTCCACTCCTGCTGCTACGACTGTGTGGACTGCAAGGCAGGCAGCTACCGGAAGAAGCCAGGTGAGCCACCTTCCCAGTGGGCAGCCTGCAGGAGCACACAAGCTGGGGAGGGACCCCACCAAGGCCAGAGCCCCTCAGCATCCCTCTCCTCTCCTGCAGATGACATCACCTGCACGTCATGTGAGGAGCACCAGTGGTCCCCGGAACGGAGTACAAGCTGCCTCCCCCGTAGGCCCCGGTTCCTGGCATGGGGGGAGCCAGTAGTGTTGCTGCTGCTCTTGCTGCTGTGCCTGACCCTGAGCCTGGTGCTGGCAGCCCTTGGGCTCTTCATTTGCCATCATAACAGCCCACTGGTTCAGGCCTCAGGTGGGCCAATGGCCTGCTTCGGCCTGGCCTGCCTGGGCCTTGTCTGCCTTAGTGTCCTCTTATTCCCTGGACGGCCTAGCTCTGCTAGCTGCCTGGCCCAGCAACCACTGTCCCACCTCCCACTCACAGGCTGCCTGAGCACACTCTTCCTACAGGCAGCTGAGACCTTCGCGGAATCAGAGCTGTCACCCAGCTGGGGGCACTGGCTGCATGGCCACCTGCAGGGGTACTGGGCCTGGCTGGGAGTGCTGCTGGCTGTCCTGACAGAGGCAGCACTGTGCACCTGGTACCTGGTGGCCTTCTCGCCAGATGTAGTTACAAACTGGCAAGAGCTACCTACAGAGGCATTGGTGCACTGCCGCGTGCGCTCCTGGATCAGCTTTGGCCTGGTGCATGCCACCAATGCCACATTAGCCTTCCTCTGCTTCCTGAGCACCTTTCTGGTACAAAGTCGGCCTGGCCGCTACAACCGTGCCCGCGGCCTCACATTTGCTATGCTGGCCTATTTCATAACCTGGATCTCCTTCGTGCCCCTCCTGGCCAATGTGCAGATTGTCTACCAGCCCGCTGTGCAGATGGGTGCCATTCTCCTCTGTGCCCTGGGCATCCTGGCCACCTTCCATCTGCCCAAGTGCTACCTGCTACTGTGGCAGCCAAAGCTCAACACCCCTGAGTTCTTCCTGGGAAGAGGTCCAAGGGATGACAGGAGCAGAGTTGGCAATGGGAGTGGAGAGGAGGGGACTCAGGGAAAAACTAACTGACCTGTGACCTCACTCTCAGTGAACCCAGACCTAGTTGAGAACCCTCCAAGCCAGCAACCCCCAGATTGACCCTCCTACTGAGATCCTCCAGCTCCAGATTCTGCCCCAAGTTTTTTGCTGGCCATAACCCCAGTGACCCCTCCAGGCCTGTAGCTTTCAGGATGACCCAGACCCAGTGATCCAGAAGGAAGCCCATGGTAGGTGCCTCAGAGATCCTGTAGCCCACTCAGTAAACTCAGGGAAGGAATATGCCCAGGTGTATGCCCAGGACAGGACGAGAGTGGCCAGTAGGACCGAGACCTGCTCAAGGCTGGAGGGGGTGGCACCCAGCTTCCTTCTCTCTCCCTGGCCTAGTAGGAGCAAGGAATAAGGGGTTGTGATCGCTACCAGCACCGCGGACAGAGCCCAGGCAGATGTAGGGGTCAGCACCATGGCCAGCACCCAGCCACGGGACCCCTGAAGCCACATGCCAGCACCACGGACAGAAAATTGCTGGCAAGACCCTGCTGCCCGCCAGCACCCGGGACAGAGCCTGAGTTGGCTCGAAGAAGAGCACCTGGCCAGGCCTGGAGCAGGGCCTTGGGTCAGAAACCCCGGCCTTCCATGCCTCAGTCTCCTAAGGCAGCCTGAGGGTAGAATGGATACAGGTCACAAGTCAGTCCCATAAAATTAAACGCTTTTTAGTGTTTAAAATAGCATTTACACAGAAGCAGCTCTATGTTGACTACCCAGATGCTCAGACTTTGATACAGTATCTACAGCACAGACATGAGGCTGCAGGTACCAGGGAGTCAGCAGCTTGTACAGGTGGGCAGTCGCTCAAGGAAAGTGAGGACAGCCCACGCTGACCTCCCATCTTCTCAAGACCCCCATCCCTGCAGCAGCTGTGCACATCAGTGCCCCTAGATCCTGTAAGGGGTCACATTCCCCTCCTTTCTGTAAGCTGAGACATGATGGGAGGATGCAGGACCCCTCTCTGCCTCCCCAACTGACCCATACTCCAAATTTGTGTTCCTCACATGTGCTCTGAGACTCACAGGGGAGGGGCAAACATGCAAACTGCTCCAGTTGGGTAGGGAGAGGGAATGGCTGACGGCCTCACCACTCCCAGAGCACACAGGCCAGACAATAAATAAATAAATTAGATCCCCACTCTGGGCAGCCACAGAGGGATTTGGGGCTCTGATTCCACCACCCCCCCCACGAGGCCTCCCTGCCTGGGTCAGAGGGGCAGTGCCTGTGAGCTGAGTGAAGAGGGGGTGCCGGTCTGATTCAGTCTGGGGTCCTGGGGCACATGTCTGTGGGAGATGGGTTCAGCATGGAGCCAAGAGGGTCTTTCTCATCCTAGAGGGGTCACCTCCTAACAAAGGAGGGGCTGGGGAGTCCTGAGGCTCACATTGCCTGGGACAGAGTGGAGTCCCTCCCCTCAATAGTCTGTAGGAACGCAGCCTGCTCTGAGGTCAGGGAAGACCCCAGGAGCAGAAGGGTTGCCAAGTCCAGATCACAGTGGTTGGGCTGCCCTGGTCCCTCACCTCCAGCCTGCTCCACTGCCCACCCAGGCCTGGACCCCCACAAGCTGGTCTATCCCAAGCTGGCCACCACTATGGCAAGCCCATAAGAGTGCCAGGCAAGGTGGGACCCCTGCCCCCCTCTCCCACTGGTGGGAGTGAAGGCACCCACTTTCAGTCACATGATATCCACAAAGAACTCACAGGGGTTCCCCATGGCCTTCTGGAAGGACTGACGGCTGCCTGTCAATTCTGGGGGGACAGCAGCCAGCTCCCGGACAGGTGGTCCCCCGGGTGGTCCACCCACCACTGCATAGGTCTTAGTTAGTGGGTGCAGGGTAGGGAGCCCTGGGGCAGCAGTTGAGGCCTGGCTGCGTGGGCTGCTGCCACGGCTAAGCTGGCTGGCCGGGCGCTCCCGCCAGCCACTGCCACCTGTCCCGCTTGGCACTGTGTGGTCTGATTCACTGCCACTGCCTCCAGCTCCAGCTGCTCGGCGCTCTTTCTCGCGGCCCGGGGTCCGACGGCTGCTCCGGGTGGACCCGCTGCTTTTGCTCCCTGGGGGCAGGAGAAGGAGAGCAGTTCATGCCAGGCCTCAGCACTTTTAGGACAACTGGCCACAGCTAGGCAACCAGGGGCAGGTGTGAAAGGGAGCAGCCATGCAGACACAAGGGCCAAGCCAGCACCACCCAGAGAAGCAAGAGAGCTGCAGTAAGCATGGCAGGCAGGGACAGCTCGGTGACCCACACCTCACCCCAAATGCTTGAACCAAAGGCCTGGTCTTGCAGCTGAAGAATGAGGCGTCAGTGAAGGCCCCCACGTGCTCAGTGTTCCCGTTAGCCATCCTGGCCTCCCCACCCAAAGACCCATTGTCCACCCGACCCTGGGACCCTGGCCAGCTACTCGACTGAGCCCCTGTCTTGGGCTCTCAGGAAGTGGTGGGAACCTGAGGCTGGCTGGGGACATGCCAAGAGGGACGCCGGGTGGGACCCTGGCTTACCGGCCCCGAGGGTCCACTCCGCTAGTCCTTCAGTCTAAGGCTTGCTCAGCACAAAGCAAGGGATAGCATGAGTTACATTCCAGATACAGTCCAGCCACCCGCACCCACTGCCAGCCAGTCTGACTGTGGGTCAGGTTGGGGTTGGGTGGGGATAAGGGACTGTCCAGGGTCCACAGACACCCAACATAGCTCCTCCCAGTTACCTCTTCTCTCTCTCCCATTCTTCCTTGGGTTCCCTAGGACCTCTGCCCAAACCCTGCAAGCACACTCACTGGCCTCTCTGGGCCCCACTGGGCCTCGGGCCTCTGCTGCAATAAGTCACCTACCTCCTCAGGGGTGCCTCACAATCTCCCAGCCTCCACATATCCCAGCCTGCTCATGTTGCTCCCTGCTGGGCTGCAGGCACCACCAGGGGAAGGGAATCTGGAGAGTGACCCCACTCGATGCCCTTAGCCACTCTACTCCCATTCTTGTCACATTCTTTTGCCACACAGCTTCCTGGCTGCTTGCTTCACCAGCTGGAAAACCAGCCCTCACTCACACCATGATCAACCCAGGTGAGGGGTCTAGACTGTCCCTACATCAGACTCTCCCCTGTCCCTTTCCTCACACACCAGCTCTCTGATCCCTCTGACACACCCCCTTCTAGAGGAGCTCACCCAGGGCCCAAGCACACAGCAGGAGTGCATGGGGCAGCAGCAGAGGCAGGAGAGGGCCAGGTGGCAGGGATGGGCCAGGTGGCAGGGGTGACAGGGGCAGTAGGGCAGTGGAGGTCGGCCTAACTCTCACCTTCGCTCTGCTGACTCCCAGTGCTGCCACTGCCATAGCTGAAGCCGGGGTCCTGGTAGGCAGGCGGGAAGCAGGGTGGGGGCCCTGGGTACTGGTAGGGGTAGCCTTGACCCAGGGGCCAGGGGGCAGCTGGGTGGGGCAATGGAGCCAGTGTGTCTTGATCTGAGGCTCCACTGGAGCCACTGTTGAGGTTCAGAGCTGCGAGATCTGGTGGGGAGGGCAGGGCAGTGAGTGCAGAGTAGACGTGTCCTTCCCACACCCTCCCTCCCCACTGCACCTCCCACTCACTGCTGCACAGGTCCCCAAAGACATAGTAGCACTGCTCAGAGAAGGTGATCTTGTTGACCGTGTGCCGCAGGAAGCCGTGCTTCAACATGCTGCTGGCGTACTTCCTGGCCTCCCGTCGCTCCTTGAAGCCCTCCACATGCGTGTACAGCCAGTCCACCACGTCCGCTCCTGGCCGCACCCCAACAGTCAGGCCAACAGAGACCTGGGCCGCCTCACCCAGCTGAGGAGTAGATTTGGCCCTCTTCCCACCCATTCCCAGCCTGCCAGGTGGGACTGACAAGGCCACTGAAATCCACTCACCAATGACGGCATTGGCAATAGTAATCTTGAGCCACATGCGGTCACGGATCTCCAGTCCCGAGTCCGGCAACTGCATGACCCGGACAACAGCACCCATGTCACTCTTCACCGTCAGCGGTGCCTCTTCCAGTTCTGCAAGGCACGGCCACCACCTCCTCCTCAGTCCTTGATGGCTGACAGGCTGAGGCGATCTCCAGGCCTCTGTACATAGCACATATACCTCCCCCTTGGGGACAGTAGGCTCAAGCCTGTTGTAGGATGGACCTCCATGGGATCAGGGAGTGCGTATGGGTGGGGAGTTTATCTCCCACCCTCCCATGCTTACATATGCTTTTTATCAGGATCTTGGGAGCAAACTGAGGTAAGGGCATCCCCACCCTGTAGACCAGAGCCCTATGGAGATATGCCAGGCCTCCTCTCCTCTCCCCTCTTGCCCACCTCTCACACAAGCTCAGGGCTGTTAGTTGTGTTAGCAGCAGGAAAGCAGAGTGGGGGCCACACACACTTGCCTCCCGCCCTTGCTCGATGCACCCCTGGAAGGAGCCCTCCCTGCATCTCCTGCTCCCAATACAGAGAGCGAGTGGGGTCAGGGCCAAGCGAGGTGTGCACCTGTCTGTGTATGTGTCTGTGCAGGGCACTGGGGACAGACATACGCACATCATGGACCCTGGCAACAGCCACATGACCACCAAGGCTGAGGCTGAGGCTAACCCTCGCCCTCCAAGCCTCAGTTTCCTCTAGGGTTCTCCTGAGCTGCCACTTACGTGGAGCGCCGGGCACTGAGCTGGTTAGTGAGGAGGAGCTGGTGCGGGTGACGGCACTGGAGCAGGGGCTCGTACCGTAGCGGGGCAAGGCTCCCGTCAGCGCCGCCGTGTGGGACAGCCAGGCAGCTGGGTCGATGGGTCGCACTGGGTCAGCTAGGTGGTCACACATGTCAACAGACCATGGATGAATGGACATAGTGGGGAGAGCAGAGCAAAGGGGCACAGAAGAGAGAGGCCCTTCAGGAGGGGCCCAGATGCCCTCCAAGTTCTCACCCTGCCTGCCCACCAGGTGGGGTCACTCACCCCTTGGGATAGTGAAGTAGCTCCGGGGGGTTGGGTCCCAGCACTTGGCGACTGTGAGGCTGATGGGCCTATAGGGTGGGCAGGCCAGAGTCAAAGTTCCCACGTGACCTCTTCGGCCCCACACCCCCCAATGCAACCTCTCCTATGCCCTGCCCTCTGGGCACTCCGCCTCACCCTGTCTGGGACACTATCTCCCGTAGCACGCGCACAGCATCGTCGTTGCTCATGTTCTCAAAGTTGACATCGTTCACCTGGGAGGTTTGGGGAGTTAGGGCGTTGGTAGGGTGGGTAGGGGTGCCTCTCTCAGCCCACAGCCCCCTCAGCCCTGCACCTGCAGCAGCATGTCGCCTGGCTCGATGCGGCCATCAGCGGCCACAGCCCCGCCTTTCATGATGGAACCAATGTAGATGCCACCGTCACCCCGGTCGTTGCTCTGGCCCACGATGCTGATGCCCAGGAAGTGGTGCCTCTCTGCAGGAGGAGCAGTGAGCGGACATCCACACCCCACCAAGCCCCCAACCCCACGAACATCAAGGCCTCACCCATGTTGAGCGTGACAGTGATGATATTCAAGGACATGGTGGAGTCGGTGATGCTGCTGAAGGAGGAGGCCTGTGGAGGGATGCCGGATGAGGGGCTGTGGCAGGCAGAGGGCCCCAATCCCTGTCCCACACCTACCCGGTCTGTTTGCCGCAGGCGCTGCTTCCGCCGCCGGCGCTTGTGTTTCCGGATGAGCCGAGATGAGGTGCTCTGCTCAGTGGAGCTGCTTAGTCTGGGGGCAGGGAGTCAAAGGTCAGGGGTGTCAGGAGCATGGATGGGGATGGTCAGGCCCTGCCCCCCATCCTGGCCAGGTTGAATCAGGAAACCACAGGTCCCAGATGCATTTGCTCAGGAGTGGGCTCAGTTCCTAGTGTCCCCAGGTCCCAAGCCTTGTATGTGTGACATGTACACAGATGTTTGCACAGACCCCACACAGATGGCACATGAGGGGACATGAACACATGTAGCCAGCCCAGCCACCTGCACACACACCCACAGACACATGCAGATACACACACACCCCCACACACCGGCTGGTGTTGTCATCCTCATCTGAGTCGATGAAGCTGCTGGACTCCAGCTCGCTACTCAGCACAGTGGATGCGCTGTCCGGAGGCAACCCCAGGTCCCGCCGCCGGTCCCCTCTTGGATGCCCGTTAGTTCGGGCCGCTGTGGGGCAGCAGAGAGGTAGATGACAGTAAGGACACCAGAGATCACAGGCTCAGGGGTAGACTAAGCAGCCTCAAGCCAGGCAGTCTGGGAACTGGCAGGTAGGTAACTATGAGGTCAACAGAGGGGTCTCCTGCAGGGGGTGGGCCCAGAAACCCAGTATCTAAGAGTTTGCAGGGATTTGGGTGGCACCACAGGGCTGTAGGGTACAGGGGCAGGCAGGCATGGCTGGTACCCTCTTCGCGGTTCCGGCGTCGGGCTCGCTCTCGCCGGTGGCTAACCATGGACTCTGTGCCAGTCTCATTGTCCATCCCGTCACGGCTGCTGGCCACATTTGGGCTGTGCCGACAAAAGACAGTAGCTGGGGCAGGCTGGGCTACCAGCATCTCAGATGCCTCCCAACAGGAGCCTTGCTACCCTCCTGCCCATGAGGGCTCTAATAGCTCATCCCTGCTGACTAGCTCTTCCCCTGTCCCGCCCCCTCCAGAGCCCTTACTGGAAGGAGGGAGGCCGGGAGTCCCCAATGCCACCCGTCCTCTCGAGAGGTGGGGGCAGGTCCGTGTGGCTGTCCGTGCCCTGGGACCCTGCATCAGAGTGAGCGCCCTCGGCCAGGACCAGCTGTGGAGGGAAAGGGAGAGCTCAGGATGCCCCAACAGTCAAACATCCTCAGGTCTGGACACAGGTAGCCCCAAGGGCCTCCTGGAGGGGCTGTCCATGAACTCACCCAAGAAACCACACGGCCATTGAAGCAGGGCAGCTTGGCGTTGTCATCGAAGATCTCTTCCTTCACCACTCTGTGGGCAGAAAGGGTCATAAGACCACCTGGGGTCTGACCCATGTGCTCTAAAGATGAGACCCACGCCCCACTAGGGCCTGGACACAGGTGGCCTGTGCCACTGCACATGTCAGGTTCTTTGGCACTCCAGCCCAGCACATCCTCTTCTTGGGGACCCTTATCACTCTCCATTGGGCTGCAGGCCACCCCCACTTCCTGGTCCTCTAGCACTGGGGACAGTGGCTGTGGGCTGTCCGTGGAGGGTCAGCCTAGGGCTCCTATTTACCTCTAGGGTTGGCCCCAGCCATCAGGTGGGTCAGACCAGATGAGAGGCTCCCTAGGGAGGTCTTTGGCTCCCAGCTTCCCTCTCCTTGGCCAGCCCTCATCTCAGACACGGCTATGTGCATAGCCCCAGGCTCCGTCACACTCCTGTCTCCAACCACACACTTTCCCTGCCTGGGATTTCAGTTAGCTCTGGGGCTCAGAAACCATGACCCCCAAAAGCTACCGTTCACTCTCAGTGTTCTACAGGACCAATCTGTAGGATTCCCCACCAGCTGCTCCATCCCTCAGCCCAAACCCAACGAGCACATGGGCTCTACCTTCCATCAATTTCCAGAAGGTCCTTCGACCCTGCCTCACCCTCTCAGCAGCCAGGGGGAGCAAGCCACATGCACCTCCCCAGTCCCAGAAGCCAATGACAAGTTCTCTGCTTTGTGACTGACACCTTATCCACAGGGACCTGGCCACAGGCTCCTATCCCATCCCTCCCTGCTGTATCTCTCTAGCATCCACCCCGCTCAGGCAGCCAGACAGCACAGAGACCTAAAGAGCAGCCTACCACCCCGCTAGCCAGCTCAACCAGTCAGGGAGACAAGGCTGCCCCCATTCACTAGGCCAACCCCAGCTCTCAGGGAGCCATGACTTCCTCCCAGTTTAAGACTTTTGAGGACAGCCAGGAACACAGAACCAGTTGGGCCTGGGAGGACAGTGAGCCACAGCAGTTACATGCACTGACCGACATCCAGACCCTGACTATCTTAATGTAACTCCCTAGTTAGGAGAGCTTGGGGGGGGGCGGCAGAGGGCATGCGGGCACATGCAGAGGGCCAGGGATGACCAGAGTCAGGGGTCAAGAGGGTGAAGACAGTAGCCGGCACAGCTCAGAGGAGGCAGTTGGGCAGGGGAAGATCCCATGGTCTAAGGAGGCAGTATGGCAAGGTGGGCAGGTGCTGTGGCCTTGACACCCCATACTGCAGCTCCTGAGCCTAGGCAGCAGGGCAGGCCTGGACGCCCTGCCCCCTGGCTCCCAGCCCTGCCTAGAACAGTGGGATTTTCCACTCCCAGGACCTGGGCCTAGTGGAGAAATGGGAGCCGAGAGACTGGGCCAGGCCTGGACACACACCTGGCAGGAAGCAGCCTCATGGCTGGCTGGGCCTGATGCCAGGTACAGGGCCACTCTTGCCTGCCAGGGCACCTCAACAGGCAGCAGGCTGCAGGAGGCCCTGGTAAAGCTGGCACCCCACACTCCTACCCAGGGAGCAGAGTGGACAACAAAGTCAGGGTCAGCAGGGAGGGAGAGAGCTCAGGGTCCTGCTGATCCCTCCCCTTATCCCCCCATATCTGGCCACACCACTGAGGTAGACATCCTCAACAGGCAGATGGTCATTTGTCAGGACTGCCCTCCGATACCTGCTGCCCTCACTCAGCAGCCACAGCCCTACAGAGCTGTGCCAGCCTCCCAGGAAGGTCATGAGCTCCACGTCAGTCATTGGCTGAGGAGCTCACAGTGAGAGGCTGTCACCAAGATCCAGGGTGGCCAGGATAAGGTGGGAGAGCTTCCAAGATACCTGGGATTCTGCACCTGCAGCAATGGGCAGAGGCCATAGCGAGCACTTGTCTCTGAGTGACCTGACAACACAGATGCCAGAAAGGACCTCGTCCTCACCGTAGCCCCCAGTACATAGCCGCAGATGGGCTGGCCAGCAGCCTCTCCCATGCCGCACCCAAGCCCCAGCCCTTTCTGACTCACAGGGAGACAGATTAGCAACCCCCAGCACCCACACAGCAGTGCCTGCCTGGCTTCCCCAGAAGGCTCTGCCTCTCTCCCACCACCTGGAGCATCTCTAAACCCCCACTGCTCACCTGGCCAGGGTCTTGAGATGACCCAGAGCTGCCTGAGGTCTTTGTGTTCTCCGCTCTTAAACAGACACCCTCCCAGGGCCCAGAGACTCTGCTCCCTGGGCCCTCATCAACCTGAGGAATTCAAGTCCTCCACCCAGTGTCCTGCCTTCCACCTGGAAGTCCCAGCCAGGCCAGGAGGAAAGTGGGCTAGGCCAGAACAGCAATGAGGGAAGGGATAGGGACCTGCCTGAATCCGAGGGAGGGTCCTGCCCCCTCAAACAGGAGAGCAGGTGCCAAAGCCCCCAGGAGGATGAGCTTGAGCCCTCTGTCAGGTGTACGATGCTGCCCACAATCGGCCAACACAATCTCCCCGGAGGCTCCAGAGTAGGGACAGGGTCTGGAGTAGGCAGAGGCCACAGCCATGCTTGGGAGAAATGCCTCTGACAACCCCGAGCTCCCTTATGTGCCTCCCGGGTGGAAAGGCAGTTTTGGAGTATGGCCACCCAGGGGCACCCCCTGCTGGCATTCTGCCCTGACCTCAGAATTCCTAGCAAGATCCAGGTTAACCTCGAACTTGTGGCTGCTGGGCTCTGCCCGCCACCCCCACAGACCCGCCCCAGGGAGGAATCTACTCTCAGAAGCAGGGCCCTTGGTGCCCAGCATTGCCACAGGCTAAGGTGGACCCTTCAGCGTACCCTCAGGATCCCAGAGGCCACAGTACACCACAGGCCAGCCCCTCCAACTGCACCTCCTCCCTCCCAATTCAGATAAGGAAGTTGGCAGACAGAGCTGGTATGAGACAGGAGGTGCAGCATTACCCTGAACTCTCAAAGAGCCCCATGTGCATTCCCAAGAATTGGGGTCCACGGTGCCCATGGTATTGGTATGGCTGGGCTGCCAGCCCAGGGGCCCATCACCTCACCAGGAGACAGGCATCTGCTCCCAACACTTTATCCCACACTTGACCACTACACTGGCTAGTGCTAAGCCCTTTGGTATTGGCCCATGGTGATGGGCCAGCCCAGGGGCCCATCACCTCACCAGGAGACAGGCATCTGCTCCCAACACTTTATCCCACACTTGACCACTACACTGGCTAGTGCTAAGCCCTTGGGCTTATCTGAACTCCCTTCCCATGCTCAGGTCAGATAGGCTCAAGTGTCCCCACTGAGCCCTTGCTATGAACTGTCATAAGTTACCTGCAAGGACTCTCCCAACCCAGGGAAGTAGGTGGGACTCAGAGAGGCTGAGTTACTGACCCTAGATAGCACAGCCTGGGAGGGCAGAGTAGGAGCTCACCCAGATAGTCTGGGCCAAGCCAAGCACTCACCATCACCTCCAGCAGCTCCCCCACATAGCGCCACCCAGGGCAGGAGAAGCCACTGAGCACCTGTGCCCACAGGCAGGTGGCCCCAGAGACTAGGGCTGTTGGCCCTAATCCAGCCTCAGAGCTGGAGAAGCTGGGGCCACCACCAGGCAATTGAGCTACTAAGTGACAAGTCCGACAGGCCTGGCATCAACTATCCACCCCTGGTAGCAGGAAGTGGGAATAGGGCCCAGCCCAGGGTTTGTGGCTATGCCTGCAACCTCAGGCTCTCTTCCTTACCAGGTAGCCAGCTGTGGTCTGGAACAGAGGCTCAGGGAACCCAGGGCTGGGCCTACAGCATGCTAGGGAAGGAGGTCTAGACTCACTAGGGTACCCACCAGAGCCTCCTGTCTGAAGTCACCCCTCTAATGGGGGGAAGGCCACCCCAGCCATGCCAGGACCCATCTCCCCCTCCCCCAATCTCTAGCTGAAAGTAAGCTTCCAGTTCAGCTCTCACTTGCACTAAACTGTGAGTGACTGACCAGCCCCTCTCATAGGTAATTTACTCCACCAGATAAATTATTCTGTAGAACAGCTAGAGCTTGGAGCTCTACAGGTAGAACTCAAAGGAAAGGAAGGAGGAAACATTGATGAGGGGCTTCTCCCAGGCTCCAGAGGCTACCAGGCCGATAGCAGAGTCAGGGCAAAAGTAAGGTGAGGCTCTTCTATCCTGTCTATTCACTGTCTTTGAGCACCACCCTAGTCCACCTCTTCCCAATCCCGACAGCCTAGCCCAGCCTTGACCTCTGCAGTAGCCCCTGGCTCCCAGCTCTCTCATGAACTCTGCCGTCTCCTGCCCCACATCTTAGCCATTCCCAAGCCTGCCCAAATATCCAAAAGAACTACAACTTCTGTGTCAAGAGCCAGATATGCTTGGTCCAGGGCACCTATGAGTCTTCTAAATCTGGCTAGGCAAGGCCTCCTCGGGGAAGATTTGTAGGGAGCCCCGCTGACTCTGCTCCAGGGCAGTTTCAGTGGGTGCCAGAAGCCAATGACAGGGTCCCACTGAGATGCGCTCCAGAGCACAGTCTACAGGCAGCAATCTTGGGGGTTGAGCATGAGCATGCTCCTTGCTGCACATTCACTAGTGTCATGAGTTTGCGATGAAGAACATTTCTGATTTCAGTACATTTTATTAAAATAGTAAAACAAGTTAAAAACGAAAGCACTGGGGGTGGCAGGTGGCATGGTGGTTAAGGGCTCCCACATGACCGACTATGATTTGAATCCCAGACCTGGCAGCTTGCTTTCTCACTTCTTCTCTCTCTCTCTTTCTCCCTCTCTGGTCAAAGTAAAATAAATTAATAGGGACCAGCAGTGAGCATAATGACTATTTTTTTTAGAGGTTTATGCCATAGGGCACGTGCACTCGCCAGACAGACAGAAAGCGAGAAATCACCCCCAGGAGGGATGGCCACGCCGCAATCCCTTCTCCTCCATTCTCCTCTTGGGATCTTGGGCACGCACGCACATGCGACCGGCGTGAGTTTTAAGCCACCAGGCGTGAGTTTTAAGTCCAGCGACATGTTGCTGGACTCCCACGTAGTCGACAGCGGTTCACGTCCCGGACCCGGGGGCTTATA
>NW_006203430.1:9233453-9235441 GCF_000334495.1 Tupaia belangeri chinensis
GGGGGGTGATTTCTCGCTTTCTGTCTGTCTGCCTCTGTCTTTCTGGTGAGCGCACGTGCCCTACAGCAAGAATCTCTCAAATAAATAAATAAATAAATAAATAAATAAAGGTAAATAAAAACAATTCTTAAAAAAAAATTTTAAAAAGCACCTTTTTATATACCTAATGCTCACAGCTAAAGCAGCCCAGGCCCAGAGGAGTATGTGAGATTGCCCAATGAGGGAAGGCAGGCTGGCCCAGACTCGGTAAAAAACCGCCTCCTGCCCAAACATAACCTGAGCCGGCAGAAGTGCCCAGTCTTCAGAGACTGCCCAGAACACACCTTACCTCTCTACTTCTCCCTGGTGGTGGGGTTATGTGTGTAGGTGGAGGGTAGGGGCTAGAGAGTCTAGTTGTCCAAACATCCCTTAGGTCACAGAGCAGCCCAGGCTTGACCTGACAATCTGATCTGGGACTGCCTAGGGGCTGTGCAACCACAGAACTCAGGAAATGGCCTCAATGTCAAAGTCCCAAGACACAGTCACACACAAGGACACCACTTGCCTAAGGATGGCCAGGCACACCTGCTTGGCCCATAAGGCCTCCGAGGACAGCACCCCTCAGCACACACACACACACACACACACACACACTCACGCGGTGAGCTGGGGACTCGAGTTACCCTGGCTGTGCCGGGTCAGGCCCGAACGAACAGCCAGCCTCCTGCTCCCTGGCTCAGAGGGCCAGATCAGCATAAGTGGGAAATCCTCTCGCCAGGGACAACCTCTGCCGTGGCCCGCGCAGAGAGCCGGCCTAGAGGTTGGCCTCAGTCAGCAGATGGCCTGGGCTGCTCCCAAAATTGCAAGTGCTATGTGGTTCAATAGGGACAGAGGCCTGACAGTCAGGAATCTCAGGGCAGGGTGCTGAGGTGGGTGGAGTGAATCCAGGGTCCCTAGCGACCCTTGACCTCTGCCCTGTCACGGTCCCCCCAGAGGAGGGGCAAGGGAAGCTGTCTTGAACCTCTGGAAACTTCCACAGGCCCTACCAGACAGATCACTGTCCCTGTCCCATCTACCATTCTGTCCCCTCACCCAACTAGGGATCCACTGGGTACTAGGGCCCTATCCCGGCACCAATTCCCTTCTGCCTTGACAGTCCCCTGGCCCCAGTTCCCATGAACTGCAAACCCTCCAGGCCAGCCCGGGCTCCTGAGCACCCACCACTGAAGGAATGTTGGCAGACAGAGCTGGCCTGAGACAGGAGGTGAAGCATTACTGAGCTCTCAAAGAGCCCCTGATTCTGAAATGGGCCAATGTGAGACTTGGGAGGAGGGCAGCCCTGGTCAGTGAACTTTGACTGGCAGGGCATAAGGGTCAGACCAAAGGGTGGTAGAGAAGCCAGGAACCCACCTGCCCATTGTCCAGAGCTCTCAGCCTCCCGGGCTAGTAGTGAGGGCCCCAAGGCCCATAGCTAGGCACAGACAGGTAGGTAGGTACACACACCAGGCTCGACAGGGGCCACCAAGGTGCAAGCTCAGACCAGGACCCGTGTCCCACACAGGCGCGAAGACGCAGCACTGTCATGAGTGCCTAGGGGGCTCGCTGACAGTCCCAGGACCCCCCCTAAAGCCTGTCCCCGCGCAAACAGGTGCCGACATCCAAGTCCACGTTCAGCCAGCGGGGCTGGCACCGGACATGCGCCAGCAAGGCCCCCACTGCCCACACAGGCCCTGCGGCCGACTGACCCGAAGTCCTGGTCCATGGACTTGAAGAAGAATTTGTAGGCGTGCACGGGCCGGTTGCTGAGCACGTTCTTGAAGTCGGCCAGCGTGACACGCTCGGGGGCCACCGGCAGCTTGACCAGGTACGGCGTCTCCTCCTCGTCCATGTGGTAGATGATCTTAGTCTCCGCCATGGCGCGGCAGCAGCGGCGCGGGGCCCGCGCGGCGCTCAGGACCCGGCCTGGGGCTCGGACGCCGGGCACTATCCCCACCCGCCCGCCTGCGCCC
>NW_006203430.1:9236287-9251982 GCF_000334495.1 Tupaia belangeri chinensis
GGGGGGCGGGGCGTGGTGTGCGTGTCAATGCTCCCGGTTCCCACTCGTGAGCTCCACGCTCGGCCTGGGGTCCGCTTGCCTGTCCCTCAAGGTTCCCCCAATTCAGGCGTCCCCCTGCAATCCTGCCAGGGCCTGGACCCTCGGGTGGTGGGCGAACAGGGGAGCGCTCCCCGGCTAGGCGGAGGGGCCTTCAAAAAGCCACGCCCCCACCGGCGCCCCTAGCTGTCAGAGAGAGACCCCGCCTTGGGCCACGCCACGCCCCCCAGGGGCTTGGGGCGGTTGGCCGCTCGGAGGAGTGTCTCTGGGCGGAGGTTCCGGCCTGCCACCCTCTCCTGAGGACTCCGGGATTCTTGGGTGCTCAGAGCCCGGGAGTGCCTTGGTCACGTGAGCGAGATGCGTGGGGCGACGCGGGCAGCAGAGGATGCTGTGTCCAGGCCCCGCGCCCAGGACACTTAGTCACTTTGCGCCTCTTCGCGGCCCCCAGTCCCCGCCAGAAACGAGCTTGTGCACTCTTTTCCGGAGCTCATGGGCCTCCCCCACCCCCGAGAAACGGGCCAAGTGAAAGCTGGGCTCCCATAGACGAGAGTGTGAGCAGAACTGCCCAGGCGCCGTGCTACAGCCTCGGCTGAAGGGATGTTGGCCCAGCCATTTTAGAATCAGCCTGGCGTTCTCCTTGGGGCAAGGGAGACCCCGAGCGTCGCCCCTCAGGCCCCTCAGGGGCCCCTCCAGTCACTTGCTCCCGCTGCCCCGCCCGGCTGGAGCCCCGTATTTCCCCGACTCCGGCAGAAAGACTTGCCACTAGAGGGAGTCCTACGTTGGCCAGAGAGAAACGGAGGGGAGGCCCTAGGAGAGGACCAGGAGTAATTGGTGGAGGCAGTGCACGATGCCCCCTGTGACCCATCCCCAGCAAACTGGTTGTAGCCTGGGACTCTCATATTCCTAGTCACGTCCCTCTTCCTATGGGTGTCCAGCACAGGGAAAGAACCCATCTTTGACTGGAGGTTCCAGAGGTTGAGCAGAAGTTCCTGGGCCCAGGCTGGAAGCCCCCATAAGTCAGCCTAAGCCAAGGGCCCTGAGCCTCAGCCCCTGAGGGTGACTCTGCAGTTGTTGACACCTACTCAGCCCAGCCTCCCCTAGCTTGGCTATCCACCTGTCTGTTCTGAGGCCTGGGGCCTCTCCCCTAACCTGAGGAAGTCAGGCAGGATGACCTTAGGGTGGATCTTCGAGGGACTCTCTACTAGGTGCCCAGGGAAGAAGGAGGAGTCCCTGCCTGAACCCACCTCCCCTGGGGCCAAATGCAAACGCTAGCAGTAGGGGGGGGTAACTGATGACACACTGAAGTAAAGGTCTGAGGCCCAGCTGCCCTTGGGCTCCCACTGACACTAGGACATTACAGAGAGGCCTGAGGTTAATGCTAGTACTGACACCAGTGTGATCAGGCAGGGGCTCTATAAGGAGGGGTGGGTTTGTGGGCAGAGCCTGAGCCCTTCCAGCAGGGACTTTGTCCAGGGATAGTGTGGCCACTAGTGAGGCCAGAGGTCACAAGGCTGGGAGGGAGATGCATCCTCCACAAGCATGTCCCCCCAGCCCAGCTTCCTCCCCACCTTTGCCACTCCAGGGTTCTCGTAGGTGACCGTCATCCTTCTGAACTTCACTATCCTGGGAAGGCTTTAAAGGACAGATTCAGGAAAGAGTCTTGGCTAACAGCACTCAGTTACTGGCCTGGAGCCAGGACAATGTGCTACTAGGCCTTCTGCTCTCAACTGCTCCCCTGCCTCCATCCCCACATTTGTGCCAAGATCACGTGGCTTATTCTTAGCCAATGAATGAGCAGGGAGTTGGAGGGGTACCAGTGCTAGATCCCCTGTTAACCTGGTCAGGCCTTGCTTGGAGCTGCTCTGCAGTCTGGGGCTCTTGCTGCCTGTGTCTCCTTACTCCTCCTTCTGGTCACAAGTGTCAGCCCTGCATCTGGCACGCAAGCCTTCTGCTCTGTTCCTGCTTCTTCCCCTTTGACCCCATCTTAGCACGTGTTTCTCACAGGCTGAACAAATAGTGTCCCCTCTGTTTTCATGAATCAACATGTTCCTCCACCCCTTTGTCCAAATAAACCCTCAAAAAAGGACCTGAAGTTCCTTCATGACCAGTCATACAGGACATAGAATTGCCTCCAATGCCCCCTTCCTGGGATATTTGCTCCTAGGAGGACCTAGACCCAGACCTTCAATTTCAAAGGAATACAGCAATGACAGTGTCTCCTCAGTTGAAGGTGAGGAAGGTATTTGAGAGTTCCTAAGGCCCAGACTCAGGCCCAGGGAAGAGACAGAGGGGAGATGTAGAGACATACCTGGGCCAAGTCTAAAAATCAGAGGTGACCTTTATTGTATTGGTGGCAATTTCCCCAGCAGGAGTAAATGTGGGGTTTTGGGAGTGGCAGCACAGGCCACCTCAGAACTGGCCACCCCTCCCCCTCCTCAATCAACACAGAAGCCAAATGTGGCCCCAGCCACAGGCTCCAGCCTAGAGAGTGGCCACAGGGAAGGTGTCAGGGTCAACGTCACATGGAGCCCAGTGACTGTCAAGGCAGCTTGTTGCAAACAAGGCTGGAGTAGGAGGTCAAAAGCGAAGAACCAGCCACGGGGCAGCCCCAGGTGGCCCAAAGCAGCACAGAGGGCTTCAATCAGGCCTGAAGCATGCTGGGTCCTCAGGTCCTTGTGCAGAGCAGATCACGGCCTGGGTGGGCCTCTGAGGAAAGCCTGGAGCGGTCCAGAGGAGCCCCTGGAAGCTCAGTGGCAGCAGGTGGCTCCCCGAAGTTTTGGAGGTGACAGCTCTCAGGCTGCCGAGTCCTGAGCCCCCTTCCAGTGGGCAGAGGTCAGGAGCACCTGAGAGCTTGGTGGAAATCACCAAGACCATGGCTCTACCAAGGTTCAGGGGTGGGGCACAGTACCACCGGCGAGTGAGGACTGGCTGAAGGGCAGAAGCCATACTGCTACTGAGGCCCTGGGAGCCCACTGTTGCCGAGAGAGGGTAGTTCTGGGAAAGGGACGTGGAGGCAGCCTTGCTCTGTGCCAGTCCAGGCCAAGTTCCAGGAAAGCGGGACCAGCCGCTGGAAGAGGGCCATGTGAGCTGCATGAGGGTCATGAGGACATCCTCCGAGGTGCAGAGAGGAGTTGGAAGAGCTGCTGGCCCAGCCAGGAGCCCAGTATCACTTTATTTGCAGTACTCCTTCCTGAACTCTGGAAGCCAAGGGAATAGGCTGGTGTCTACTCTGCCCCTCCATGCCAGTGGGAAGCAGGGCAGACATCCAACAGCACTTCCCAGGGACTTTCGAGCACTGAGGGGGCAGGTGTTCCCCACCCATGGGGCTGGCTGGAACTGTGAGGTTGGGATTTCTGGGAGTAGGTGGAGTGGAGTATGGGCAGGGCTCTGAAATGGGCTGAGGGAGTCTCCCTCTGACCACTCACCTCTGTCCAGGTCGATGTTCTTTGCAGGCAGTGGGCTGTGAACCAGCTCAGCCCTCTCCTTCAGGATGTTATTTTTGTAATCTGATGTAGGGGAGAGCAGGGTGAGGTTTCCTCCCCCAGCCCAGGCCTGGGAGGCATATCTACATTTTAGTGTCCAAACTCCCCTTACCTAGTTGGAAGTCCTCACTCTTATAAAGAGTATGGTCTCCTGTGGCCACAGCAATCTCCACCATGTTCATGTCCTTCCTAGAGAGGGGAGTGGAGAGGCTTGAGCAGCGAGTGGGTTGGGCCTGTCCCCAGGAGGGCCAGGAGAGGGCACTCACCCCTGTGCATTCCCCAACTTCTTGTTTGAGTATTCATACCCTGAGGAAGGAAGATTCATATTGGAGATAGTCTCGGCCCCTCCCCCCCACGCACCTCTCACAGCCCTAAGGACCCCCGTCCCACCTGCAATGGGGCTCATTAGCCCCTGCAGACTGCTGATCCCCTCTTCCTCCTTGGCAGCCCGGGCTGCCCATGCATACTGGGACAGTGAGACCTCTGGCCTGGGAGGCTTCCCATGTCCTGACCTGACCCCTGCACTAGAGCCCAACCCTCACCTCTGGGAACCCAGGCCTCACCTCCTTGGCGGCGCTTGCGTGTGGCCAGGATGACTGTGATGAGCAGCAAGAGGAAAAGCAGCAGGGTGGCCAGCACGTAGCCCAGCTGCTGGAAGAAGTGCGCCTGGCCCTCAGGGACGATGACATTGATGACACTGCGGCCTCGCACCAGTGTGGGGTCTGAAGAAGCAGTGAGTGAGAGTGTCAGGGACTGGCACTGCCACGACCCACCTGCTCAGTGCACCTGACCCCACTGGGGCCTCCCCTGGACTAATGCATAGGTCCCTTAGGTGGAACAGGCCATCGGGCGGGGTGATTTCTGCTAACCACATCTCTCAGGAGAAGGGCATTCTGCGGATTCCCAGGGCAATTTGCATCACCTGGGCCTGGGGCACCGCTGTGGCTGGAGCCATTGCCTGGCGAACCCCGTGAGGGCGGCTCTGCGGCAGGCTCCACAGGCTCGGTGACGCTCAGGTGGAAGATCCGACGCTCGTGCAGACCGCAATAGTGGTGGTGCAGATGGCAGGAGTAGGTGACCTCGTCGGCCGGCTCCAACGGGTCTATGCACAGTGAAAAGTCGCCACGCGCGAAGGCGTCCGCCTCCACTGCCACGCGGTCACGCAAGAAGGATGGCCCGTAGGCCCGGCGCTCGCCAGAAGCGTACAGGTCTAGCAGTCGGTCTGCGCGGTCGTGCGGCACCCCAGGAGGCTGCCGGTCCCAGTGGACCACTTGCTGAGCCTCTTCCAAGTGCCGATCGGTCCACACGTGTGCGCGGTTCACGCAAGTCAGCAGCGCGGGGGCGCCACTCTCCACCACCAACACCTCCTTCTCACCGTCCCAGTATGCGTGGGCGGCCCGGGCTGCCAAGGAGGGAGAGGGGATCAGCAGGCAGCGCCTGGACAGGGACGGAGGGAGGGTGTGGGAGGGGGCTCACTCACGGTTGTCGGTGACCTCGAGTCGGATGGCCAGGCTCTCGTAGAGGTGGCAGTAATGGTGGTGCAGGTTGCAAGTGTACAGCCCCTCGTCTGCCTCCTCCACAGCTACGCACCGGGAAGAAAAACGTAGCATGAGCTGCTCGTCCGGCGGGCGCGCCCAGGGATCCCCAGTCCCAGAGCCCTCATACCGCGGATGAACAGAGAGAAGTTGCCTTCGTGGAAGGCGGAGGGCGACAGCAGGAGGCGGCCGCGGTCACGAGGTTCGTACACACGCTGCTCGCCCGCCGAGTACATGTCCACAAGACGGCGTGTGGGGCCGCGGTCTGGGCCGCCGTTGAAGTCCCAGTGCACCACGCGCTGGCGGTCGTGCAGCCGGTCTTGGGTCCACACCATGCGCGGGCTCTGGCAACGCAGCACCGCGCGAGCTCCGGCTGCCCAGCTCACCGCGGACTCTGACACTACGGAGCTGCTGGATGTTGCGGGCCCTGCTGGCCCTGGAGGGGAAGGAAAGTCGGTGGGGGAAGGGCGGGACCCAAGAGGACAGGCACAGGGTGGGGCGGGCAAGATGGGAGGGGGACTGGCAGGATTGGGAGAAAGGGCCCCCTGAGGTGATCTGGGCCCATAGCTGGCAGGGGCGGGTGATCACTAACCTGAGGATAAAAGAACCACAGAGCCTGGAAAGAGAGAGAGAGTAGGACCAGCAGTTAGCATAATGGCTATGTCGCTGGACCCCCACGTAGTAAACCGAGGTTGGTGTCCCAGACCTGGTGGCTTAAAACTCACACTGGGCACGTGTGCGTGCGTGCCCAAGATCCCGAGAGGAGAATGGAGGAGAAGGGATTGCGGCATGACCATCCCCCCTGGGGGGTGATTTCTTGCTTTCTGTCTCTATGTCTCTCTCTGTCTGTCTGGCGAGCGCATGCGCCCTATAGCGAAAACCTCTCCAAAAAAAAAGAGAGAGAGGGAGAGTAAGACTGAAGGCGATTTGTCACCCAGCCAGCCCAGGGACCTCACTTGGCTCCCTGGATCCCTCCTGTAGTCCTCAGCAGGGTGGAAGACCTGATACCCACTTAACAGACAGTAAAGCCGGAGAAGGCAGGAAGATGCAGGGTGGGAGCTCCTGCAGCCCCCATAGCAAATCACCTCTCACACAACTCCCCCCCACAACCATTGCCATCTTGCCTGGGCCACCTGCCCTTGGGTGTTTAGAAACAGAGGGTGCCCCCATGGCATGAGTGGTGGGACAGGGTTAAACCCCACAGAGGCCCACTCTGGAGTGTGTCCATGTCGGCAGGAACAGTGACCATCATTCCATTGCTACACTCAAAGCACCACCCAAGGCTGATTCTGGAGGCTCCCACCATGCTCCTCCAGAGATAGTAAGTGCCCCTGCCAAGGGCCATGTCACTTGAGCCCTCCAGGGTCCCCAAACCCTCAGACTACTGGGAGGCTAGCCCCACCCAAGGGCCCAGAGCAAAGCCTCTATCCCCACAAGAAAGCTGGATGTGAGGAGTGACACCCCCCCACCATCTACCACCTCACAGATCTAAGTTCCTGCTTGTAGTGAATTAAAATTTCATGTTCCCTTGGCACCCCTTCTGGGTATAAGTTGGACTTTCTCGAAGTGAAAGCAGGGCTCAGTCACCCCGCTGCAGTTTCCAGGTCTCTCCCTCCTCCCGGTTCTTCAAGGTGTTGGATGCAGATATCTGCCTTCTACAAGTGCCTCCTGATGGCCACCTTCCTATGGGACAGCCAGTGCAGCCTACTGGGCTGGCCCCAGTGACCCTCACATCCTCCACAGACTTGACAGATGTGCTGCAGTGTCCACCGCTCAATCACAGCATGACCCCAGGGAACTTGTGCCCACTCTCTCTAAACCCACACATTAAAACTCCCTGAGGGAAAGAAGGAAACCTGTTCAGATATTGCCCTGAACCTAATAAAGGCATTAGTCCAGGGGTCCCTGCCTGCTTCTCTCCTGGTACTGACCAACCTCTGTATGATTTGCAGGCATGCCTGGATGCCCTTGTAAGTTATAAAAAAATTTTATTTTCATCTTCAGTCTCTAATAATTGAAGAGGTGCTCTCCGTCTTAAAGATCCTAAATTAAAGTACTGTTCCAGAGATGTGGCTGAGTGCCCAGTGGCCTCCAAGAGGAATGTGCAGGGTCAGCAGGCCAGCTCTAGAGCGGACTCAGGGGGCCTAGGAGGGGAGGGGCTGAAACAGACCCTGCAAACCCACCACTGTCAGGATGCCCTCAACCCCCAATCCCACTCCCCTCCCCACTACCCGGAAAAGTGCAGATCTGAGAGGCTTCCCGGAGAGCCCCACCTAGAGTGGGCACAGGAAAGACCCCTGAGGGAGACATGTTGGGGCCTTAGCCTCCCTCCCTCTTGGCTCTCTAGGTCCAGCATCCCAAGAAGTCTGACAAAGTTCAGCTGAAGACTTCACTCTCTGCCGGTGAAGCACTCTCTTGAAGGCGTCCTGGATCGTCCCCTGCCCTGGCTGGGCGTCCCATCTCCCGCTGGCCCTCAGACTGGCCATTCTGCCTGAAACACTGAATCTGCTCAGGCCCACCTGCTGGGCCCGCACCTTGACTCCCGCCCCGCTGCACTCACTCTGTAGAAGCACAAGTTTCCACAGCAGAACGCGAGACGGCAGCTCCATGGCGCCTGCCCAGCCCATAGCCTCGCTTTGTCTTGCTCCGCTCCAGTTCTAACTCTCCAGAAAAACAGCCCGACCCCCTCCTCCTCCTTAGCACCCGCTATGACATCACGGAGCCCTGGGCCGGGTCCACAGTCTGCGGACCGCCCACTCCAGCTCCTCCCGGGTCCCTTGGCCTCTCCTATCCTCTGCTGGCCTGGGGGCTGGGGGGCACTGCAGCCATCCAGTCCCGGACAGTGGGGGTTGTCAAAGCAGAGACCCAGCCCTCTTGCTGGCTGGATTCTGGGGAGGGGCAAAAGAGCCTGAGCACAGATCAATGCTGCGAATGAAGGCGAAGGCGTGTCTGTGACACCTGGGGCCGCTCCAGGGCTGCCACAAGGCTAGGGTTCTGGGCTGAGCAGCCCCTCACCCTACTTTTGGCATTTCTCCACATGAGCAGCCTGGCAGTGGTGGGGCAAGGTCGTCCCCTCTCTGGCTGTCTGCAGCCAGTAGAAAGGCATCCAGGTGCTGGGAGACCTCCATACTGCACATGCCTCATACCCTCCTGCCAGACCAGGTGGCTCCTCCAGCTCTGACCCCTAGTTGTGAATGACCTTGATACACCCTTCTCTGAGTGGCTATGGAAGTCTCCCTCAGGGTCTCGATGAGCCCCTCTGCTCAGCGATCTCCAAAGGAGCCCTCCAGGGACATAAGAGGTGGGTACCAAGCCACCTTGTGGTTAGCAGACCTCTCCGCTTCTGGCCTGGCTGCCCAGAGGCTGCCCACCATCCAGAGCCTGGTGTCCCTGAAACTAGACAGTGTCTGGTTTCAGGGCTCCTAGGAGATCCCACCCACCCATATCCCACCTACCCAGACCTGGGTTAAAGGGTTGCTGGGAGGCCCCGCCCACCCAGGCTCCACCCTGCTTAGACTTGGATTTTAGACCGCCACCCTGGAGAAAGGGGGAGTGGGAACCCGCACCTCTGCCATGGAAGACACAAATTTGAAGCCCTGGGAAAACTTACAAAGTCACATACACAAAGGGGAAATAACAGAGCACGTACTGTATACCAAACCCACTCCTTCTAGTTAAGCAAACCTCAAAAAAAAAAAAAAAAAAATCCAAACAACCACAAAAAAACCTCAGTGCATAGTTTAGGCCACTGTTTGGACTGAGTTATTGTTACAGGCCCCAATCCCTGTTGGGTGGGGGACCCATCCTTGAACCCTGTTCTGAGCCCCAAGTCTTCAGAAAAGCTGCAAGCCCGGCTCAGTTCAGATCTCGGTCTCTGGACAAGGAGAGGAGGCTGCTGTTGCTGCAGTGAAAGGGAACAGGGGGACAGTAGGGAGGATGGGCTATGAGGACACTAGAGGCCCCCACCACTCCACCCCAGGACCTAGCAAATCGTTTTCCTTAGTAGAATCCAGGCGCAGGGGTGGAGCACCTTTTCAAAACTGGAATCAGGGCAAAAATTTGATTCCCTGGTCCCCAGCTCCTCCCTAGGCCTTTCATTCTGGAAAAACAAGCCCCGCCTGGCCAGCCTCAAAGCCTGGCCTCTCCTGGCCTCTCCTCCTGTTTTTCTAACTGGTTCATATTAGTGCTGGCAGCCTCCATTCCGCCATCCATGTCTGCTGTCTCAGTCTCACACCAGGGCTTGACCTCTGCTATGTCTCTGTCTCTCCATCTTTCTTTCTCTATTCCCTCCTGCCTGCAGGCTCTTATCCTTCTCTGACTCTGTCTCCTCACAGAGTCAGGATGTCCAACCAGTGCTGGAGGGAGGCAGGGATTGCCCAGGACTGGCCCTTGGGTCTGGAAGAGGACTCAGCTCCAGGCACAAAGGCTGGAAGGATCTAGGAGGAGCCAGGGGCACCTGGTGTACAACTCTGTCTCAGGACAGGGCACTCTGAACCCCCTGCAGAATCTTCTTTCAAGCAGCTTCCCTGGCCATTGGGTTGTGCTTGCTGAGGTCCAATGGAGCCCTTGAGCTGCAGACCCAGCCAGATATAGACCTCAGGGCCAGATGCTGAAATCTGAGAGGGCCCAGACCTCTGAGAGGGCCTACTTGGGGGTAACCCCTTGGATCCTCAGGCAAGGATGGACAGAGACAGTGGAGGGTTGTAACCTCTCTCCCTTCCCATCCTGTTTTCTCTGCTTGGAGGCCAGTGGAATCAAGATGCACAGCAGACAGCCCGCTGCCCCCCCTCCATCCTCGCAGGAAATAGCCACAGAGAGCAGAGGCCCAGCGGGCAGCCTGGGCTGCTGACCAGGCCACCTGCCCCTCCCACACCAGAGGACCTGAGCCCCTCCTGCTCCTTCCTGGGCTGGGTCTGTGAAGTCCCCCACATGCCTGTGGGCTGATCACTGTGCTGTGAACATGCAGCTTTGTTTCCTACCCTTGCCTGGCATCTTTGTCCCTCTGGAAAAAGGATAGACCAGGACAAAGCAAGGCTGTGAACATCACTATACTCTGGCCAAGTCTCCAACCAGACCAGAGCTTTGGGTCACCTCTCCTCCTCCTAGGAGGTGTGGCTAAACAGGGGGGGGGATGGGGAGGGTCAGCCAGCTCAACTGGAACTCAGTTCCAAGACTGGGAATCAGATGTTGGCTCCTATTCCTGGTGACTTGGACATTCCAGGCAGTCGGGCTCACTGGGAAGAAAAACCACAGGCACTCGGACACACACACACACACACACACACACACACACATACAAAGAGAGAGAGAGAGAGTTAATAAAAGGGCCCACAGCCTCTTCCCGCTCAGGGCTGACTTTAGACCTATACTCTGATAAGATGATTTTATACATTGTGAAAAGTATATCAACAGAATAAAACAGAGCAGGGGGCTCCCTCCACTGGACTGACCAAGAACAGCCTCCAAGAGAGTGACTAATGTACAAGTAAATGACAGGCAAAGGCCTGAGGACACCTCCTTCCAGGTACAGGGAACAGCAAGCTCTGGGCTCACAAAGAGCAGTGATAAGACACGGTCTTATCAGGGGGGACCCTGGTCTGGCTGGGGGGTTTGAGCTGATCATACAGGAAAATACCAAATGGTTCAAGCTGTTAGGATTTACATGAACATACAAGGAAAACCATCCCTAGAAAATCTATTGGTGGGAAGAATTCCTAGACAGTTCCCAAGACTCCTAACCACTGTTGTCCACATCCTACACTGTCCCCTCCCATTATGGTTCCCCATCTGGGGTCCTGGGGTGCGATAGTTACTCCCATCCTTGACTCAGTCATGTGCTAGGAGGTCACTTCCCCTATTTATCATAGCAGGCTTGAGTAGCTGCCCTCTTGGAGAAGCAAATACCACGAGTTATGCTACCACTGTGGAAGGGCTTATTGGGTGGACCATATGCAAGAAGCTGAGAACAGTCCTCAGACAACAGCTGAGAAGAAACTAGACTTCAACCTACAACTGAAAGGACTTGAATTCTGCTAACAACCTTGATGGCCTCAGATGAGAATATCGTCTTGGGTGACACCCAGACTTCAGCCTGTGCTAAGAACTCAGTGACTCGTTTGCAGACTCCTAATCCGTGGACACTGTGAGGTAATAAATGTGTTGCATTAAGCCACTAAATAGGCAGTGAGACAATAAAAGACTAATACAACTGTCTCCCAGAACAAAGCAAGGGCAGGACTTGAAGGGTAAAAGCTACAACTTTCACAAGAAAAAGCAATTGGCTGGTTTCCAGAAGTCCTTGGTTTCTTGGTTTGAGATCAGCTACTGGCAGTGGGGTTTGGTGTGGGTGGACTGCAGAGCCACAGGTCCACTTAGGTTCTGTTAGGAAATGCATTGATTCATTATATCCACAAGGTTGAAGCCAGTCAGTTAGTGGCATCACAGGTCACGAGCACTCATCATTTCACCCTCAGACCAGTTTTCTGCTGGTTCTGACCAGTTTTCCTGGAGTGGTCGCTGGCGTGTGTATTGGTCCTTCTAGGGTCCTGACGGTTTGCCATGCTGCCATTTCTTACACCATAAGACAGGACGTTCCAAAGACCCCATATCTGCAAATCTGGATGTGCACCCAGAAGAAGGCTGGCACCCACAAGAACTCTCTTCTCCCTCTGGTGGGGATCCACAAGTTGGATGACCTGTTGACAGGGACCGAGAGATAAGTGATGTATTGAGACATTGTGATTCAAAAGACAACTTGAAATGACAAAAACAATATTTTGTAGACTAGTCAATATTTTTATATGGAGAAAATGTCAATGAATCAAGACAGAAGGTTTTTGGGTTTTTGTTATTGTTGTTTTAGTTTTTGCTACAGGGCATGTATGTTTGCCAGAGACAGAGAGAGAAAGTGAGACATCACCCCTCAGGGAGGATGGCCACACTGCAATCCCTTCTCCTTCAATCTCCTCTAGGGGTTTTGGGCACACATGCACACCCATACACACACTTGGTGTGATTCACAAGCCATCAGGTGTTGGACTAGAACCATGCAGTTGGCCATGTGAGATCCAGCTCCTTAACCCCCACACTACCTGCTGGCCCAAGCCCAAAGGTTTTACCAGTCATGATCAGGATCTCAGTCAGACGTGTCCTGCCTCATTGTCACTAATGTAGTGTTCTCTACCGAACTTATCCTGTCTATAATAGTGCAGCAAAATTTGCTGACTAATACACAGAACTCTCCTCTAGGGGCCATGATCTCAGGCTCAAGGGTTATCCTCTATATTTGTAATCTCTTCTATCATGACAAAATATTTCTTAATTGGGGATCAGCAGGTGGCATGGTGGTTAAGGTACTAGACACTCCCACATGGCCGACCACAGTTGGAGACCTGAACCTGGTGGCTTGTTTTCTCGCTTTCCCTCTCTTTCTCTGTGGCCAAATTAAAATAAAATAAATAAATAAAATTAAAATAGATAATTCTTTTAAAATATATTTCTTGGGACCAGCAGTGGTGTAATGGCTATGTCACAGGACTCTCATGTAGTCGACTACTGAGTCCCAGACCCAGTGGCTTAAACTCATGCCAGTGGGGGTGGGGCGGTGGGGGGGTGATTTCTCGCTTTCTGTTTCTCTTTCTCTGTCTTTCTAGCAAGCATAGTGACAGGGAAAGTGAGAAATTATACCCCCAAGGAGTGATGGCCATGCCTCAATCCCTTCTCCTCCATTCTCTTCCTGGGATTTTGGGCATGTATATACATATCTCCAAGTCTAGGACTTGAACTGATGTCTGCCATGTGGAAGCCCAGCACCTTAACCATTCTGCCACCTGCTTCCCCCAGTGTGTTTTCAAGCTGCTATAGGCCAGGATTTGAGCTTTGGTCATATGGGATCTGCCTCCTCATGCATAATGTTTGAAAGCAAGAAAACACCTCGGGGGGTGAGGTGGCCACACCACTCTTCTCTCAGGATATTGGGCATGCACACTCACACACCTGGAGTATTTTTCAAGCTGCTGGGTCTGACTCTAACCATGTAGTCAGTCCTGCGGGGTCCAGCTGCCTTAACCATCCCGCCACCTGGCTTGTCCTACTGTGCCTCCTAACAGTGGGAGTAACTTCTACCTACAAGATTCCTACACCCACCCACGTTCCTGGCTAGCCCTGAAAACTAGAGCTGAACACGTTATGGAGCAGCCACCAGACCAGCTTTCTGGGAGGATTGAAGGTGTGGCTTCCACGTGTGATGCACAACCTAGCTCCTTAGTGATGGCTTCTCACGCCCAACCAAGGGAGATTTATCTTTATCCTTAAATGTGACAGTTCTAGCATGGTTATGGTTAAAATTTGATTCATGCAATTATAATCTCTCTTTTTTTTTTTTTGAGAGGTTTTTGCTATAGGGCCTGTGCGCTTGCCAGAAGTACAGAGAGAGACAGAGAGACAGAAAGCGATAAATCACCTCCCAGGGGGGATGGCCATGCTGCAATCCTTTCTCCTCTATTCTCCTCTTGGGATCTTGAGCACGTACGCACACACTCCTGGCATGAGTTTAAGCCACCAGGTCCAGGACTTGAACCATGGTCGATGACATGGGAGTCCAGTGACATAGCCATTACACCAACTACTGGTCCCTATGCAATTATATTCTTATAGAAAAGTGAACAGGTTTGTATTGATCCCATGTTGTGCCAGTTATCAAATGGCCTCTTAGCTCCAAAGTCATCCTTCAGTACATGCTCTGCAATGATGGATGGGGTTCCTTATTTAACTCTCTCTCATAAATGAGTGCTAGCTTGGACTCTCCCAGTTGAGGGCACTGAAGGGAGGTGATAGGAGGATGGAGCTCTTCTGTTTCTGGCTGTGGCCTGTGGCAGGTCAGTGGTGTGCGTGTGAGATTATCTGTGAACTCAGTGCCCGCCATGTGCCTATAGCACATAGTCCCTCAGACACCTTGACCCGGCCTGCAGCAATCTTCCTGCAGCCCTCTCAACATAGGAACCAGCACCATGGTTTCCTCTGCAGTGCCCCTCATAGCCTACTACAAGGTGGAGGGTCCCCACCCTCTCCTTATGCCGGGGCCACTTGTACACGATTGCTGCATCTCCACCTGCACTCTGCGGGAATTGCCTATTGCTTGCCCAGCCACTGCAGACCTGCTCCAGTCTGGGCAAACTGGTGGACCTCTCTGCTATCCAGGGCTGGGGGTACTGAACCTAATCCACCTCCTTAAACTCCCCCTGTGGCATCTTCTGATTGGACCCAGTCTGCTACACGCAAACATATGAAAGAACTCAGTGAAGGTACTATGCATAGGAATTTGCCTCTGATACCACTGCCCTGAGTGGTTTTGTGGGTAAGTCCAGTGAATACTTCTCATTACTCATAAGAAACTTGGGCCAGCCAGGTGGTATGGTGGTTAAGGCAGTTGGATCCCCCATGGCCAACAGTGCCTTTTGAGTCCCAGCCCCCATGGCTTGGAAAACATGCCAGACATGTATGTGTGTGTGCCCAAAATGTCCAGAAGAGAGTGGAGGAGAAGGGACTACGGAATTTTCATTGTCCCTGGGCAGTGCTTTTCACTTTCTCTCTGTCTCCAGTGAGTGCATGCACTCTGTAACAAATAAAAAATAAATAAATAAACTGGGGGCTGGCAGGTGGTGTGGTGGTTAAGGGCGCTGAACTACCACATGGCTGACCACAGTTTGAGTCCTGGACATAGCAGTTTGCTTTCTTACTTTCCTTCTCTCTCTCTCACTCACTCTGTCCCTCTATGGTCAAATTAAAATATAAATAAGTAAGGCTAAATAAGAAACATTCTTTGAAAAAAAATATTAGGAAACAGCTTTTCCTGGAGATTCTTTGGCTCTTATATCTATATTAAAGTCTTTTAAAAATTTTTTTGGTTTGGGACCAGCAGTTAGCATAACGGCTATGTTGCTGGACTCCCATGTAGTCGACCGCGGTTTGCGTCCTGGACCCGGTGGCTTAAAACTCACGCCGGGCGCATGTGCGTGTTTGCCCAAGATCCCGAGAGGAGAATTGGGGGAGAAGGGACTGAGGCGTGGCCATCCTCCCTGGTTGGTGATTTCTCACTTTCTGTCTCTCTGTCTCTCTCTGTCTGTCTGCCGAGCACACGCACCTGAAAGCAAAACAAAAAAAAAAAATTTTTTTTGGTTTGTTTTAGGCTATTTTCTTCTGAATTTCAAAGGTCAGTTGGAAGAAAATATCACTTAAAAATGCTTCACTGGGACCAGCAGATGGCATAGGGTTACCCCTTTGGACTCCCACATGGTTGACTGTGGTTTGAGTCCCAGACCTGGCAGCTTAAAACTCAAATCAGGCATGTGTACATGCATGCCCAAAATCCCAGAGAAAAATAGAGGAGAAAGGATAGTATGATGGGCCATTTTCTCTGGGGGTGACTGCTCGCTTTCTGTCTCTCTGGTGAGTGCACATGCCCTATAGGAAAAATTTTAAAAAGGGACCAGAAGTTGGTGTAATGGCTATGTCGCTGGACTCCCATGTAGTCAACTGCATTTTGAGTCCCAGACCCAGTGGCTTAAACTTACGCCAGATGCGTGTGCGTGTGTGCCCAAGATCCCAAGAAGAGAATGGAGGAGAAGAGATGGAGGCGAGACCA
>NW_006203430.1:9252009-9257136 GCF_000334495.1 Tupaia belangeri chinensis
GCTTTCTGTCTCTCTGTCTCTCTCTGTCTTTCTGGCGAGCACACACGCCCTATAGAAAAATCTCTCCAAAACAAACAAACAAACAAAAAAACCTTTATTACAGCCCATGCAAGTAATTGTGCTAAGTTGAGGGTAAAAGGAAAACAAGCTTGCTTTTCTCTTTCTTTTCTTTCCTTCTTTCTTTCTTTCTTTCTCTCTTTTTTTTTTTTCTATTTTTTCCCTTTAGTTTCTACTAGAGGTCTGGCAAGGAGAGAGACAGAGAGAGAGAGCGAGACAGAGAGAGAGGGGGAAAGCCATGTCACAATCCCCTAATTCTCAGTTTGAGCAATCCACTTAGTCCTGCCTCATGCTGCTCAACACGCTCTCAGGCCATCTGTGTCTGCGCAGTGCAGCCCGGGGGCCCAGAGTTGGTCTGGCAGGTGTCAGGGTGTGGTCACAGTGTTCCCAGTGAAGCTGTTTCCTGTAGTATCAACAGTCAAGCATACCAGACACATTCTTTTGTACAGAGGCCCTTCTGGTCTTCCTGAAGAGTCCATTTCTGAACTGCAGTTTGTAGTAGAGGCCTTTAGGTAAGCATGAAGAAAAGCAGAAGCCACCGTTGCTGACGGAGCTGTGGCTAGCTTGTTACATACAAGCGACAACTGAAGAAAGGAGAGAAGAATCTCTCTCAGGATATGACACAATTGCCCAGGATTTGGTCAATGATTACACTGAGAGTAAGAGTGTATTATGAGTTGGGTGGATGCTGAAAAGTCTCCAGGGGCTTTCAGTTTATCTCATAGTGTCTGTTATGATTGTCACCAACCGACAAGAGCCTTTAGATAACAGAAATAAAGCCAATTTGTTAACAGTTGCTGTGCCTGTCTTATCACATGAATGTGGCATGTTTTTATCTAACACAAAAATGCAAAGTTGATCAAACATAGTATTACTTTTGTATATAACCAGCCTAGGAAGAATGAATTATTTTTAAGAGAGATCTTTGGCTACAGGGCATATGTACTCGCCAGAGAGACAAAAAGAAAGAAATCACCCCTCCAGGAGGAATGGCCTCACCACAATCCCTTCTCCTCAACTCTCTTCTCAGGATTTTGGGCATGCACGCACACATGCACCCAGTGTGAGTTTCAAGCCACTGTGTTCAGGACTCAAACCATGGTCGGCCATGTGGGAGTTCGACAACATAACTCCCATCCCATCTGCTGATCACAAGATTGAACATTTTTTAAAATAAACTAGGGAGCGCTCAAAATTGTGATAAAGGGAGCCAGCAGTTGGTTAGGGCACTGACTTCCTCCATGGACAACCACAGTTTGAGTCCTGAACCCAGTGGCTTGAGAATCACACTAGGTACATGTGCATGGATGCCCAAAATCCCAGGTGGAAAATAGAAGAGGGACTGCAGCATGGCCAGGACCCCCAGGAGGTGATTTCTCAGTATCTGTGTAGTTTGAGTCCCGGACCCTGCAACTCAAGAAACATGTTGGGCAAATGTATATGCGTGCCCAAAATCCCAAAAGTAGGGAGAGATGGAGGAGTAGGAATTGCAGTGTGACCATTCCCCATGGGGGGTATTTTCTCACTTTCCCCCTCTCTCTCTCTCTCTCTCTGGTGAGTGCAGGTGCTCACTGGCAAACATTTTAAAAAGAAAAAGAAATATGGTAGAAATAAATACATTCAATTACTTGTATCTCTCCTCTTATGCAATAATGAAGGTGGTCATTGTGCTGCCAGAAGCTGCCTGGAGTTACCTCAAAGGCAGATGAAGCATAAAGACTCGAATTCTTTTTTTTTTTTTAATTTAAGAATTATTTTTATTTAACTTCATTTATCATCATCATCATTGTTATTATAATTTGATCAGAGAAAGACAGACAGAGAGAGAGAGGAAAAGTGAGAAAGCAAGCTGCCAGGTCTGGGACTCAAACCGTAGTCAGCCATGTGGATGTGGGGGGGGGTCCAGTGTCCTTAACTACCGTGCCACCTGCCAGCCCCAAGGCTCGAATTCTTCATTTGAGACCTGTGTCACAAGGAGTTGTCGTAGGAGACTGATACAAGTCAGTGTTGCTTTCACACAAGACATAACTGTCATCTCAGCTATGGTTTTAATCAGGGTGACACTATTTAAAATGAACACAGTAGTAAAGGAGGATTACTAAGAACATTTGCCGTCTTAGAAATGAGGACCATGTGGTAAAACAGATTTAAGTCATGGTGGAAACTGGCCCACGTCTGAAGGAAGGCTTTACAGAGGCCAAGTCTGGGTGAGAGAAATACACTTTCTCATCCAGCAGAGAAACCATTGTTTTCTTTTTCTTTACAACATACTGTATATGTAAAGAACAATAGTTTTTCTGAATGGGTTTTCTTTTCTCTTTACTGTATATATAACTTCTTAGTCTAACAATATTAATATATATGTCTGTGAATGTGTTTATCACAAATATTTACACTGCTGATGACAAATTTAAACTTTCAGCTTTACCATAGGGCGGGTGCCACCATGCCCTAAACTTTCAGCTTTAGCTTTAACTATTAGGTCATCAGGAAAGTCATGATGTATTTTTCTTTCTTTCTTTCTTTCTTTTTAAAGAATTTTTAAAATATTATTCATTCATTTATTTTAATTTGACCAGAGAGAGAGAGAGAAAAGTGAGAAAGCAAGCCACCAGGTCTGGGACACAAACTGTAGTCAACCATGTGGGAGTATCCAGCACCTTCCAGCCCCTTAACCACCACGCCACCTGCTGGTTCCCTCTTTTTTTTTTTTTTTAAGAGAGATTTTTGCGATAGGGCATGTGCGCTCGCCAGAGAGACAGAGAGACAGAAAACAAGAAATCACCCCCAGGGGGTATGGCCACACCACCTCTCAGGATCTTGAGCATACATGCACAAGCACCCAGCGTGACTGTTACGCCACCGGGTTCAGGACTCAAACCACGGTTGACTATGTGGGAGTCCAGTGACCTAACCATTATGCCATCTGCTGGTCCCAGATGACATATTTTTCTATACAAAAATGCATCATGAATTTCCTGACTACCCAATATATAAAACTGTATATACAATACAATGGCTATATCATATAACTTTATTGTCCAAATTGCCTCTGATAACAAATATGTTTTCCCCCCCTTTTTTTCCTAATTGTCATAGGGTACAGGTACTTGCCAAAAAGAGATGGAGTGACAGACAGAGAGACAGGAAGAAAGCAGCCCCCAGTGGGGAGTGAGCACACTGTAATCCCCTCTCCATTTCTCCATCCTATTAAGATGCACACTTTCCCAGTGTGTCTCTCAAGCTACTAGGGCCAAGATTCAAACTGTGGTTGGTCATGTGGGGTCTGGCTCCCTTAACCACTAAGCTACAGGATCAGTCCATAAATGAGCTTTTTTTTAAAAAAAAAAAGTTATTTATTTGTTTATTTATTTCCATTTGTCATTATTAATTTTTAATTTGACCAGAGAGAAACAGAGATAGAGAAAGGAAAAATGAGAAAGTGAGCCGCCAGGTCCAGGACTTGAACCATGGTCAACCATGTGGGAATCCAGCATCTTTAACCACCATGCCACCTACCAGCCCCCAAATATGCTTTTTAAAAAAACTATTTAGAGGCCAGCAGGTGGATAAGGTGCTGGACTATCACATGGCCAACCATGGTTCAAGTCCTGGCCCTAGCAGCTTGAGAGACACACTGGGTATCTTGACAATCATGCCAGGTGCAAGTGTGTGCATGCCAAAAATCTCAAGAGAAAAATGGAGAAGGGATTGCTGTATGGCCATCCCCTTGGGGGGTGATTTATCACTTTCCCTTTCACTCTCTTTTTCTCTCTCTCCTATGAGCACACCCACCCAATGGCAAAAACCTTAAAAAACAAAAACAAACAAAACTCTATTTCTTCCATGAATGAGAGCGAGAAAGAGAAAGCACAAGCAACCCCGACAAGGTCCTGATAGCATGATCCACTTCAGCCTTCAGCCAGCCCCGGATGGTGAGCAAGCATAAAGGATACTCAGGGGAGTCTCCAGACTTGGCCGTTTCCATGTAGGACTGCCTCATAGACTGTCCTGTTTTATCACTGCATCACCATTTGGCTCCCCAAGTTGCTTTTTTTTTGCCAATCTAATATTTCCAGCCTTTACTCGAATATTCTTTTATTATTATTTTTTTTTTTGGAGAGGTTTTTGCTATAGGGCACATGCACTCGCCAGAAAGACAGAGAGACAAAAAGTGAGAAATCACCCCCCAGGGAGGACGGCCACGCCACAATCCCTTCTCCTTCATTCTCCTCTCAGGATCCTGGGCACGCATGCATACACACCCAGTGTGAGTTTAAGCCACCAGGTCCAGGACTCAAACCGCAGTTGACTACATGGGAGTCCAGCAACATAGCCATTATGCCAACTGCTGGTCCCCGCTTTTATTATTTTTTAAAAGAATTATTTTATTTAAATGTATTTATTTATTTGCTTATTTATTTATTTTAATTTGACCAGAGAGAGACAGAGTGAGAGCATGAGAGAGAGAGAGAGAAAGAGAGAGAGAGAGGGAAAGTAAGAAAGCAAGTCACCAGGTGCAGGACTTGAGCTGCAGTGGGCCATGTGGGAGTCCAACGCCCTTAACCATCACGCCCCCCGCCGGCCCCAAATATGCTTTTATTTAGAAATCCATTACTTATGTAATCTCTATCATTGTAAATGTTGATATCTTTAGAAATTATCCAGATAGGGGGCCGGCAGATGGCATGGTGGCTAAGGACACTGGACTCTCACAAGGCCGACCACGGTTCGAGTCCTGGACCTGGCGACTTGCTTTCTCACTTTCTCTCTCTCTCTTACTCTCACTCTCTGGTCAACTTAAAATAAATAAATAAATAATAAAGTTCAATAAAACAATTTTTAAAAAGATAAATTATCCAGATGTTTCTTAGAGACTTTGTGGCATAGTAAACCATCTTAAAACTTAGTGGTGGATGGGACCAGCAGTTAGTGTAATGGCTATGTCGCTGGACTCCCACGTAGTCGACCGCGGTTTGCGTCCTGGACCCACTGGCTTAAAACTCATGCCAGGCGCGTGTGCGTGCATGCCCAAGATCCCGAGAGGAGAATGGAGGAGAAGGGATTGAG
>NW_006203430.1:9257467-9258831 GCF_000334495.1 Tupaia belangeri chinensis
TGAACCAGCCCATGGCCTGGTGGTTAATGCAGCCAGATCCCACGTCTGTGATTTGAGTCCCAGACCAATGGCTTGAGGAACATGTGAAGTGCATGTGTGTACCTGCCCAAAGAAGGGAGAGATGGAGAAGGGATTGCAGCAGGATCCTTCTGCATGAGGGATGCTTTCTCCTCTCTCTTTCATTGTCTCTCTGGTAAGCACACACACCCTCTGGAAAACAAAGCAAAGCAGAACAAAACAAAACCAAAAACCTCAGTGGCTTAGAATCACAACATGGGGGAGGAATGAATAGGTGTGGCACAGGGATGTGTTAGAGCAGTGAAGCTACTCTGTATGAAGCTGTAACGGTGGAAATGACGCTATTCATCAAAATCTAATGGACTCTCGCACACAGAGAGCGAACCTTAATGTTTGCAAATTAAAAATAAAACATCAGGAGAACTCCAAGATGGAAAGCTAAATGTGATAAAAGAATCTAATTGTGTTACGAACAAAGTAACATCATGGAAGGGGGTTGGGAAGAATTGCTGGCCTCAGGAATGCTGGGAATGAGCAGAGTCTGAGACCAGAGGCAAAAGAACTGCACACAAGGACTGGACTCCAATGGATGAGGCTGTTTCCCATGGGATAGGGTGAACCATCCTGCTACTGCTGCACATGGACCCTGGAACCGAACAATTAAGCCAGTGGTTGGCAGATGGTGGGAGCCAGGTTTCCCACTGTTTGGAGTGAGGAGTTACAGACAAGCAAGGGCAGAAGGCAGCGTGATCTTCTGTGGTGGTGGATTAAAGTTAGAGACATCAGTATGAACTTGTGTTTAGTTTAATACAAATACAGATAAACATATGTGGAAATATTTGCAGGTATGGGGACCAGTAAATGGTGTAATGGTTACGTCACTGGACTCCCACGTAGTTGACTGCAGTTCGAGTCCCAGACTTGGCGACTTGAAACTCATGCCGGGTGTGTATATGCATGCCCAAAATCCCAAGAGGAGAATGGAGAAGGGATTGTGACATGACTATTCCCCTGGAGGGTGATTTCTCACCTTTCTGTCTTTCTGTCTCTCCGTCTCTCCGGTGAGCACATGCACCCTGTAGCAAAATTCTCTCTTAAAAAAAATATTTCCAGATATGTTACATATGTGAGTCAATACACACACAGATATTTTCTAGCTCTGTCAGCTCAGAGAGCCTAGAAGCACTAGCATTCCAGAAGTAATGAACATGTCCTGTGTCCAGATCTTGGTTTATAAGACTATTCTCAAACAGAAGAGACGGGCTCCTAGGATAAATAGCTTGTTTCAAGACTGGGGTTGGACTATAGGAAAGAAAAAAAAAAAAAAAAAAAAAAAAGGAAAGGAA
>NW_006203430.1:9259279-9262811 GCF_000334495.1 Tupaia belangeri chinensis
TGAACCAGCCCATGGCCTGGTGGTTAATGCAGCCAGATCCCACGTCTGTGATTTGAGTCCCAGACCAATGGCTTGAGGAACATGTGAAGTGCATGTGTGTACCTGCCCAAAGAAGGGAGAGATGGAGAAGGGATTGCAGCAGGATCCTTCTGCATGAGGGATGCTTTCTCCTCTCTCTTTCATTGTCTCTCTGGTAAGCACACACACCCTCTGGAAAACAAAGCAAAGCAGAACAAAACAAAACCAAAAACCTCAGTGGCTTAGAATCACAACATGGGGGAGGAATGAATAGGTGTGGCACAGGGATGTGTTAGAGCAGTGAAGCTACTCTGTATGAAGCTGTAACGGTGGAAATGACGCTATTCATCAAAATCTAATGGACTCTCGCACACAGAGAGCGAACCTTAATGTTTGCAAATTAAAAATAAAACATCAGGAGAACTCCAAGATGAAAAGCTAAACGTGATAAAAGAATCTAATTGTGTTACGAACAAAGTAACATCATGGAAGGGGGTTGGGAAGAATTGCTGGCCTCAGGAATGCTGGGAATGAGCAGAGTCTGAGACCAGAGGCAAAAGAACTGCACACAAGGACTGGACTCCAATGGATGAGGCTGTTTCCCATGGGATAGGGTGAACCATCCTGCTACTGCTGCACATGGACCCTGGAACCGAACAATTAAGCCAGTGGTTGGCAGATGGTGGGAGCCAGGTTTCCCACTGTTTGGAGTGAGGAGTTACAGACAAGCAAGGGCAGAAGGCAGCGTGATCTTCTGTGGTGGTGGATTAAAGTTAGAGACATCAGTATGAACTTGTGTTTAGTTTAATACAAATACAGATAAACATATGTGGAAATATTTGCAGGTATGGGGACCAGTAAATGGTGTAATGGTTACGTCACTGGACTCCCACGTAGTTGACTGCAGTTCGAGTCCCAGACTTGGCGACTTGAAACTCATGCCGGGTGTGTATATGCATGCCCAAAATCCCAAGAGGAGAATGGAGAAGGGATTGTGACATGACTATTCCCCTGGAGGGGGATTTCTCACCTTTCTGTCTTTCTGTCTCTCCGTCTCTCCGGTGAGCACATGCACCCTGTAGCAAAATTCTCTCTTAAAAAAAATATTTCCAGATATGTTACATATGTGAGTCAATACACACACAGATATTTTCTAGCTCTGTCAGCTCAGAGAGCCTAGAAGCACTAGCATTCCAGAAGTAATGAACATGTCCTGTGTCCAGATCTTGGTTTATAAGACTATTCTCAAACAGAAGAGACGGGCTCCTAGGATAAATAGCTTGTTTCAAGACTGGGGTTGGACTATAGGAAAGAAAAAAAAAAAAAAAAAGACTGAGAAGGAAATACATAAGATAAACCCAGAGCATCTTTTAGAGCCAAAAAATAAGGAAACGCTAAAAACAATGTTGGGTATGTGTGTGTCAAAGGGCATAAAAGGAAATTGAAAGAGCTCCCAGTGGCCAAAGCTGAAGTAATTTGAAGCAGTAACTAGATTATCATCCAAAGTATGAAGTCCATACTGATATAAATCCATAGGTCGATTCTGGTATAAGTAAGTGAATAAATAAGTAAATGGAATTACCCACTTGTATAGATAAGGCAAGAATTGCTCACAGAATCCCAGCCTCACCACACAGCAGAGCACAGGAGAGAATTAGAGCAGACCCCATTATTGACCACCCTTACTCCTCATGAGTGTGGCTCAGGCTGGGAGGGGACAGCTTGTCCATCCACACATGGTATTAGCTAGGAAGGCTTGCCTGGTGCTAGAGGGTCCCAGAAAGCTCCAGCGAACAGTGTCTTGGTGCTCTCCCATGTGGCCCTGTGTGTCCACGTGGCCCACTCTCTATCCCCTCCTCTTTCTCTTCATGCTCGCATTCATCATCACTCAGTAGTTTCGGCTGAACCTCCTTCCAGCTGGAAGCTGCCAGGCCCCAGAAGTCCGGAGCCCAGCCGCATTCTGCCACATTCTATTGGTCAGAGCAGGTCATGAGCTGGACTCAGGGGGAGGGGAGGCAGACACCAAGTATAGGAGCTGCAGAAATACACTGCCAAGGGAAAGAAGGAAAGAACCACAGACCCATCTGCACAGAGAATACTCCCCAGGCAGTGAGAGACAGGGCCTTGACAACCACTATAGAAAGTTTAAAGGGCATTGTGAAATGCAAGTAATTCTAACCTCCTCGGAGGTATACAAGCACAAATCCTTTATAAAAGACAGCAGTTGGGGGCTGGCAGGTGACATGGTGGTTAAGGCACTGGACTCCCACATGGTCAACCATGGTTCAAGTCCCAGACCTAGCAGCTTGCTTTCTCACTCTCTCTCTCTCTCTCCTTTGATCAAATTAAAATAAATAAATACATACGTACATAAATAAAGCTAAATAAAACAATTCTTTAAAAAAAGTAGTTAATTTAATATAAACATACTTGTTTACACTTACATGACCTTTTATTGTGGAGGCAAAAGGATAATTTATGTGAATCATAAAGAAATTTAGGAAAATTAAATTAATTAAGCTTGGGGGCTGGCAGGTGGTGTGGTGGTGAAGGGCACTGGACTCCCACATGACTGACCATGGTTTTAGTCCTGGACCTGGCAGCTTGCTTTCTCGCTTTCTTTTTCTTTCTTTTCTCTCTTTTTTTTTTTTTTTTTAAAGATTTATTTATTTATTATTTTCACATGGATTTTGCCAGAGAAAGACAGAGAGGAAGAGTGAGAAAGTAAGCTGCCAGGTCGGGGACTCAAACCATGGTCAGCCATGTGGGAATTCCAACGCCTTAACCATCACGCCCCTTGCTGGTCCCATTGCTTTCTCACTTTCTCTCTCTCTCTCTCACTCTGTCCCTCTATGGTCAAATTAAAATAAATAAATAAAATAGTTCTTTAAAAAAATTAAGCTTGGCACAAACTAATAAACTTAATTCTTTCAAAGCTGTGTTATGTCATATTATTTCATAAATTATGATATAGTGTAGGAAAATATATATGTTTGTTTTAAGTGAAAATTATGAAACCAGATTTTTTTTTTTCCCTTAAGTTTTTTGCTATAGGGTGCGTGTGCTCATTGAAGAGACATGGAAAGAGCGAAAAAGTGAGAAATCAACCCCCCAGGGGAAATGGCAATGCTGCAATCCCCTCTCTTCCACTCTCCTCTTAGGATTCTGGGCATGCTCAAACACATGCCTACTGTGTCCCTCAAGCTGCCATGTCCAGAATTTGAACTTCAAAATCAGCCAAGTGAGATTCAGCCACCCCAACCACCAGTTACCAGCTGGCCCTGAAACCAGGACAACTTAATCAAGAATTTGTCTTGAGTAAAAATATTATCTGAGGGGCTGGCAGGCGTGGTGGTTAAGGGCACTGGACTGCCACTTGACTGACTGTGGTTCAAGTCCCAGACCTGGCAGCTTCCTTTCTCATCTTCCCCCCTCTCTCTCACTCTGTCCCTCTCTGGTCAAGTTAAAAATAAATAAATAAATAAATAAAGTTAAATATAATAATTCTTTTTCT
>NW_006203430.1:9262888-9276185 GCF_000334495.1 Tupaia belangeri chinensis
TAAAATATAATTGTTTTTTTTTTTTTTTTTTTGGAGAGGTTTTTGCTATAGGGTGCATGCTCTTGCCAAAAAGAGAAACACAGAGAGACAGAAAATGAGAAATCACCCCCCAGGGGGGATGGCCACGTGGCAATCCTTTCTCCTCCATTCTCCTCTCGGGATCTTGGACACGCATGCACACACAACTGGCATGAGTTTAAGCCACTGGGTCTGGGACTCAAACTGCAGTCGACTACATGGGAGTCCAGTGACATAGCCATTACACCAACTGCTGGTCCCAAATACAATAATTTTTTTAAAAATTATTTTCTTTAACTTTATTTATTATTATTGTTACTTTCCAGTTTGACCAGACAGACAGAGAGAGGCAAAGTGAGAAAGCAAGCCACCAGATCCAGGACTTGAACCACAGTCGGCCATGTGGGAGTCCAGCGCCCTTAACCACCACACCACCTGCCGGCCCCTACAATAATTCTTAAAAAAAAAAAACATTATCTAAACTTTTCTAATACAAATGATTAAAGTCCATATTCTTCAGCCTGACATTTAAACAATACTAAAACGTTTACAAGAAATAAGGTCTCTATAAAAAAAAAAAAAGAAAGAAAGAAAGAAAAGAAAGGAAAAAGAAAAAAAAAAAAGGAAGTAAGGTCTCCTCAGCCTTATCTGCTCACCGTATGACCTCAGTTCTGCTTCTTGTCTAACAATCAACCAATCTCTGAACTTTTTTTTCTCTCTTTTTTAAAGCTTTTTCTACAAGAAAATGGCTTTTTTTTTAAGTTTTGGAGATTTTTACTATAGGGCACCTGTGCTCGCCAAAGAGACAGAGAGACAGAAAGTGAGAAATCACTCCCTGGGGCAATGCCCACACCACAATCCCTTCTCCTCTATTTTCCTCTCAGGATTTTGGGCATGGACACACACATGCTTAGTGTGAATTTCAAGCTGCTCAGTCTGAGATTTGAACCACAGTCGACCATGTGAGAGTCCAACACCTTAATCACTATGCCACCCAGTGGTCCCAGAAAAAAGCCAGCTGGCTGGCTTGCTTGCTTTCTTCCTTTCTTTTTTTTTTTGGCCAGCTTGCTTGCTTCCTTCCTTTCTTTTTTTTTTTAAGAGATTTTTGCTAGAGGGTGTGTGTGCTCGCCAAAGAGACAGACAGAAGGTGAACACTCCAGGCCAGCTGGTGACATGGTGATTAGGACGTCTGGATCCCACATGGCTGACTGCATGGTTCAAGTCCTGACCTGGCAGGTTGAGAAACATGCTGGGTGTGTATGCATACATGCCCCAAATCCCGAAAGGACGGACAGAGAAGAGACTGTGGTGTGACCATCTTCTTGGGGGATGCTTTCTCACTTCCCCTCTCCCCAGCAAGCACATTCACCCTATAATGAAATAAAATATAAAAAAGAAAGAAAGAAATTTAAAATTAAGTAACACTGGCCAGATTGTGGTCTTGTGGTTAAGGAAGCTGGATTCCACATGGTCAACATAGTTGACTGTGCAGTTCAAATCCCAGATCCAGCAGTTTGAAAAACACACGGGAGGAGGGAGGGCAGCAGGTAGCGTGGTGGTTAAAGGCGCTGGACTCCCACATGGCCAACCACGGTTCGAGTCCCGGACCTGGCGGCTTGCTTTCTCACTTTCTCTCTCTCTCTCTCCCTCTCATTCTGTCTCTCTCTGGTGAAATTGAAATTAACAAATGAATAAATAAATAAAGTTAAATAAAATAATTCTTTAAAAGAATACACTGGGGGGGGGGCCAGCAGGTGGCATGGTGGTTAAGGACACTGGACTCCCACATGGCTGACCCTGGTTCAAGTCCTGAACCTGGTGGCTTGCTTTCTCACTTTCTCTCTCTCTCTCTCTCTCTTTCTCTGTCACTCTGTCCCTCTCTGGTGAAAGAAAGAAAGAAAGAAAGAAAGAAAGAAAGAAAGAAAGAAAGCTAAATAAAACAATTCTTAAAAAAAAAAAAAAAACAACACTGGGGGGATCAGCAGATAATATATTGGTTACATCGCTGAACTCTCACATGGCTAACTGCAGTTCGAGTCCTGGACCTGGTAGCTTGACACTCACACCAGGTATGTGTGTGTGCTTGCCCAAGATCCCAGAAGAATAGAGGAAAAGGGATTGGAATGTGGCCATCCCCCCTGGGGGGTGATTCTCACATTTTTTTCCCAGAGGTTTTTGTTATAGGGCGCGTGCGCTCGCCAGACAGACAGAGAGAGACAGAGAGACAGAAAGGGAGAAATCACCCCCTGGGGGGATGGCCATGCCGCAATCCCTTCTCCTCCATTCTTCTCTTGGGATCTTGGGCATGCATGCATCATGGTTATGCTAACTCCTTTCTTCATTTCCCCATCGCATCAGGATCTTGGGCATGCACACAAACGTCCCTGGCATGTTTTTAAAGCTACTATGTCTGGGATTCAAACCACACGGTCAGAGTGAGGGTCTCCCTGTGTTGCCCAGTTTGGCTTCAAACTCATAATCTTTCTGCGTCAGCCTCCCAAGTAACAGGGACTGCAGAAGCATGGTTCAGTGTCTAGCTTTACATAATAGTTTTTATTTTGTTATCAAGTTTACCTATCTTTGCCTGTTAAAAAATTTATTTAATTTTATTTATTTATTCATTTATTTTAATTTGACCAGAGAGAGACGAAGAGAGAAAGAGAGAGAGAGAAGGAAAGTGAGAAAAGAAGCCTCCAGGTCCAGGACTCAAAACCGTGGTCAGCTGTGTGGGAGTGTCCAGAACCTTAACCACCATGCCACGTGCTGGTCCCTGATTTCTCACTTTCCCTCTCATTGATTGTCTCTGTCTCTCTCTCTTCGGTGAGTGCACACACCCTAAGGCAAAAAAAAAGGAAGAAAGAAAAACATACTGGGCCTGTATGTGTGTGCATGCCCCAAATCCCAACAGGATGGAAAAGGAGCGATTGCAGGACCAGCAGATGGCGTAATGGTTACGTTGCTCCCATGTAGTTGACGGAGGTTCACGTCCTGGATCCACTGGCTTAAAACTCATGCCAGGTGCTTGTGTGTGTGCCCAAAGTCCCAAGAGGAGAATGGAGAAGAGTTTGCGGTGTGGCCATCCCCCCTGGGGGTAATTTCTCACTTTCTGTCTGTCTCTGGCTGGTTGGCTGGCTGGCGAGCACATGTGCCCTATGGCAAAATTCTCTTAAAAAAAAAAAAAGAAGGGACTGGCAGGTAGCTTGTGGTTAAGATGCTGGATTCCCCACATGGGTGACCATAGTTCAAGTCCTGGACCTAGTAGCTTGTTTTCTCACTTTCCCTCTCTCTGTTCAAATTCTAAAATAATAATAATAAAAATAAATAAATTTTAAAAAAAGAAAAGAAGGGATTGCAATGTGACCACACCCCATTGAGGTGTGCTTTTTCCCTCTTCCTTTCTCCCTGTCTTCCTCTGGCAAGCACATACAATCTTTGGCAAGGGAAAAAAATAAAAAGATAAATGAAAAAAAAACTAAATGGAGAACCAGCAGTTGGCGTAATGGCTATGTCGCTGGACTCCCATGTAGTCGACCATGGTTAGAGTCCCCGACCCAGTGGCTTAAACTCATGCCAGGTGTGTGTGTGCGTGGACATGATCCCGAGAGGAGAATGGAGGAAAAGGGATTGCATGGCCATTCCACTCGGAGGATGATTTCTTGCTTTCTGTCTCTTTGTCTCTCTCTGTCTTTCTAGTGAGTGTACATGCTCTATAACAAAACAAAAACAAAAACAAACAAACAAAAAACCTAACTCTCTAAAGAAAAAAAAAAGAAAGAATATGTTGAAGATGTCAAACAGATGGAAAATAATGAAAAAATATTTCAAATAATAAGTTTTACAAAGAGAGAAGAGAAATTACAACCAAATAACCCAAGAAAATGCCCCAGTACTGAAGTTAACTCTAGACTGAGTAAGAAAGATGTAAAGATCTACACTGAAGTTCATCACTATGAACTTACACAACAGTCACTGAAAAATAAACTTCACTAGAGAAAAAAATGGTCATTTGCAAAGGCTCATACTGAAAATGGGTTAAATTTTCTCAATAGCAATGCTGGGAACTAGAAGACAATGAAGCTCTGCCTGAAAAATTTTGTAGGCAATGACTTCCAATCTAGAATTCTGCTCACCAGAAAGACAGAGAGAGACAAAGAGACAGAAATCAAGATAATCACCCCCCGGAGAGATGGCCACGCTGCAATCCTTCTCCTCTATTCTCCTCTCATGATCTTGGGCAGGCACGCACACACACCCAGCATGAGTTTAAGCCACCGGGTCCAGGACTTGAACCGCGGTCGACTACATGGGAGTCCAGCGACATAGCCATTATGCCATCCGCTGGTCCCCCAACCTAGCATTCTATATCCAGCCAAACTATCAGTCCAGTAAGGGGATACAAAATAGATATTTTCAAATATGAAAGATTTCAAAAATGTACTTCTGCTTCTCCCTTTAGGAAGCTATGGAAATGTGTTCTTTCAGAAGGGGAAAAATAGAAGACGAGATCAGGAGTAAGACTGACAGAATCCCCTGGAAAGTATGAAGTGAGATCCCAGGGAGACATCTGTTCCCCAGATGCAGTTGGCACGCATCCCAGCTGGAGCAAATCGGAAGTACTGGGGGAGATTTCACCAATGAGATGAAATGATGGAACCTCAGATGTCTGGGACTCAGGCGGGACACTGGATGGTGAAACTGTCATGAGGGTACAGAAAACTAAACAATTGGAAAAAAGAAAAACAAGACAATTAGTGACTTCAGTGAAAACAAAAACTCACACAGAGAGGGAAAACTCATTCTGGTGTATCACAGGGTTCAGTCCTTAATGGCATTTACATAATTACAGTCCTATAAACACTGACATTATCTACCCACTTATGTCACTCTAATAGAGGATAGAAGGGGGTAGGGATGAGGCAGGGATGAGCAGAATGGGAAATCAATAGATTAAGACCTAAAGCAACAAATGAGCAATTGGAGCATTAAATTTAATGCAATGGTGTTCAAACCCCCATTAGGGGCCAGCAGGTGGTATGGTGGTTAAGGTGCTGGGCTCCCAGATGGCTGACTATGGCTCCAGTTCTGGACCTGGTGGCTTGAAAATCATGCCAGGTATGTATACATGTATGCCTAAAATCTCAAGAAGAGAATGGAGAAGGGATTGTGGTGTGGCTATCTCCCAGAGAATGATTTCTCACTTTCCCTCTCACTGTCTCTCTCTAGCAAGTGCACACAATCTAAACCTAATAATAATAATGCCCCATTAGTGATTATGAACTCAGTTTAATGGATCATAAACAGTATTTTATCTTTTTTAAGTTTGCTATAGGATGCTTACACACACCAAAGAAAAAAAGAGAGTGAAAGAGAGTGAGAAACCACCCCACAGGAAGGATGGACATGCCACAGTCCTATCTCCTGCATTCTTCTCTCAGGATTCTGGGCATGCAGATACATGTACCCAGCTTGTTTTCCAAGCTACTAGGTCCAATACTTGAACCATATAGTCAGCCACATGGAATCCAGCTGCCTTGACCATCACGCCATTGACTGTGCTATGAATGGTATTTTATTTATTTATTTTTTGCTATATGGTACGTGCACTCACCAGAGAGAGATAAGGAGAGAGAGAAAGTAAGAAATAACCCCCCAGAGGGATGGCCATGCCACAATCCCTTCTCCACTCTCCTCTTGGAATTTGGGCACGCACACACACACACACACTCAGGGTGCTTTTCAAGCCACAGGGTCCAGGACTCAAACCACGAAGATGGCCATGTGGGATCCCGAGGCTTAACCTCCAAGCCACCTGCTGGCCCATGAAGAGAAGTTTTAAATTAAACAGAGTAGAATATAAAATATCCAAATTCATTGCAGTTAGGGAAGTTTTTTTTTTTTTTAATTTAACTTTGCTTATTTATTTATTTATTTATTTATTTATTTATTTTGTTGATTTGACCAGAGAGGGACAGAACAAGAGAGAGAGAGAGAGAAAGTGAGAAAACAAGCTGCCAGGACTCAAACCAGGGTTGGCCTAGTGTGAGTCCAGCACCCTTAACTACCACACCCCCTGCCAGCCCCAGGGACTGGAGCAGGGATTGCAGTGTGGCCATCCCTGCTGGAGGTTGATTTCTCACTTTCTGTCTCTCTCTCTCTGTCTCTCCGGTGAGCACACATGCCCTATAGTAAAAATCTCTCTAAAACAAATTTACAGGCCAGCCACAGTGGCACAGTGAAAATGCAATACTCCATGAGGGACCAGCAGATGGCATAATGGTTATGTTGCTGGACTCCCACATTGTTGACTATGGTTCAAGTCTTAGAACTGGCAGGTTGAAACTCATGCCAGGTGCATATGTGTGTGTACCCAAGATCCCAAGAAGAGAATGGAGAAGGGATTGTAGCATGGTCATGCCCCCGGGAGGTGATTTCTGTCTTTCTGTTTCTGTCTCTGGTGAGTACACATACCCTATAGCAAAAATCTCTCTAAAAATAATTTTTAATGCAATATTACATGATGCTACAGCCATTTGGGGATGTTCTGGGTTAAAGATGTGAGGTACCCCTGTACATACCCATGATTCTGGTTAACTGAGGCTGGCATTAGATTGCAGCACGAAAATCTTGTTGAGGGTGTCTCCCTCTCTCTCAAACAATAAATAAAACTAACTTTAAAATCATAATTATTCTTCTGGGAACCAGCAGTTAGCGTAATGGCTATGTCGCTGGATTCCCACCTAGTCGACCGTGGTTCGCGTCCCGAACCCGGTGGCTTAAAATTCACACCGGGCGCGTGTGCGTGCTTGCCCAAGATCCCGAGAGGAGAATGGAGAAGGAATTGCAGCGTGACCATCCCCCTGGGGGGTGATTTCTCGCTTTCTGTCTCTCTGTCTCTGTCTGTCTGGCGAGTGCATGCACCCTATAGCAAAAACCTCTCAAAAAAAAAAAAAACATAATTATTCTTCTGTAATCAATCTACCAAGCATGCTTTCTCAACAAGCTATTACACAATATACTCCATGAAACAAGAGCAAAACAAGAGAGAGAAAAATGTCATCATCCAGAAAGAGGGATCCATCTAATGAGGCAAACGGAGTCTGTGGGAAGATGCTGCTAGCAGCCATAGGCCCGCAGGCAGCCCAGATGGTGCAGAAGACGGGGTCATAACAGGTGGTGACTCCAAGGAAACAAGAACCACCTGCAAAGTGGACTGAACTGAGAGTTTTGACTTTCTGTCAGAAAGTTTGGGGCTTGGGATCAGCAGATGATGTAATGGTTACATCACTGGCTTCCCACATGGCTGACTATGGTTCAAGCCCCAGACCTGGCAGGTTGAAACTCATGCCAGGCACTGTGTGTGCATGCCCAAAATCCCAAGAAGAGACCGGAGGAGAAAGGATTGCAGTGTGACCATCCCAAGGGGTGATTTTTTTGCTTTCTGTCTCTCCAGCAAGCACATGTGCGCTATAGCAAAAAATCTCTCTTTTAAAAAAAAAGTTTGGGGCTGAACTAGACATAGGTAGAAAACCATGCAAAAGAAAAGACAAAACTGGACCTACTAAAGGTGGCAGTTAATGGCTGAATCCCACATGTGCGACTGCACAGTTAAGAGTCCTGGACCTGGCAGCTTGAAAAACATGTCTGTGTTTGTGCAGCTTAAATACCACTTCCAGGTTACAGAGGTACGGGGTCAACTCCCAGCCTTACCATTGTGTTGCTGTGTGACTCCAACATGGTGGGACTGTTTCCTCATCTGCAAATGGTCAAAGGGTGCCCCACCAGCTGGAGTTCAGCACTGAAAGTGAGCACAGGGCCCAGCCTCCAGGAGCCCAGGCAGGGTTGGGACTGCTGCACCATGGGAGGTTGCTGCGGCACGGGAGGTTGCTACCCTCAGCTCTGACATGCCCCAGCAATGGCTCTCCAAGTCCGGACTCCTCACCCCATTCAGTTCTGCCAGTGGAAGAAAAGTTAGGGTTGGGAGATGGGGCTTTTTAAAAAACTCAAGACAAGCAAGTGTCGTGGTGGTTAAGGCGCTGGCCACTCTCACATGGCTGACCAGGGCTCGAATCCTGAATCTGATGGCTTGCTTTCTCACTTCCTCTCTCTCTCACTCTCACCCTCTGTCTCTCTCTGGTCACATTAAAAAAAAAAAGATTAAATAAAATAAAATATTAAAAAAAAAATCCTCAAGACAGATGCTTCCAGCTGTAGAGGTGGGAATGTTCTTTCCCTCCATTCACCCAGGTTCCAGCACCAGTACCCTTCTGGAAAAAAATGATTAAATAAAATAAAATATTTTTTAAAAAAATCCTCAAGACAGATGCTTCCAGCTGTAGAGGTGGGAATGTTCTTTCCCTCCATTCACCCAGGTTCCAGCACCAGTACCCTTCTGGAGGAAGTGTGGGAGGCCACACCCAGCTCAAGGGAATTGGTTTCTTTCATTCTGTCATCAGCCTGCGTGCTCAAGCAGCAGCAGGAAGCACAGCTTGTTGGAGCTTCGGGGCCTTGCTTTGAACACATGTGCTGTGTCCCACTCACATGCATCTAAGATGAGTAGGGCCCTGGCTGGAGCCCCAGGAGCGAGAGCCAAGACTCCTCACGGAGATGGGAACTCACATGAAAGCTCCACAGCGTAGCACCATGGGTAGGTCAGGATCCAGGACCCAGCTTTGGTGGAATGCCAGAAGACACTGGCCAGGTCAGGCATGCAGCAACCAAGTAACAAGGCCTGAGCTCATCGGGACCTCCCATTATTAATGTGGCTGTCACCAGCTCTCCCAACCAGGCCCAACAGACAGGGTCTCAGGATGTGCCTAGCCCCTCCTCTCCTCCCCCACCAACTCTAAACCCTGGTTGGGGCCTCTCCTGACTGAAAACCAAGCCCTGACCACTGGTAGGGGAGGTAGCAGACCAAAGCACATCACATAGGCAGCTGGGCAGCCCCCTCCCCAAGCACTCTCAGTCCTCTCACTCCAGGGATGCCCAGGACCAGAACAGGGGAAGACGAAGAACAGGCTGCATGTCACACGGGGCTGGGGTGGGGGTGGGGGCAGGGTGAAAGCCCATAGGAGAGGGGAGGAATGGGCTCTTGTGGCCTGGGAGGAGCAGCAGAGATAAAAATACAACCCCAAAATTGCCTCCTGATGCCGTGGTTGGGCTCAAAAGCTTCCAAGCCACAGGCAGTGTAAGCTCTGTATCCTGGGAGGGCCTGAAAAAAGGTCTGCCAGAGTCCCAGCCCTCAGGAAGGGAACAGAGCAAAGCCTGGGCAGGAGCTGGGCAAGGTACTGCTGGCATCTGGGGCAGACGGTTCTCTGGTGGGGTGTCCTGTGCATTGTAGGGCATTCAGCAATATCTGGCTTCCACTCCCCCCAGTGACAACCAGAAACATTTCTAGATGTAGCTAGGAACCACTGCCTTGGAGGAATCGTGAGGCCAAGGCTGGCCCCCACAGCCACCTGCATCCCAGGACCCCCTATAGGTAGGCACCTAGGCCAAGGTGGGAGTCAAGGCTGTGCCTGGGCTATGTGGGTCTGCCACTCCCTGTGCAGACTGCCCAGCCAAGCTCTGGAGACGATCTCCAGGCAGCACAGCTCAGCATCCCACTTCTCCTCCCCCAACCCGGGGAAGGGTGGGGTGAGCCACAGGATAGCTCCTGTAGCAGGGCTGGAAGGAAATGCCGGGAGCAGCTGCTCAGCAGCCATGGGTACCAGCCAAGGACTAGTGGCTGACGGGGGCTGCTCAAGATTCAGAGTACAGTCAGACTTGGCAATCAGAGGGCATGCTTCCCTTCGTTCCAGATCCTACCACTGGGGCACCTACCCTGCTCACAGCTGGGGAAACAGAGACCCAGGAAAGAGGCCCGTGACCCCAGCTGGGGGCCTTCAAGAGAGCTTCCTGCCAGCAGTTCTGGACCTCAGCCCTGGACCTCAGGGGCTGCCAGGAGCCCGGCTGCTGCCCTCCTGTGGCCACCAGCAGAAGCACTCCTATACCCGCAAGTGTCCACATGTGGACACTTCAGGCCACTGCTAGTCTTAAAAGCCCCACAGTCCACTATCCACAGCTCTTATGTGAAATCATCTCCCCTGAGTGACAGGGTCCTAGATGAGCCTAGCTATTTAGAAGTCTGTTTACTGGTTTGGCAAGTGCAGGGCAGGCAGCCACTGGGCTCTCTGGAACAATATACAGTTAGGGACAGTCTGTTCTAGAGAGAAACCACACGAAACCATACTCAAATTAGGGAAGCTGTTAATTTGCAGGAAACTCAAACCCAGGCCCCAGACATGATTCTGTGTCTCATGAGTCACAGAGAAGCCCTGGGCAGCAACAAGAAGCCCTCACAACCCTGATACGTGGCATGGCTCTAACATGGGGCAGGGAGATAGAGGCCACTGCACAAGAGCCTTCACCGATGAACAAGAACGACATGCCCGTTTTCCCCTCCTGTAACTCAGGTATCAGTGAGCAGAATGAATGAGAAAAGGCCTGCACCAAATTCGTAGTGCTTATCCAGGCTACCCTGCCTGCAGCCCTGCCCTCCATGCCTTCATGTTATTTCTCTTCACTTAAGAGGAAGCTAGAACCACTGGGGTCTCTGGCTCCATAAATGGCACCCCAATTCCCAGTCAACACTGAGCTTGAACCTTCCAGGCTATACCCTTCTAGATTATCCCAACACCCACTCAAGGCCCCAGGAAGTTGCAGAGGAGCCAACAGAGGGCCAGGGGTCCCCAGCCAGACCTGGTGAGGTGCCTGGGAAGGTCAGCAGCCATGTTAGCACCTTGGTTCCTATGGCTGGACGTGACTATCCCAGCTGAGCAAGATGACTGAGGCCACTGGAGGGCCAGGTCTTCAGAGCCTGCAGGGTACTTTCTACCATCTCTAAGGGCACCAGGGCCTTTCACTCATAAAATATAAACCTAATCACACCCCCACCACAGTCGGGGCACTCCCTAAGCCCCAGTGTCATCCCACTGGACTCTGCTATTTGTGTATTCACTAAGGGCCTCCCTCCAGGGAATGTAAGTACACTACAATCGGGACAGGGTTCTGTCCACAGCTATTCTCACAGCACATGTTCATCCGCAGTGAGGTTGACATTTCTGAAGGCCCAGCACTGTCAGAATGGAAGGCAAGAGTCAGCTAGGGGAAGGGACAGCCGATCTGCCATTCAGAGTCCTTGGCTCCTACAACACCAGAGGTGGGCACCGGCCTTCATGCCAAGATAGCTCACACCAGGTAGAAGAGGTTCCAGGCCAACCTGGCACATCTGAGTCCTCTGAATGTTTATTACAACGGATCAGTAGCAGGGGAGGACATAGGGCTCATTTGCCCCTTAGGTAGATCTTTGGAGTCTGCCAGCCTGCAGGGGCTTCCTTCAGGCCTGCCTTCAGCCAGATGCGCCTCAGGTCTCTCTCGAACTTGATCTGCAAGGGCAGAGGCATTAAAATTTGTGGCAAAGACATGCACTTTCAGCCACTTTGCCCACCCAGAGCCAAGGAGGGGCAATGCTCACCTGCTTCCGTTTCAAGCGTCCTTCTCGGACCTTCCGCCTCAGGAATCGAGTCCTTTTAACCAACTTGCGGTACTTATGATGGTTCATCTTGCGCCGGCGGATCTTCAGCACATTTTTGCACTCCATCCGAGGTATATCCAGGACCCTTTCCCCACCCTGCTTGATCTCCCCTCCAACCTGGTTAGGTGGACACTCATAGAATTGGCTCGGGGCCACAGTCTCTGGGGCCCCAGCATCCAGACTGGGCAGGAGGTAGTGGGCAGTAAGCCAGCTCTCCAGGGGACTGATGGACATCTTCCTGGGGACCAGCATCTCTTCAAGCTCTCGAAGGCTCCCCTTGCCAGGGAGGGAGACAGCCCTACTAGGGCCAGTTGGCTGTCTGATGTATTGGGGCCTGCAGGTATGGCTAAGCATCCCTGAGACGGGCCTGAGCAGACTGCAGCCTGTGCAAAATGAGATGGCAGTCATCATTTACGAAGCTAGAGCAGAGTACAGCCACCACCCAGGCCTGCTGGGATTGGGTAGCAGAACACAGAAGGGATGACCCTCAATACTGGCCTGAATCCCTGCTGTTCTCAAGCCCAGTATTTCTCTCTGTGGTACTTTTACACTTACAGGGGAAGTAGTCTGAGTGCTCCAGTCCCTCACTGCAGCTGGTGAGACATAACCACTAGGGCCAGATGAACTGCTGAGACCCACCGCAGTCCTAACCCGGATGTATTATGCCCTTCTGCCCCACCAGGCCTCCTACCTGCCAAGGGAACAGCCCTGACCAGCTGAGAAGTCAGACGCAGCAGGAACATGGTCCGTGTGTGGCAGCGGCTCAAGTGCTCAAAGGAGCTGCAAAAGAAGTGCCCGTTTAGGCCATGTGGGAGCGGCTGGGAAGCGCCCTCAGAAGTGAGGCGTGGGGCCTCCCATGCCCCCATCCACTTCAGTTCCCCTCTCTGTCAGGACACGGCTGCAGAAAGCTAACTCCCTAAAACGACGGAATCGGGCTCAGCTGTGGATCTCGGGAAGGTCACTCCCTCCCCGGTGCACCCAAACCGTCGGTGCGGACGCCAGACACACGGGAGAGTCCGGGTCTCGAGAGGGCGACCCCAATCCAGCCTCACCCCGCGCGACTCACGCTGCCTGGGTCCAGAGCCCGCCTGCTGCGGCCCCTGCGCCCCCCAGGCTTCCCACCAACGCAGCCTGACGGGACACCAACAATGGAACAGAACACTGTGCTCCGTAGTCTGCCACTTCCGGCCCTTGCCCACACCTGCTGCAGACCAGAGGATCGGGCGGACTGTGAAAACTACGTTTTCCGGTTAGGAGGACCGCCCCCGCCGCCCTGCCCTCGCGCCTATCGTAAACTCCGCCCCATCCTCGGCGGAGGCAAGGAAACTACATTTCCCACAATCCCAAGGTGCGTGTCCTCTGCGTCGGCAGCACTCCAGACGCTTCTTTTCCTGGTGAGGAGCCGGCTCTCAAGACTGCGGATGTGGCGTCATTACGGCGACATAAATTGAAGCACCGGGCGGCGGAAGTTGCTGGAACTGCCTACCCTGTTTGGGACGGAGGAAGAAAAGTCCGGTGTTCAGTGCTGGGCCTGCGGGGCCACTCCCACGTGAAGTGAGGAGGGCGAATAGGTGACAGCGACTCAGTCCGAAACCCCGCAGCTCGGACACAGGAGTCGCTCGTCTTTTGTCGTGTCGGGTGTGTGGAGAGCAGAGCTGGGAACGCCCCGCCAGTAGGGACAGCAGCGGGGTCTCAGAAACCCCGCGC
>NW_006203430.1:9276834-9280341 GCF_000334495.1 Tupaia belangeri chinensis
CGACTCAGCCCGAACCCCCGCAGCTGGGACACAGGAGTCGCTCGTCTTTTGTCGTGTCGGGTGTGTGGAGAGCAGAGCTGGGAACGCCCCGCCAGTAGGGACAGCAGCGGGTTCTCAGAAACCCCGCGCCGTTCTCGAACTGTTTTAGCTTCTGTTGCCTCATCCCTCTGGCTTGGAGGCTCTCTCTGGCTCTGAATTAGGCCCTGCATCTAACACTTTTTGCATGAGTGAATTTTCTTCTTTTTAAAGGAGGCAAGCCCTCATATTGGGCCTGTAGGGTGTTTAAAAAAAAAAAAAATCAGTCTCCCACTTCAATTTTCTTCCGTAAAGAAAAAGCAGCCTTGGGACCAGCAGTTAGTGTAATGGCTATGTTGCTAGACCGTGGTTCGAGTCCTGGACCGGGTGGCTTAAACTCACATTGGGCACGTGTGTGTGCGTGCCCAAGATCCCAAGAGGAGAATGGAGGAGAAAAGATTGCAGCGTGGCCATCGCCCCCGGGGATGATTTCTTGCTTTATATCTCTCTGTCTCTGGCGAGCGCACACGCCCTATAGCAAAAACCTCTCCAAAAGAAAAAAAAAAAAGCCTCTGTGGAGGGATGAGTTTAGTCCAGTCACTAATGCCGTTCCTCAGGGGGAGGAACTAGCCAGACTCTGGCCTTCACAGAGGTGACGTGAGAAAAGCCAAAGCCTGGGACCTGCAGTTGGCGTAATGGCTATGTCACTGTAATGCAAGTGCCCTGCGAGGCTGGAAGCTGTGTTGGATCCTTGGGTTGGCCTGAAAACACCAGGCACCCAGGATCCTGAAGAGCTAAATGGCTGGGGATCACAACACAATGAGATCCTGTAAAGGGTGTTTCTCACTCTCATGTGCTTTCTGCCCTGTGAAAGAAAAATAGGGACCAGCAGGTGGTGTGGTGGTTGAAATGTTGGACTCCCACATGACTGACTGCATTAGAGTCCTGGACCTGGTGGCTTCCCTTCCTCTGTCTCTGTCTCTGTCTGCTAAGCACATTATAGCAAACTAAACAAATATAGTCATAAATAAAATATTGTTTTAAGAAAAATGGGCTAGTGGGTGGCATGGTAGTTAAGGTATTGTCCTATAGCTCATGCTATAGCCTTAACTAGGGAACCCTAAAGTCTTGGACCACAGAAACCGAAAGGCAGGCAGGGCTCCCGCTGCCTTGTCAAGAACCAAACAGCAGTGTGCTGGAGCCAGTGCATAACACCATGGCAGTGTGCCAGCTAGCTGTTATGTTTTCAGGAGTTTCATAAGCAGGTGTTATATATTGGGCCTTTATATTTTTTTGAGGGAGATGTTTGTTGTAGGGCATGTGCGCTTGCCAGAGAGGAGAAAGATAGACAGGAAGTGAGAAAGCACGGGGGAGGGGGAACTGGCCACACTGCAATCCCTTCTCCTCTTGGGATTTTGGGCATGCAAGCACACATGCCCAAGTGTGAGTTTTAAGCCACCAGGTCTGGGGCTCGAACCACAGTTTGTGGAGAGTAGTTAGTTTGAAAACATGTGACTTTTGGACACGCACAGAAATGTGCTTTGTAAGTTATTTTAGTAGGGTTATTGAGAAGTATTTACATATAAAAGTAGTATTTGTTAATGGTTTTTTTTGTTGATATTTAATATTTTGATACTGCCTAGTATTAGGGCTAAAGGAAGTTATATGTGTTTATTAGACTTTTTTTTTAAAGATTAGACAAATTATATGGTGCTAGTTATTTATTTTAGATTACTTATATTTTAAAATAATTGGCTTTGAATTTTTTTTTTTTTTAATTTTTTGTCTCTTAAAAGAATAAATTTGAGGGACCAGCAGGTGGCATGGTGGTTAAGGTGCTGGACACTCCTACATGGCTGACCAAGGTTTGAGTCCCAGACCTGGAGGTTTGCTTTCTCACTTTCTCTGTGTCTCTCTCTGGTCAAATTTAAAATAAATGAATGGGAGACCAGCAGTTAGCATAATGGCTATGTCGCTGGACTCTCACGTAGTTGACCGCGGTTTGAGTCCTGGACCCGGGGGCTTAAAACTCACGCTGGGCGTGTTTGTGTGCATGCCCAAGATCCTGAGAGAATGGAGGAGAAGGGATTGTGGCGTGGCCATCCCCCCTGGGGGGGTGATTTCTCGCTTTCTGTCTCTCTGTCTCTGTCTGGCGAGCGCACGTGCCCTATGGCAAAAACCTCTCCAAAAAAATATAAATATAAAATAACTGAATGAATAAATAAAATAAAAAATTATTTAAAAAAATAAATTTGAGGTTGGTTTTGGTTGCAACTTCTCCACTAGAGAAGTTGTGCCCATTTAATTTTTCTTTTTTTAGATTTATGTTTTTGTTTGTTCTTGTGTTTATTTTAAATTTATAGCCTTTTTTACATAAAAAAATGTGTTTATGTTGAGTTAATTCTGGCAAAGTGGTGCCCAATGTGGGGCACAAATTTACGACTTGGGATTGAGAGTCTCATCCTTTATTGACTAAGCTAATTGGGCTATGCACTTGAATTTAAGAAGCTGAATAATTTGAGAGGTAGACACTATAACCTTAATTCCTCTGGAATAGTCTGCATTTATAATACTAAGTGTCACTACTAATTATTTTAATGACATACTGCTTCTTCCTAAAATTAATTCCACTGTATTCTGCGGCAAAAGTCTATAAACTCCAGTAGGAATTGCCTACGGACTCATTTCAGGTGTTAATACCTTCCTGGAGGTGGGACTAAGATTCAGTCCTGTGCTACCTGGGGTTGCCCGATAGAGATTTCTGATTGTCCGTGGCCTGCTATACACTGCTAATTGACTTGTCTTGCGTCCCCTGAAAGAACATTGAGAATGCCCCCTACTGCACAGATGTTGGGCCTTTTGGTTCTCTGGTAGCATATTCCCTTGATTGTTTTGGGTATCGACAGTCATGGGCCATATGTCCTGGTCTGTCACAATTGAAAGAATTACCCTTTGATTTCTGTTGCATTACTTCCTTTAATGCAGCTGGTAAAGCCATACCCTGGATTTGTGGTTCCCCAATGTCCTGACAGTGTAATGAAATCATCCACTGTCCCCTCTTTCAGACACATGTTCTCATCACGTTTTCAGACTGGATGCTCTACATAACAGCTGACTACGTGAAGTCCAGTAACGTAACCATTATGCCATCTGCTGGTCCCCATCGGCCTTATTTTAAAATTACATAAACTTAGTTAAGTAAATTATACTAAAATGAATTATTCATAATCCATCACTTCCTAATTACGATTATCTATGACCTTAAGGTTAAATATTGTAATTGATGATAGGAAAACTGTATAGTGGCTACTGCATTCAATGAAGTTATACTGGCATAACTTGAAATTGGCCATGAGGGCAGTATTTATACCACATAAACTAAAAAATAAATAAATAAATAAAATAAAATAAAAAGAGGTATACCTTTTCTTTCTTTCTTTCTTTCTTTCTTTTTTTTTTTAAGAGCCCACCAGTAGCGAGCCGCGCGGCGGC
>NW_006203430.1:9280458-9297034 GCF_000334495.1 Tupaia belangeri chinensis
CTCGGGGCTCATGCCCCGGCGTTCAGCTGCCTCTCCAGGGCCGGCGTGTGGCCTGTGGATCAGCAGGCTGAAGCGGAAAACAAGGTCTGAGAACTTGCAACTTGAGAAGATGATGGTTACCAGCCCTGCATTGCCTCAGGGAAGAACAGGAACTACTCTACCATTCTTGAAGTGAAGGTACTTAATGAGAATAGGACAGTGTGGAATGGGGTAAGTGAAGAGAAGAGGATAGAGAAAGATAGCAAGTGAGCAATAGAGAGACAGGACGTTAGTGAGAAACAGATAGGGTTTATTAACTGTTGATGATGACATGTATAGAAGTCTCAACTGGATTGGTCTGAGAAGTGTTTCATGACGGGCAAAGTATTTTTACAAGCAAAACGAGAAATAGCAATTGACTGTTTTATAAAAATAATTAGAATAATAAAGATAATGATTGGGGAAAACAGAAAAGATATGGAATGTTGAAGTGGGGAGATTAATGTCTCTGTACTGACTGACGTGCATGGCATTCCCTTTTGAAGAAACAATGTAATACACTGTAAAGTTATATGTAATCCAATGTAATATGAAGAAGATATGATGATAAAAAATAAAAAAAAAAGAGCCCACCAGTAGCAAGGATGGGATGGGGATCACTCCCAGGGCTAATGATCCCCATTCTGTCCTTGCTAATGGTGGATGAGCAAATGTTAAACATTTAGCACCACATGCAGTACACTATGCCTGAACCACAGGGTTTCTTGATGGCTGGGTATCTGGACACAAAGCAGACAGAAGCATTAGCTTCTGTATCCCTGCTGCAGGAAACCCCGAGGACTGACCATCTTGGTCCCTTCATTAGGCAGTTCGAATCCTGGCTCTAGAAGTCTAAACACACCAGGCAGGGCCAGTAGATGTAGTGGTTATGTCATTGGACTCTCACATGGCTTATTGCAGTTCAAGCCCTGGACCCGGTGGCTTGAAAATCAAGCAGGAGGAGAATGGAGAAGGGATTGCAACATGGCCATCCTCTGGGGCAGAAGGGGTGATTTCTCACTTTCCCTCTCACTATTTCTGTCTCCATCAAGTGAGCACACATGTCCTATGGCAAAAGCCTCTAAAACGACAACAAAAAAACACTGGTCACATGTGTGTACCTAAAATACAAGATAGAGAGTTGGAGAAAAAAAGATTGCGGCATGATCATGCCCCAATTGGGGGGTGGGGTGCTTTCTCCCTGTCAAACATACACACCCTCTGGCAGACAGACAGACAGACAGATGAAGGAATTGCCAATCCTATCACCATCCCCGGACAGAGGGCACTAGGGTGAACTCTTCCAGATGACCTGGGCATACGCACTCCTTACTGACTACATGGGTCTCATTAATGGTCGGTATGCCGTGTTGTGCTGGTGCATGTATTATGAGGTAAATGCCCCCCAGACCCCTCCCCCAGTACCTATTCACCCACTACAAGGGCCTGCTCACAAAGCTACAGGTTGAGGGAACCAGCAGTAGCGTAATGGCTATGTTGCTGGATTCCCACATAGTTGACCACGGTTCAGATCCTGGACCCGGTGGCTTAGAACTCAGGCCAGGCACGTGTGCGTGCGTGCCCAAGATCCCGAGAGGAGAATGGAGGAGAAGGGATTGTGGTGTGACCATACCCCCTGGGGGGTGATTTCTCACTGTCTCTATGTCTCTCTCTGTCTGTCTGGCGAGCACACGCGCCCTATAGCGAAAACTTCTCAAACAACAAAACAAAAAACAAAAAAACAAAAAAAAACCAAAGCTACAGGTTGACTGGGGAACCAAACCTGCTATCTTCTATATGGATCCAGCAATGCTTGAGCAGTGTGTCAACTACCTTGCCATCATGCTGGCCCTAATATGACTTTAATTCCTGTCTTAACTGTTTTCTTTTTTCCTTCCCTTCTCCCTTTCTTGAGCAGGTGGCTGTTCGCAAAGCTATCAAGAAAGGGCATGGACTAGGCAAGGGGAGTTCAGGGACACACAGAAGCATTGATTTCCCTTTCTTTGGTCCCATTCGAGTAAGTGGTCTCATCCCAAGTCCCCTCATCAGTTGCAAATTAGCCAGAGGCAGAGGGGAAGTGGCTGAGGTGGGTCAAGCCCTGCCTGGTCTTACCAATCCTAGATCTCCAGCCACCCAAAGTACAGGATCAATATTTGGGGATGCTATCCACCCTACACCAACATGGGACTGACTCTGACTGCTTCTGTTTGGGTTCAGCCCACAGGTCTTCCCAGGGCTGGAGTAATCCCGATCTCATCCTTGCTGCCAGTGGATGAGCACTGTCGACTCCCTACAGTACAGAGATTCTCAGGCAAGGATGGGGATACTGAGGAATCCTCCCTGCTCAGCAATCTGCACCTGGATCCAAGCTGGGAACTGACCTGCCCTGGATGCTCCACATCCCATGCTGCAAGTAAGTCCTTTGAGGGGAAGGAGGGTCATGTTGGGTGATGAGACCAGGGGACCCCTCCTGTCCCCCATCCTTTAGGGCAAGACTCAGGTTCCTGATCCCAGAGCTCAAGAGTGCTCCAAGCTGGGGGAGTGCAGTGTCTGCTCGGATTGCCCTGTGGGTAGGGTCCTTACACAGAAGCAGAGCTTGTCCTGGAAGCCCCCGCAGCCCCACCCTACTTACCAGCTCTGGAGTAGGTCTATGGCCAAGGTGAACCACGAGCACCTACTGACCCTCACAGGTCTAGAGAACTGGGCACATGGCTTCCCAGCCCAGTTGTGTCCAGCCAACTTTGGTCCATCTGCCTTGTCAAAGCCTGGCAGATGTGGCTCTGGTTCCATGTGCTGAGTCTCCATCACACCTGTTGTACCAGGTTCCTGGGTGGGAACTTTAGCACCAGTGCCAGGACCCAAGTCTCAGCAATGTCTGCAGACAGGTGTCTGGACACTTCATCAATGTGATGACCTCAAGGTGATCCCAGTTGTCCAGTTAGCTCCAGAATGGGCTCTGGAAAACAAGAGGGAAGATGTGCCTCGGCCCAGACAGCAGCTGGCTGGGCTGTGAGCGGCTGCCCTAGGGGAGAGGGGCAGGAAATTATGGTTTGCTCCCAGAGCTGCAGGGCTAGAAGGCTTGAGGACACTGTCACCTTCCAGGATGCTCCTGGCTATGTCCTCTAGGTCATGTCCCCTAGGCCTGAGTTTCTCTACCTCAGCAGTGCTGATATTTAGGGTGGGACAGTCACTTGAGGAACCAGTTGTCCTTTGCGCTGAGGGTGCTGAGCAGCATCCCCAACCTTCACCACCAAATGCCAGTAGCACCCCACCCTGAGCAGTGACAACCAAAAATGTCTCCAGACATTGCCAGATGCCCAAGAGGCAAGGGACATGCTTATCATGTATCTTGGTGAGACATGACTGAGCTCTGACCCCAACTCTTCCTGTAGCTGCTGCCCAAGAATCCCTCTGGGGTTTAGCCGTAGGAACACAAGCTACGTCACCCACCAGGCTCCCATACATCACCCACCAGGCTCCGATCAGCCTTGCCTTTCCGGCCTGTGTAATGAGAGGCAATGCATGCTGCCCCCAACACTACCTGCCTCTGGAAGTCACCTGCTTCTTTGCTCCCCTAGCTTGCCTTTTCGTTTCTACCTGGCCTTGCTCTTCTCAAGATCTCCAGTCAGTGTCCAAAGGGCTGATGAACCATCACTGCCTATAAGAGCCCAGGGCCAAGGGGATGGCTCTGACCTGTACATTATGTCTCCCAAGCCTGGGCACCCTTGGGTTGCCCATCACTTTCCTCCAGATTGAGTCTCAGGAGCTGAGACACACACAACATGGAATCTCACTCTGGCAGGCTACATCAAATACATGCAATTATCTGTCCCAACAATCTCTTAGAGCTGGGAGGATGGGTCTGGCAGGTCCCTGGTATAGGCAGAAAGGGGACCATCATCTCAAGGGACATAGCCAAGCCTGGCTCTCAGAACACCTCTAATATTGGTATTGACTTCAGTACTCCCTTGGAAAGACCCTCCACCTAGGACAGAGTGACCTGTGACATGCAGAATCCAAGGGGCTCTGTAGAATGTGCACTGGGAAAAGGCAAGCTCAGGCCTCACCACAGGGCTGGGCATCTGACTCCTTGGGCCTCTCTCTGCAGAGTCTGAAAGGCCTGAGATCCAGGGGCTTTTTGGGGGACGTACTGGAGGCAACCATCACATACCCAGCTATCTCTACTGGGGCCACCAGAGATCCCTTCATCCCACCTGCAGGCTGCACTAGGGTTGAGGGTCCAGCCTCTGGAAACTCACAATCTGCTTGGAGGCTCCACTTAGGGCCAGAGTTGAGAAGAAGCACTGGGGGCTATGGTCAGGGAAGGTGGAGGCACCCTTCCCCTTCCCCTCCTTTACTCTCCTCACCTCCTACCCACTTGTACCTGGCCTGCCCCTCCGTACTAAGGAGGCTGGACCCTACACAGGCCTGATAGACCAGCAAGCCCCTGGCTGGGCCCCAAGCCAGTTCTTCAAGTGCTCCAGTATTTTCCAAACTTGGCTCTCAAGCTCCTTTCCAGTTTGGGGAAAGGGGCGGGAGTGTTTTGTGGAGGCTTCCTCCCCATTCACACAGTGTTTTAAAGGTGAGGTGGGTCAGAGACTCCTAGCTAGGCAGGCACACGATGGGAAGTGTGGGCAGGCTGGCAGGAAGGCTCCAGCATCCAAATGGGGTATTTATCAGACCATCCTTTGCTGAGGACTCTGGAACTTGGAGCCCAAGGCCAATGGGTCACAGGCAGAGAACCACCCAGGTCTAGCCCCACTCCCTACATTCTGGGGATGCTGGACACTCCCCCTTCCCCCTAAGGGACTAGAGTGCAGTACTCCCTACTTGGCAGGTGGTGAGAGAACAAACAAACCACCACCTCAAGGGTAAGTTGAAGTCAGAGGGGAAGCAAGGGGCTGATAGAGGCGTGGGGAGGTCAGGTGGGCACAGGCAAGTGAGCCAGGGTCCAGAGGGACTGGGCAGTATTGGGCCTAGCTCCTCCTGGGGCCCTAGCATCAGGCAGTGCTGGTCCAGCACACACCACTTTTTTCTTTTTTTTTAAAGAATTATTTATTTTATTTAACTTTTTTTTTTTTTTTTTTTTTAATTTGATGAGAGAGAAGGTGAAAAAGCAAGTCACCAGGTACAGGACTCAGATCATAGTCGGCCATGTGGGAGTCCTATGCCCTCAACCACCATGCTACCTGCTGGCCCCGGGCACACACCATCTTATGTGATGGAGATTAGACCTCTTCCCTGGAAAGGGACAAGTGTGAGTGAGTCAAGCCCAAGTTTGCCCAGAACAGACATCACAACCCTTTCAGTTGCCCAGCTCAACCCCACTACTACAGGATCCTGTGTGCAGCATGGGCTGAGCTATCCCTTCCAGTCCTGGCTATTTCAGGTAGGGATGGACCATCAGCCTTTTTTTTTTCCTTTTTCCTTAGGTTTTTGCCATAGGACATATGTGTTGGGAGGATGAGGGAGAAAAGTGAGAAATCACCTCCCAGGGGGGTGGCTATGTCACATCCCTTCTCTTCCATTCTCGGGAATCTTGGCATGCACCTGGTGTGATTTTCAAGCCACCGGTTCCAGGACTAGAACCATGGCTGGCCTTCACCACACTACCTACTGGCCCCACTATCAGCCATTTGGACACTGACCAGAGACCTAGGAAGAGCAAGGTCAGAAAGAAACTGGAAAATCCAAGTATGTATGTATGTGTATCTCTTTCTCTCTTTCTTTCTCTCTCTAGGCAGGTGACCCCATAGTCAGACTATGGCCAACAAGCAGACACTTAAGGGCTGCACCACCTCTCAGTGCAAAGGGGCTGCAAGTTGCTCAAAGACCACAGTGGGTGTTCGCATCTCATGCACCTACTGCTGAGCCTGGAGGGAGCAGCTGAAGGAAGCCCAGGAACTTGAAGCTGCCTCTCATCTGGACACTAATGTCCCGAGCTGAGTAGCCTATGGCACTGGACCTGTTCTCTGAGGGGATCAGCACAAGGTCTGAGGGTCAGGAGCTGGACGTGGCTACACCCACACTGTAATGGTCAAGCAGAGGACAGGTGAAGCTAGGTGAACCCCCTGATCCACCCCTCAGTGGAGGACAGGGCTTTCTACCTGTCCTCCTAGAACAATCCCGAGTGGGTTGCTGACTATGTTAATGAAGCCTCAACCTGAAGTCAAGTACAGCTGCCCAATAGGCCCTGAATCCAGGCACTGATTAGAGGTGAGCCCCAGCAGGAGAGACAATTCTGGCTAATAATACTAGTAACTCATTTCCAGCTTCATAGTCACATGTGGGACATAGTAACACCCATCCAGGAAGAGTACACAGTCCCCAACCCTGTCCTCATCTGTCCACAACATACAGGGAAGGTCCCAGCTCTGAGAGGTGACCTTCTAAGGAGCTCCTGGCTGCCTCCTATGCAGGAAAAACAAACCCACTGGGATACAGACCAATGCCCCTCAGGTGCAAGGGCACTTCATTCTGTTTTCAATACTCCCCTTTCCAGCCTCCCAGGAAACAGCCTTACATCTTGATAGGTAGCTTGGCCCCATCTCAAGCCTCTAGCATAACAGCAGACACATAGGAACTCAATACAAAATCCAACACTTTAATGAGGGCAGGGAGCAGGGACACAACTCAGACATACTCCTAGAACGGGTAGGCTGGCTGTGCAAAGGCTGTACACTTGAACAGGCAAGCAGAATGACAACCTACAAATTCTTTAACGTTCCAAATGTCCTGAGTAGAGAGAATTGTGTTTATTCAACCCCATAAAATGCATATATAAGAAACTTCTCTATTTAGGAGCTGGTGTCCTGCACTCAGCATTGCACAGATAAAAATATACGACTTTCAACACAGACCTAAATACCTTCACATTTGAAATCAGGATTCTCTACACAAGTTTTAAGCTAACAGAATTCAAGTTCTGAGTTTTCATATACAGCTTTAACTTGCATTAAACACATGTTTATTTACAATGTGGACAGAGAATAAGGGGCTATTAAGGCCATTTTCTCATTGTGAAACACTGCAAAATATGTACATAAGTACAACCTAATATAGGCAAAGGTTCTAAATCATCTTTCTTGGCTTAACGTAATTGAGTATCGGGTTCAGGAGTGGAGACAGCTTGTCGATAGCACCAAGCCATACCAACAGGGAGGTGTGCATCTGCTTTTCCATCAAGCCACCTGCAAGGCTGCACTGTGCCCCAGGCTGGCCTGAGGGGGAACTTCACTGTCCCCTCAATTCCATTTCCAAATTCATCTCAAGGTCCAAAGTCAAAAACCATTCCTAAAAAGTCATGCCACAGGGTCACCGCACTGAGATGTGCATGACAGGGAGGGCTCAGAGCAGCCCTCTAGATGCCCTTCAGTAAAGCCTGAGGCTGGCCAGTCACTTGGAACCCCTGCCTCACCTCCGATGCCGGCTGTGCCCAGGGTGGTCCCGCTCATAGCGATGGCTTGGGCGCTCGTAGGATCTCGAACGCTCCCGTCGCTGATCTCTGTAGTAATGACTTTTCTTTTTGTACTTTCCAGAGTTATCTGCCCGCTCCCGTGACCGGCTTCGAGAACGAGATGAGCTCCGGCTCCGAGATTTGTGTGGTTTCTGGGTAGGGTATTTACAGTCCTTGGTCTTCCGGGAGCCCCTCACCTCAGAGCCTTTATAGGGGGCAGTGCGGTGTGCCTGCCTTGGTGGGGAGTCGCTACGGCTTCGAGAGCGGCTCTGTGACTTGGACGCACCAGATGTTGAGCCACTGTCACTTTTCCTGTGAGAAAGAACAGTGCCAGTAAAGGTGTAACTGCCTGTCCTAGCCAGGCATACATGCCCACAGGTAAAAAGGACTGTCCCCATGGGAGGCTATACCATCTCTTCCCATCCTGGGTAAAACACTTTACCCTGTACTAGATGTGAGCCCCACAGATGGCCCTGAGGCACATACCTCCTCTTAGGAGAAGTGGATCGCGATGGGGACCTGGAATAGCTCTGCTCTCGGCTCCTGCTCCGACTTCGACTCTCTCGCCCCTTTGGCAAGCTTCAAACAGAATCAGTGCAGAATTATTATTATTATTATTATTATTTTGGAGAGGTTTTTGCTATAGGGCACGTGCACTTGCCAGAAAGACAGAGACAGAGAGACAGAAAGTGAGAAATCTCCCCCCGGGGGGATGACCACGCAGCAATCCCTTCTCCTCCATTTTCCTCTCGGGATCTTGGGCACACACACCTGGCATGAGTTTAAGCCACCAGGTCCAGGACTCGAACCGTGGTTGACTACATGGGAGTCCAGCGACATAGCCATTACACTAACTGCTGGTCCCCCAGAATTATTTTTTTAGAGACTTAATTTATTTACTTTTATCTACTATCATTTTTTAACTTGCCAGATGGTATATACGCTCACCAGAGAGAAGCAGAGAAAGAAAGAGAAAAAAAGTGAGAAAGCAAGCTGCCAAGTCTGGGACTTGAACCACCATCGGCCATGTGAGAGTCCAACACCTTAGCCATCATGCCACCTGCTACCCCCCAGAGCACAATTATAGAGCTGACATCTCTCCAGCTGTCTTGGAGGGCCACATGTCAGCTCTGGGTGTCTTACCCGTTCACAGGGCTGTCCCCCTTTGCTTTCTTTGTGCTCTCCGTCTTCCTCTTGACATTCTTTACAGAGAGTGGGGAAGGCTTGTTTCCTTTACCTTCTTTAGGGGATTCTACTAGAAACAAGCATAATAAATTACAAACCAACCCTCAGAAAATTGCACCAATAAGAAGCAAGTTGGCAGAGCAAGATATGGTCAGTTCTATGGAATTAATGGGGATGCACTCTTCTAAGTTTCTGGTCCTGACTTGGGACTCAGAACCTAAAAGTTCAATTGAAAGATGCAGGAAGGGCTTTATCTAGCTCACTTTTACTCAGGGACTATGTAATGAACTTCATACTTAACTCAAAGGTATGACAATCTACTGCCCCAGATTATAAAACTTTACTCAATAACAACCTAAGTGGGTAGATAGGATAAACAAAAGCATTTCAGAAAGCCTGTCCAAACCTTTGCTAATGAAAACATAAAGACAAAGCTCTCTAGGGGCCCAAAGATCACCAATGGTTTGTTAGGAATTCCCATGCCTATGAAGCTCTCAGACAAGCTACAGACTCAATTCTAAGACAAATCTGAAGGGAAAGACCACACATCCCAAAATAACAGTTTAAGAGAATCACCAACCTTCATCCTTGTGAGGAACAGATTTCTGTACCCTAACACACTCACCCAGCTTGGGGGCAGGTGAGAACCCTGACGTGTTGTCTAGAACCTGTGCAGCCCCTGGCAGCAGGCCCCTGGCTTGTGCCTTTGCTTCTTCAATAGCATGCTTCCTCTTTTCCACCTCACTTTCTAAGTGTGTCAGATCAACCTACAAAAGCCAGAATTCATCTATTCAGAATTGGATGCTTCTGATCTAACACAAATGCATGTTACATGAAAAACATCAAAGAACCTTTTTTCGTGTATAAAGCTGCAGGATTTTTAAGCAGATTTCTTGAATTTCTTCTTCAGTTGCTCCAAACAAAAGAAACCAATGGGGACGATTGGGCAGAGGGATCTGTAAACACAAAAACCAACACTGTTATGCTTTTTTTTTTTTTAACAACTTCATGGCCTATAAGGCTCTTCAGACAATAAAAACCAGCTTGTTGGTCACGAACAAATTTGACACAGACAAGCATAATTTCAAGAATAATGCACAAAAGTTTACAGCAGGTTGGAAAAACAATCAGACCAGAATCTCCCATGGTGGCAATACACTGACCTCCAGTGTTCGAGCAGCAAGATAAATGCAGGCACAGGCAATACTCTCAGGCTGGAACCTCACAAAAACATCTGTGCGAAGGCTGTCATTCATGTAATTCCTGCAAAGTAAATACAGGAAGAACTGCAAATGCCTGCCAATGCTGGATATCCAACTGTGTTATCTAGATAGAGTCACTATTCCTTTAATAGTCTACTGCTAAGACTTAGAGCTAGATAGTCCTGTAAATCTCAAAAGGTAACAATGAAGGAACATTCTAGCTATTTTTTTTCTGAATACAAGACAGGAAGACAGAGAAATTATTGGGGACAAAAAAAAAAATAAAGCTGCTGAATGTCAAACAATACGTGTTGCTATGAAAGAGAACCAACTTTAACTTTACTTTTCCCCCTCAACTTTAGCCTGCTCTCATGCAAAGCACAATGCCTCAGAAAAACAATGTCTACTGTAGTGATTAAAATGTATTTGATTAAAGAACTCTAAATGCGCAAAATCCATAGTGCAGAGAAACATGCAAACTCAAATGAACTGGCTGAGCAGGAAGCCTGTGAGGTGGTTGTGAGACAAGCTGTTTGTCCTCTTGCATTCCTTCTCCTGGAAGAGCGCTCCCAGCCTGGTCTGGCCCTTTTCTGGATGACTGAGCAGCAGCTTCCATGAGGGAGTCCACTCGGAAAAGGGGAAAACACCCTCGGGTACAATTCAGGTGCATGGGAACATCATGCAGACGAAGGCTCAAGACCCAAAGGGAAGTCCTCTTCTCAGGTTTATCAAAGAATCGTTTCCAAATTGTCATTTCAATAAGGAGTCTTAAAATGAACATTCATAAAATCAGACAAAAGCAACAATATACTAAAAGTTCATCACAGTACATTTTTTAAAACTATACTTTAGAAGGTATAAAAATACAAAAATTACATTTTTTTAAAAAGGTAAAAGGTTTAAAAACTAATTGCATTTTAAACATTTTCTGTTATGTTTCCCTAAGATTTAGTAAACTAAAATCAGACCTTATACTAGCTTTATATTGTGATAACAAAGGATTAATTACATGTAAACAAGTAAATAGGTTATACATTTACTGCTCTTACTATCCCTCCAAAATAGCAAGTCTTGGAATAAGGCTGCACCCACAAGTAAGGTAAATCAGCTATAATCTGACTAATAACCCATGGTCCCCACCCTCCCTTATCTTTGCCATAAATAAGCCCTGGAGAAGGCAACATATAAAGCCACCCAGAGGTTTCTAAGTGATAAATTCTACAGATGCCTCCTGGAGGGACCAGGCTCTGGAAACTCTTACTCCAGGCATCAAGAGGGAACCTGTATGTTGACAGTATAGTCATATGTCCTGGAGCAAGTGACAGCACAACACTGATACATATAACCAGCAATAACTTTTTGTTTCTAATAAGAAAGCATTTAAGTAATTATAATATTAATCTATTAACTTTTAAGTCCTAAAAACAAAGTTCTCAAAATACATATTTAAATTTACTGCTATACTTTAAATAAGTTACAAAATTTAAATAGTGTCCCTGAAATAATTTAAAGATGCACACCTTGTAACGTTTCACACAGAGCTGCTAAAAAAGCAACTTTTGTATTTATAGAAATAACATAATCCCATACCGACAGTCTGAATTCCCAGTAGCCAATTTGTCCCTTCGATCCTTATAGCCTTCCATAGCTTTTTTTTAGAAAAGAGAAAGGTTCTGCATCTTTATTGTACAATTACAGCATTTATAAAGAGACAAAATTCAAGTCAAGACAGTTATCAACTCTAATCAATACAATTACCAAGCACAACAGAGGATTAACAAGAAGCACAATCGTCAGAGAACCACAAGCAGCAGTTGGCCAGGACTATACTATCGTACGCATACCACCAGTCTAGAGCCAGCCTTCGGTGGAGAGCCTGCACTGGATTGGCTGAAGACGGCCGCTGTCCCTGCACCAAAGCACTTGGACAGCAGAGGAGAAGTCTTAGTCACTTACCCTCAGAGGCTACCCTTTGATTGAAAGAGTACAGAAAAGAAAAGTCAAAATAGGTTCTCTGTTAAACACATCATAGCACCAGACAATTCAGTCAGCAAAAATATGACCCTTACAGACTTAACTCCAAGGAGAAAAAATTCACCAAAACACCCCATATTACTAAATTGTTACTTCAGGCTTAATTTCTGACATATACATTATTTAAAGCAGTACAGAATTATGACAAAACCTTATCCCACCCCCTTTTCTCCCACAGTATGCAATTTCATAGGAGACCACTAAGTCTATAATAGCACTTGTAGCCTCTGATTTCCCTGGGGAAAGATCCCACCATGCCTAGTCAACAGCCCCCAGAGGGAAGCCCTCTGCTATCTCAAAGGGTAGGGGAGAGGCAAAGGGAATCCAGGGCCAGGAGGAGGGTATGGGCCACCTACCGTTAGGCCAGTGCCTGACATTTTGGGAGGCTGGTTGAAATTTACAAAAACACTGGGCACTTGGATACCTCCAGCCCACAAACAAGTTATGGGATTGACTACCCACTGCCCAAGTGCCTCAAACCAACACATTCCTGCACTGCCCTTGCTGGTGTCATAAAACAAGGAAGGTCAACTCACCATGAAGTCTGGACCAGGTGTTGGTTACGCTCACACTCTAACACCTGAAGGTACATAACGATTATCTGGAAGATACGGGTCAGGCAGTTATTATCAAGAACCTGGAGAGCTCAGAAGTCAGATCTTGTGGGTGTCCATGCAGCAAATAGCCTCATGCTAGATCCCAGAAGTGCCTGGGAACATATCCAGCAACCATATCCACTGGTCACACATCTAGCAGACAGCTCAGCTGGAGGGGGAGCTTTTGTTGATATGCTTGCTACCTGTTTTTACAACTAGGTAACATGCATGTATGTGAAGACCAAGCTGCAACCCATGGAATGGAAAAACTTTTGTTTCCCATGTGACTAATTTTCATTGTCTTTGACACTTTTCCCACCAGTGAAATTAGCCTGCCCTAAACATCTCAATATCCCATCTTATACAAAAAATACTTTTGAAAATGAAAAAATGCACTTAAGTCTGTGATGGCTAATTTATCAAAACTATAAATGCAAGAAAGTCAAAAAAGAAAGAAAGAAGATACAAGAAATTCCACCAATAAAAGGGGGATGAAACCAAAGATGCAAACAATAATCTTTTTTTTTTAAAGGTTTTTGCCGCAGGGTGCATGTGCTCACCAGAGAGTGAGCGGGAAAGTGAAAAATCACCCCCAGGGGGATGGCCACATGGCAATCCCTTCTCCTCCATTCTCCTCTTGGGATTTTGGGAATGCATGCACATGGGCCTGGCATGATTTTCAAGCCATCAGGTCCAGACCTGAACTGTAGCAAGCCATGTGGGAGGTCCAGTGCCTTAGCCATTATATCACCTGCTGGCCCAACAATAATCATTTTAGACAAGCTTAGCCCTTTGTAAAAAAGGCTTATAATTCTTTCAATGCCACCATAAAAGAAAGTAAGCCTATTACTAAAGCAACTTTAAAAAATTAGCTGTTGAGGAAAAAAAATGTATACTATCAGATTCCATTTTCTCAAGTTCATCACTATTTTTCAAAGTACCAACTAAAATTCCATTTCTAAAACTCTTAAAACTATGTCATTATGGGGCCAGCAGGTTGTGTAGTGGTTAAGGGCACTGGACTCCCACATGGCTGACCGCCGTTCAAGTTCCAGACCTGATGGCTTGCTTTCTCAGTTTCTTTCTCTCACCCTTACTTTGTTCCTCTCTGGTCAAGTTAAAATGAAGATAAATAAAATAATTCTTTTTAAAAAAGTCACTAAAACAGATTAATAGGCTAATAGTAAAGAATTACAAGAGGTCTTCAAGAAGTTCATGAAAAATATGTACTGTAAAAAAAGCTATGCATGGATTTCAAAATTTTATGTGCCAAAAAATCTCATGCTTTAATTCTACTTTTCCGTGAATTTCTGAAGGTCCCGCCAATTCCATATTTTGAAATTATAGGTAAAAAACTAGAAAATCGAGTTAGGAATGCATTCGATCCTCTTCAGAACCTTCAACTACAGCTGAGAGTGGACGGTGGAAGACACAGCTACAACAGTGACTAAGGTGGGCTCACAGGCTAGCCGGTCTCATACCCACCTTGTGAGGATGCTTCACGTGGACACAGAAACCCAGCTCTTTGAGAACTCGTCTTTCCGCCTTTATAATCTGATTCTTTAGATTAATATAATCTTGATCCAATAGTAAAGGCACAGGCTTCCTATAAAAACAAAGCACACCATCTACATAAGAATCAAACAAAACCAACCTCTTTCAAATCCCTAATAATCTCTCATTGGTGATTTTCTAATATACTGGGTTGTCAAAAAAGTCACGACACATTTTTTGCATAGGAAAAAAATACATCATCATTTTTCAGACAACCCAATACATATACAATATAGACATTTTTAATGGATTGTTTTATTTTACTTTATTACTTTCTTTTTTTGACCAGAGAGAGAAAGCGAGAAAGTGAGAAAAAAAGTCACCAGGTCCAGGACTTGAACCGTGGTCAACCATGTGGGATTCCAACATCCCTAACCACTATGTCACCAGTCAGCCTCAGCAATACAGACATTTTTATGAGCTTACTTCCTTTAACTAACTAAATTACAAAATACATTTCAAACCCCAGTGCCAACCTACTTATCCTTCTTAATATTCTACACCCCTCCTTATAAACAGCTCTTTAAACAACACATAAACAAACACCAACTGATCAGGAACAGCAGGTGGTGTGGTGGTTAAGGCACTGGATACTCCCACATGGCTGACCAGGTTCAAGTCCTGAATCTGCTGGCTTGCTTTCTCGCTTCCTCTCTCTCTGCGTCCGTCTGTTTCTCTCTGGTCAAATTAAAAAAATAAAATGAATGAAAAAAAAAAAAAAAAAAAAACCACCAACTGATCATGGCAGAGGGTCTCAGAATCTGACTGCACAAGTTCTAATGGCAATTAGGCTCAAGATTCAAGTGTATGTGCTTTAGGTTAAATGGAATCTAAGCAACAAATGAAAATACAGTATCTGGAATCAGATGACGCAGTTTTCCAAACAACTTCCGTTAACTTTAGGAACTTAAAGTCTGGACTAGGGTTTAGGGCAGTAGTCCTCAACTGGGCAATTCTGATATCAAAGAGCCATGAAGCAATGTCTAGAGAGGTTTCTGATGGGCACAACTGAGGAATGGCACTACTATCATCTGATGAGTAGAGACCAGGGATGCCGCTAAATATCCTACAAAGCACAGGACAATCCCTCACAATAAAGTATTATCCAGTCTCATATGTCCATAGTGCTGAGGTTCAGAATCTCTACTCGAGAACATTCAGGAGCATGTAGAAAACAAGAGATGATATGGCTGTAAACTGTGATGTTGGCAAGTTAGGGAACCAACACCAGCAAGATGCCCTCCTTACTGTGGTCCCTTCACTCACTAAAAAGGATCTGCTGTATGTCCTCTGGGCAGGCCTTATTCTGTGCACTTGGGACTGTAACAGTGAACATCATACAGACTAAAAACCTCATATCCCGAATTTTATTTACAACAATGTTAGTATAACTTAGTAACCATCGAGACAGGGCTATGACAGCTCTGATAAGAGACTCACTTTTTCTCTCTCAGGTGTCGAAGGCGATGAAACACATTGATGACATCCCGTATTCGTCTTGGGGCCTCTTCTATTTTGGATGCCAGGTGAACACAAGCCATTGACACATGCTAAAATGTAAGCATTGCGACACACAGATGTTTGTTCCAATGCTGGTAGCCTCCAAAGGCTTAACGCCTAGTAAGAGCAAAGGGTAGGTGCACCCAGAGGAAAAGGCCTCCTCAAGAAATGGGAGCTCTGCTCCACAGGGGGCTTGCCAAACCCTCAAGTACAGGACTTACAGAAGGCAGGTACTTACTCCTCTGGACAGCTGGGGAAAACAATGAACCCCAGTTTCCACCCAAAATATTTCCCTAGGAATGAAACAGGAGGACGCCCTTACCTCCATGGAATGCTTCACAAAGGACTTGGTATAAAAGAACCGCTGGAACAACACCTGCCCGGTTGCCATGGCCACCTAGAGAAGGAAAAAGTTTCCATCCCCTTTAAATCTCAGGATTCCAGGCCTTCTCAGTCACAGGGTTACACAGGACTCCCACACAGAACAAAAACCCAAAATGCTTTCCGTGCCCACAAAAGCCCTTCATATTTGCTGCCTCCAGGCCCTGCTCACTGGTCTGTGAAGAGGCCAGTTCCGGCCGACAGGACGAGAACCAGAATCGAAAGTTCGGGTGGGCCTAGGGACAAGGATGGCGTTGAACACCAGGACGGGATGAGATTAGAGTGAAGGCAGGGACAAGGACAAGGACAAACGGGGTGGGCGCGGGACCTTCCACACCACCAACAAAGGGCCCGGTCACTTTGCCAGGCGCCAGCCTGGCGGTTACCTCGGCTCCGGGCTCGCGGCCGCACCCTTTCCCTGCGGCAGGCGGAGCAGGATGCCCGCCGCCTGTATGAGTTCACAGCCTACCACGCGGAGGTCGGTCTCCGTGTCGGTGTCAAGGCCGCTCGACATGGACGGCGTGAACCGCAGCTTATCGTCAGGCAGGAGGCAGTTCTCCAAAGTGATGAGCACCCCAGAGTACAGCCTGTCCCCGATTAGCACCCCCTGAGACCCAGGGGCTGTGACCCCTGAGCCGGCGGCGCCGGCC
>NW_006203430.1:9297164-9307213 GCF_000334495.1 Tupaia belangeri chinensis
TTAGTGTCCTGTTCGACGCCGAGGCCGGCATCCGGAGCGGGAGGGGCGAGCTCTTTACCCAAGGGGCTCCGCGGTGCCGGCCCGACCCGGAAGTGTCTACATCAACCGGATGCGGGGCGCGAGTTCCGTAGGCCGTGGAGCCTGCGGAGTTTTTTCGATTTGGGGCTGGAGGCTTCGGAAGGCCTAGCCCGGGAGGATGATGGGGTATCGGAGGGTGAGCGTGCTAGGTGAGTGTCCCCAGCCCGACTCGCGCGGACTCGAGGCGGCCGTCAGGGTCATCACTCCTCGATCCCTCCAGCTGCAGGCTTTGGGGAGGCAGATATTAACACTGGGCGCTTTGAAAACCCAGCCCGCAGGGAACAGATGGGAAAGCGGTGCTAGGAAACGCTGGATTCAACGTTCTGACAGTCCTGGAAGCGTGGGCACAGGGGTGGATATGGAGAGCGAGGCGGTCAGATGCTCTGTGAGAGAGCGCTTGAGCTTTGCCCTACAAACGTCGAGAGCCACTAAAGGAGCTTATGTATTTGTGAGCATCTCTTTACTGATCTTTGATCCTGCTCCATGGGCTCATGTTTTGTTTCATTTCTTGCATGAGAAAGGGAGACATGGAGAGAGGCACCCCCACAGGGTCCTCATCACAATTCCCCCAGCCTCAGCTAGCTTGAATCAGTGTACAGGAGACCTCGGGACTTGAATCCTGGGACCTTCACATGTAAGGGGGTGCCTCACAGATTGTATTATTGCTACCAGCGTGGTTCACAATCACCTATCACAGTTGTGCAGGAGGAGCAGATGCCTATTTCTTAGCAGTTGCTGCAGTTAACTTTCACCAGGTCCAGTAATAGCCCCACGTGTGTGGGAGCTTGGGTGAGGGACAGCCACCTCCCACATGGCGACTGTGGTCTGAATCTCTTGCCTGGTCTGAAATACCAGGCAAATGTGTACATGCTCAAGATCCAGTTGGCTGGAGAACTGGAGAAAGGGGATCACAGGGGGACCAGGTTGGAGAGTATTAGAGAAGGTGGGGTGGGTATAGGTTGGAGAGGAAACTCAGGCATAGGAGAAAGCCCAAAGGCAGTTTCAGACACTGAGCTGCCAATGACTACCTGGCTCAAATTGGCCTGACCCAAGGCCAGCTATGAAGCTGGCTGTGCCAACTAAGGCCCAATCTGTCATCTCCTCTTTGCTGTCAAGGGCATGATTACAGATGCCCGCAGCTCTGTGGGCTATAGGTGCACATTGTCCAAGAATGAAGGAATTTCCTAGTCTCTGAAGTTTCCCCCACCCCCACTTGTTTAATATTGGCTCTGCCTATACTGGCCAAAGGAGTAGGAAATCTTGGTGCTCTACCAGTCAAAGCCAGGCCCTGATGCTTGAGACAGGCCATAGAACCCAAGCTCATTCCTGCATGAGGGGAGACCTGGGATGGTGGGCAACAAAGTGCTGGGAACAGCCCACAACAAGAATCTGATATGTCTTGGGAACCAGCAGTTAACATAATGGCTATGTCACTGGACTCCCACGTAGTTGACTGCGGTTCGCTTCCCGGACCCGGTGGCTTAAACTCACGCCGGGCGCGTGTGCGTGCGTGGCCAAGATCCCCAGAGGAGAATGGAGAAGGGATTGTGGCGTGACCATCCCCCCTGGGGGGTGATTTCTCGCTTTCTGTCTCTGTCTGGTGAGTGCATGCGCCCTATAGCAAACACCTCTCCAAAACAAAAAAAAAAAAAAAAGAATCTGATATGTCTCTGCCTGTCTGCTTTTATCAAGGCCATGATAACACAGCAAGCACAGAATTAGGTCCCACACACCAAAAGGCTGTGTCTCCTCACTCTGTGATCTATTCAGTAGCCATTTATTGGTAACTGCTGTGGTTTGAGCACCTTATGCACAAAACCAGGCAGTACACTGTGCAGCAAAGACCAGGAACAAGACTCAGCCTCTGGCTTCCAAATGTTTATAGTGTCCATCACTAGGTATAGTGACAAAGGCTGGGAGGAGGGCCTTCCTATGAAAGGCAGGAAGCTAAAAATGACACTGACTTGCACTAGAGATGGAGTAGAGGGCAGACTGAAAAGACTGTCAGAAAGTACATGGCCAAGACTTAATTGGTTCCTTATGAGATTGGAGGTGGGAACTTAAGTCCAGGGCAAGAGCCAAGAATGACTCCCAGGCAACCGCTGGCTAAGGGTGAACAGTGACAGCACAGGACACAGTGGGTACATTGGAAGGGGAAGGTAGGCACTCAGATTGGTGTCTTGGAGCAAAAAATGGTGTCTTGGAGGAGGAATGGCTAGCCAGGGCCAGCAAGCCTAGTGTTTGAGAGTGTGTATTGCCACATAAACATGGAAACCAGCAGCAGGCAGACAGTAACTGCCAGTGGGCCTGAGAGCTTTCTAGAACATGTGCAAGAAAGAGGGGTCCAGGGCTGAGTGTCTCTTGAATCTTCTTTATAGCAGACCAAGATCACCGAGCATGGCTGGATCGCCTGTGGACCAGTGATAGGAAGTAGAGACCAGAAGTGAGGCAGAGGAGAGCTGGAGAGGGGCATGGAGACAGAGGGTTCCACACAGATGGGCAAGCTTGTGGGTAGAACCAGGTCCCTGGAAGGACCAAGGGAAAGACTTGGTCCTGAGCAGTTGGGGACATAGTCGTTGAAACCAAGAGATTAGGTGTCTGTGGATCAGTGCTGGTAGAGCTATTGTGGTTCCCACCATCATTGAGAACATACTCCTGGACTCAGTGGAATGCAATTTAGTTAACATACCTCCCCAGGGGCAATTTCTACACTGCAGTGGTTATAAGCTGCTCAAGGGGGTTGGCAGGTTACGTGGTGGTTAAGTGTTGAACTCCCACAAGGCTGACCACAGTTTGGAACCAAGACCTGGCGGCTTTCTTTCTTTCTCTCTCTCACGCTGTCCCTACCTGGTCATATTTAAATAAATAAATAAATAAATTCTTAAGGGGAAAAAAAAAAAAGAAAAAGCTGCTCAAAAGAAGCCATATTCCATATGACGACCATGGTCCGGATCTCTCACCCTGTCAGCCTGAAACACTGGGCAAATATGTGAGTGCCCAAGATCCACTTGGCTGGAGGACTGGAGAAGGGAACTGTAGTGGGACCAGACCTTGTAGAGGCGACTCCTTTCTCTCTCATACACATACTGTTATGAATAAAAAAATAAATTAAAAAAAGACCTCCTCAAGTGTTCTGAGTTTGGGAGCCTCTTTGGGAAAGTCTCCAAAAAGTTCATGGGAAGTATGTACTAAGAAGAAACTATGTATGGATTTCAATACTTTTCTGCACCAAATGAACTCAGACTTTAATTCATTTCTTTGCAAACTTTATGAAGTACTCTCAATACACATGGCCTATGGGGGATAAGCTGAGACTGGGACCAGGACCACCACCTGCCTGCTGTGGGGGTCTCCAGCTGATCCCTGTTGGGCCTGGAAACATGGAGGAAGACAGCAGGGGAGCTAAGACTGATATCCAGAGTGTCAAAGACCTGAGCCAGTGTCTCTGCTGGACACAAGGAAGAGACTAGAGGAAGGTGGAGGGATTGGCTGGGAAGCTGAGTGTCGAAGGGGCTGCTCATACTGCCCTTGAGGAAAGCTAGGGTCAGAATTTAGGGTCTTGTGCAAACCCCCTAATTTTCAGAAGGAAACCATATGCAGTTGCATCCTTGCCACAGTGGCCTCTTTCAACATTCCCTACAAGTACCTCTGGCAGAGGGCACCCTAAGGTGTGTTCACTTGATGCCAAGAAACAACTCACAGAGCTAAATGTTACACAGCTTTATTTGTACAATATACATAAGATGGTCCTGTGAATCTATCTCCTTGAGAGAAAATGGACCTATTATTAAAATGTAAATAGGCAACTACAAACCATAAGTAATTATTTTGCTCCTACTTTGGTCATTATAATAGGAGGAAAAACATCGCTTTTCTAATTAACACTGCTGCAGCCCCATCAGTGGTACTGCACCACTCTGGAAAATATACCTTCAGGCTCCTTTCCATCCCCCAAGGCAGCAGCAAATCCTTCCTGTCGCCTCCTTTTGGCCAAAGCAGCCAAAGATTTAAAAGTCTTTGGTTCATAGATGGCTAGATCTGCAAGCACTTTTCTGTTGAGCTCCACCTGGCACTGGGAAGAAAGAATCAAAGTCTATGGTCAGCATAGGAAGTTATGAAGACTAGCTCAGAGTCCTATGGCATGAGTCACCATTTAGTCCTACTGCCAGCTCACAGAATTAGAATTAAGATTGCTGGGACCAGCAGTTAGTGTAATGGCTATGTCGCTGGATTCCCATGTAGTTGACCGCAGTTTGAGTCCTAGACCCAGTGGCTTAAACTCATGCTGGGCACGTGTATGTGCGTGCCCAAGATCCCAAGAGGAGAAAGGAGGAGAAGGGATTGTGGTGTGGCCATTCTCCCTAGGGAGTGACTTCTCGCTTTCTGTCTGTCTCTCTCTGGTGCACACACGTGCCTTATAGCAAAAAAAAAAAAAAAAAAAAACCCCCCCCAAAAAAAAATTCCAAATGGGGACTGGCAGATAGTGTGGTAGTTAAGGCACTGGGCTCCACATGGCCAATCAGAGGTCGAGTCCCAAACCTGGCAGCTTGCTTTCCCACTCTCCCTCTGTCCCTCTCCCTCTCTGGTCAAACTGAAGAATAATAATTAATAAAAATTAAATAATTCTAAAAAAAAAAAAAGACTGCTAGCTTTAACCCTTCAAACTAACTTGGAAATTCCCATGAGGTCGCTAAGCCTGAGGACCAGCAGATGTAGTAATGGTTATATCGCTGGATTCCCACATGATCAAACGCAGTTTGAGTTCCAGACCCGGTGGCTTAAGACTCATGCTAGGTACATATGCATGCGTGCCCAAAATCCCAAGAGAAGAGAAAGAAACGCGGCATGGCCATTCCTGCCCTGGGGGTGGGGGGCGGGGTAGTGCTGGCTTTTTGTCTATCTCTCTCTCTCTCTCTCTCTCTCTCTCTGGCAAGCACCCTATAGCAAAAATCCTTAAAAAACTAAATTTAAAAAAAAATTTTTTTTTTAAGATACTAAGTCTGGTCTATCAAGGAATCTACCAAGTAAAACTGCAGGTGATTTCAGAAAGCTAATGAATACTGCCAATGAGTCTAAGGATCGGGAAAAAAAAAAGAAGAGTGGCACATTAAATGTAGCTATCAAGGATGGAGTGGACCTACACTACTACTAACTGTGACCTATTTGCCCTGGGCACCAAAGATGGCCAGTTGCAAGGTACAATAGAAGAAAAATGCCCACCCCCAACTTAAATAAAAAAGTGTGTACATATGTATACACAGACACACACACACTTCCAGTTCTGCTCTACTGCCAGCAGGCCAAGAGAGCAATAAGGTAAACCCTAAACATGCCAAATTCTACCCGAAAAGCAGAAAGGAATGTTAAGGCACAGCCCCAGGAGCTCCCCTTGCCTATGTTGCATGGACCACAGTCAGGCAAAATCATGCCTGATGGGCCCAAATCCTCACCTTACCTTAACTAAATTGGCCATGAATGCTGAGTACTTCAGGCCATGTTCCTGGGAGGCAGCTGTAATTCGATTAATCCAGAGCTGAAATAAAACACCAAGATGCTTAATGACTTTTAGAGGCCAGCAGGTGGTGTGGTGGTTAAGGCATCAGACTCTTAAGTGGCTTACCACAAACCAAGTCCTGGGCTCAGTGGCTTGAAAATCAAGCCAGGCATGTGTGCATGCATGCCCCAAATCCCAAGAGAGTGGAGAAGAGATTGCAGTGTGGCCATCTCCCAGGGGTATAACTTCTCACTTTCAATCTCATTGTCACTATCTCTCTCTCTGCCAATGCATATGCCTTCTGGCAAAAACTTAAAAAAAAAAGATTTTTGGATGTTACGGCATACCTTCCAGAAAGGCTATGACTGAACAAAGATTTTTGCCCCCTATAGGGCACATATGATTGCCGGGGGTTGGGGGTAGGGGTGGGGCAGTGAGAAAGCACCTCCCATGGGAGATAACCACACTGCAGTCCTTTCTCCTCCATTCTCCTCTTGGGATGTTGGGCATGCAAGCACATGTACCCAGCATGTTTTCAAGCCATAGAATCTGTGACTCAAAATGCAGTCAGCCATGTGGGATCTAGTCACTTTAACCACCATGCCCCCTTGCTGGCTTCAAAAAGTTTTATTTTTTGTAACAATAAATAGAGCAATTTTCTATTCAGGCAAACATGCTTAAAGTTCAAACAGTAACACCAAGCAAAGGTTGATGCTCTTCAACCATCATCAATTTCATTTCTAAATAGTAAGCTGGGAAGTTGTACGCTGTAAAACATTAATTCAAACTCATTTTTTCAGGCACCAAGAACATAAATGAACAAGGGATTCTGTAGCTGCCACAGTCTAGAAAAGATCTGTGGATGAATTATTATGGCCAGAGATGAGTGCGGACAGAGGCAGGGACCAAACACTCAAGGGAGAAACTGGCAGTGAGGTAACATGAGAGAAGAATGGGGCTGGCAGGTTTAGAGGGAGGAAAGCTCCTCACGGGACCCAGCTAGAAAAGGTTTGTTCCAAGATCTACAAACACCTGAACACTTGTAACTGAATCCAACAGCAGAAAGTGAAGCTATAGGCATGAAAAATGTGGAAGCATGAGTCAGAGTGACACTTGGTAGGATGTGCTAAGATGGAAGTCTTGAATGGATCTGCTCTGGAGTTTCTGCAGCATAGTAACTGGTGTACACCTCTGCACACTGTTCCACTAAACATGGCAGGACCAAACACTGTGGAGCAGGTAACTCCACTGCTTGGGAAGCTGGAAGCCACATGGGAGGCCCAGGTTTGGTTCCCAGGCCAAACAAGCTAGGCATGGTTGTGTGCACCCATAATACTATCTAATTGGGAGGCTCAAGAGAATCACAATGTGGCAAGACCCTGTTGAAAATCTCAATGATAAGGAGGAGAAAAACAACAATGTGGGATGCCTGGGAGAGGACTCTTCCCCCCCCCCATAATGCCATGTATGCTCACCAGAGAGACAAACAGAGAGGAAAAGTGAGAAATCACCCTGTGGGATAATGGCCATACTATAATCCTTTCTCCCGTTCCTTCTCCCCCATTCACCTCTTGGGAGTTTGAATGCACAGACACATAGGGTGTTTTTCAAGCCACCAGGACCAGAACTGTGCAGACAACCATGTGGGATCTAGCACCTTAACCACCATGCCTTTTGCTGGGCCCAGGGGACTCTTTTTAAGCCATTCTCCCCACCCCCATTATTGCCTGAGGGCACATGTGCCCACCAGAGGTAGGGAAAAGGAGAATGCATGCCACATCCCTTCCCCCCCCACTTCACCATCCAGGTGTGTGGGGCATGCACACACAGCTTCCCAACATGTTTTTCAAGCTGTCCGAGGCCAAGATTCAAACAGTGTAGTATTCATGTGCGCTGTGGCTTCCTTGACAACGAGGCTATGGGACCCACCTGCTGGTATTTATTTATGAATCTTTTAAAAAATTATTAAAATTTATTGATTCATTTATTTTTCACTTCACCATCCAGGTGTGTGGGGCATGCACACACAGCTTCCCAACATGTTTTTCAAGCTGTCCGAGGCCAAGATTCAAACAGTGTAGTATTCATGTGCGCTGTGGCTTCCTTGACAACGAGGCTATGGGACCCACCTGCTGGTATTTATTTATGAATCTTTTAAAAAATTATTAAAATTTATTGATTCATTTATTTTTAATTTGACAGAGAGAGACACGGGGGAGGGGGGGAGTGAGAAAGCAAGCCTTCAGGTCCCAGGACTTGAACCATGGTCAGCCATGTGGGAGTGTCCAGCACCTTAACCACCATGCCACCTGCTGGTCCCATTATTTATGAATCTTAAAACAGCATTCAAGCTGATTTTTCTCCCGTCTACTTCAGTGATTCTCAAATTTGAACCTGTGGGACCAGCAGATGGCACAACAGTTACATTGCTGAGCTCCGAGGTAGTCAACTGCAGTGTGAGTCCTGGACTCAGCAACCTAAAACTCACCCCAGGCTCGTGTGTGTGCCTAAAATCCCAAGAGGAGAAGGGATTGTGGTGTGGCCATCCCCCCAGGGAGTGATTTCTCCTTTTCTGTCTCTCTGGTAAGCACACAGGCCCTATAGCAAAAACTTAAAAAACAAACAAACAAAAAAAAAACAGTTGAACCTGCATCAGAATTACATGGAGGTTGGGGCTAACAGGTGATATGGTGGTTGAGGCACATGGCCAACTGTGGTTCAACTCCTGGACCTGGCAACTTGCTTTCTCACTCCCCCGCTCCCCATCTATCTCTGGTGAACGCATGTGCCCTACAGCAAATTTTAATAATAATAATAGAATTAAATAATGCTTTAGAAAAAAAAAAGAATTACTTGGAGATTTGTTACCACGGTGGGGCTGGGCCTCACTTCTAATGTTCTTAACTCAGTAGGTCTAGGAGAACCTGATAATTTGCATTTCTAACAAGTTCCCAGATAAGGAAGGCTGCTGCTATCTCCCACCTTGAGAACCTCTGTTCCCCTGCTCAAGCTGGACTGTTTTAAACCAGACACTGTTCATAACATTTCATAAACACATCTGAACTGCCTGAATCCTCCTGGGACCCTAGGAAGCGATCACATCTATATTTCACTTTAAGTTACAAGACACCTAAACCCACAGAGCAGGTCCAGAATGATGTGGGATCCACACTCCCATGAGAGTGTATCACATTAGGACTCTAACCTGTGGTTATGAAGTTATGACTTTTAAGGGTCAGAAGCAGCTTCTTACCACCCCCCCCTTACTCATTCAACCAATGTTTACAAAGGGTTCCTGACCTAGTATCTGGATTACAGCAGCACTCAAAGGAACAGAAAGATCCTCTGTGAAGTGTTCGTTCATTCTAGCCAAGCTGAGGGAGACCACCAATAAACAACTAAGTAATACACAGTGTGACAGATGCTAAGTTCTCAAAGTGGGTAGGGGTGAGGTACCCAGCTGAGAAAGTGGCCTTGGAACAGGGCCAAGGAGCAAGATAACGGCAAAAGTGAAGGGTTTCCTCAGCCAGGAAAGAGCTTGTGAGGAAGCAGGCTTGAGCTCTAACAGGAGGAGCCGGGAAGCCAAGAGTGGCCCTGGAGCAGATGAGCAAGGGGACAAAGGGGTGTTCAGAGTAAGCTGTTTGGGATGGAAAGCCACCGAAGGGTTACATGCAGAGGTAAGCAGACAGAATAGTGGTTGGCGATGCAGGAAGACCAAAAGGTAACTATTGCAGCAGCCTGGAGATAGGGCAGCCTGGAACAGGAGTGCAAAGACCTGAATACCCCACATTCTGTCTGACGGAACAATCTGCTGGAGTTCCGGAGGTGCGGTGTGAGAAACAAAGATGTGTGTACTAAGGTTTTTGAGGGAGCTTCCAGCCGAGGGGTGGAGCTTCCCCGGGGTCCTGGCTTACTGTCCGCATGTTCCTCTTCTTCAGTCTTCGGGCTTTGGTGCATTTCACGTAGGCTCTAGTCACAGCTCTGATGGCTAACTTGTAGCAGCGGTTCTTCCTCCCCCGGAAGTGCTGGGTCAAAAAGTGAAAAACGAGGGAACCAGCAGTTAGCGTAATGGCTATGTCGGGTCGACCGCGGTTCGTGTCCCGGACCCGGTGGCTTAAAACTCACGCCGGGCGCGTGCGTGCGTGCCCAAGATCCCGAGGGGAGAATGGAGGAGAAGGGATTGCGGCGTGACCATCCCCCCTGGGGGGTGATTTCTCGCTTTCTGTCTCTATGTCTCTCTCTGTCTGTCTGGCGAGCGCACGCCCTACAGTGAAAATCTCTCCCAAAAAAAAAAAAGTGAAAAACGAGAGTTGCTGGTGGGTCCCACGAGACACCCCGGGAGCCCCGATGCTCAGAGGGCGCGCGGGGGCGACACTCACCCGGGCATGCTTCAGCACCTCTTGGACACGCCAGTAGCGGTCGGTCAGGCGGTTCCGCAGCCACAGCCGCGCCGTAAGGAAGGCCAACCGGGTCGCCG
>NW_006203430.1:9308461-9308761 GCF_000334495.1 Tupaia belangeri chinensis
CCGGCGCGCCGTGGGTGGGGCGGTCCCCCAGCCACAGCTGCGCCGTAAGGAAGACCATCGCGTTCGCGGCCGGAGTCCTAGAACCTCAGCAACTTGCTGGCCGCGCCATTGCCATACCGCAGAGCTAGGAAGCCGCCGCCGCGATCGCTTCCGGGTCACAGCTGGCCAAGGACTTCCGGGGCGCCGTGCATACGCTTTGTGTTTTCCAGTGCGCCGCAAGACTCCTGTCTTTGGTTCCGCAGATGCTGAGAGGGTCTGTGCCCAGCAGGCTCGGGGCTGGGGCTGGGGCTGGGGCTGGGG
>NW_006203430.1:9309002-9316062 GCF_000334495.1 Tupaia belangeri chinensis
CGGGGCTGGGGCTGGGGCTGGGGCTGCTGAACTGACGCGTGTAGCCTACTACAGTGACGCTGCCACAGAAAAGGTGAAAATAGGACTAGCAGATGGCGTAATGGCTATGTTGCTGGATTCCTATCTAGTTGACCTCGGTTCGAGTCCCTGACCTAGCTGCTTCGTGAGTTCGTGTCCAAGATCCCGAGAGGAGAATGGAGAAGGGATTGCAGCGTGGCCATCCCTAGGGGGTGATTTCTCGCTGTCTCTCTGGCGAGCACACGCGCGCCCTATAGCAAAACCTCTCAAAAATAAATAAAAGGTGAAAATAAAACAGGGGAATGGGCAAAAAATGTGAATCCATAATGCGGTGGAATATGAATCTCAGTACTGGCAGTGTGGATACCATATGGGGTGCTCCATTATTGTGTGCGCGTGCCCAAGATCCTGTGTGCCTGCCCAAGATCCCGACAAGAAGAAGAAATGGAGGAAAAAGGGTTGCAGTGTGACCACACCTCATTGAAGGATTTTCTAAAAACCAACACCAATAGCAAAAGGAATGGAGCACTGACACCTGCTACTACGTGGATGAACCTTGAAGACATTGTGCTGAGTGAAGGAAGCCATACCCCAAAAGTCACATATTGTTTAATTGATATGAAGTGTCTAGAACATAGGGCCAGCAGGTGGCAGGGTGGCTAGGGCACTGAACTCTCGCATGGCTGGGTCCAGCGTGGGTCCCAGACCTGGTGTCTTGATTTCTTGCTTTCCTTTTCTCTCTGTTCTCTGGTCAGATTAAATAATAATAATAATAATAATACAAATTAAATTTTCAATTAAAATAAAAGGAAGTGTCCAAAACAGGGAAGTCCATAGACAGAAAACAAACGGTGGCTGCTGCCAGAGGCTGGAGAGAGGGTGGACAGGAAACGACTGTTACTAGGTGTGTGAAAAGAGAGCAGATAGGGAATGACTGTCAGTGGGGAGTGTGGAGTGGAGAGAGGGTGAGCAGGGAGTGTTACTAGTGTGAGGTTTCTGGAACTAGCTAGTGGAGATGGTTGCATCATGTATGAATATGCTAAATATCATTTTAATTCCTATGTGGAATTGTCTTTCACAGCATCACGATTTCTTTTAGAATTATTTAATTTTATTTTTTATTATTCAATTTGATGAGAGAGAGAGAGGGAAAGTGAGAAAAGCAAACCACCAGGTCTGGGACTTGACCCATGGTCAGCCATGTGGAAGTCCAGTGCCTTAACCACATGCCACCTGCCAGTCCCTCACACAGTCACATTTTACCAATATGCCACCATCTGGCCCCTGGCAGGTGCCTTCTTGAATGGAGATCTGAATGGCACCTCATGGCCACTGCACATTGAGGTGACATAAATATCCTGTTCCTCATCAAATTTGCATTCACTGATTGAAGAACCCATTGGTGATTTTCTTCTTCTTTTTTTTTTTTCGAGAGGGAGATTTTTTCGACATAGTACACATGCACTCCCTAGAGAGACAGAGGGACAGAAAGTGAGAACTCACCCACGGGGGGTGGGGGTGGGGTGGTAGCCACACCGCAATCCCTTCTCTTCCATTCACTCTTAGGATTTTGGACATGCATGCACACACACCCCACGTGAGTTTAAAGCCCCTGGGTCTGGGACTCAGACTGCATTCAGTCATGTGGGAGTCCAGTGACGTAACCATTACACCATCTGTAGGTGCCCCATTGGTGATTTTCTTACTCTACCTCCTCTCTATATTTATTTGACCTTTACTTAAAGAGTTTTTGGGACCAGCAGATGCGTAATGGTTACATTGCTGGACTCCCACATAGTTGACTGTGGTTCAAGTCCCAGACCTGGTGGCTTAAAACGCACTCCAGGGGACCAGCAGATGGCGTGGTGGTTAAGGTGCTGGACACTCCCACATGGCCGACCATGGTTCAAGTCCCAGACCTGGTGGCTTGCTTTCTCACTTTTCCTCTCTCTATGTCTCTCTCTGGTCAAATGAAAAGTAAATGAATGAATAAATAAAATTAAATGGAATAATTATTTAAAAAAATAACAAAACTCCAGGAGTATGTGGGTGCATACCTAAGATCCCAAGAGGAGAATGGAGAAGGAACAGTGACGTGGCCATCCCCCCTGGGGGTGATTTGTTTTCTGTCTGTGTCTCTGCTATATGTACCCTATAGCAAAAATCTGTCTTAAAAAAAAAAAGAGAGTTTTGCCTTTTCAAGAGTATTTTTTTAAAGAATTATCTATTTAACTTTATTTATTGATTCATTTTTAATTTATTTATTTTTAATTTGGCCAGAGGGAGACACAGAGAGAAAGAGAGAGAGAATACATGAGAAAGCAAGCCACCAGTCCAGGACTCAAACCATGGTTGGCCATGTGAGAGTGTATAGCACTTAACCACCACGCCACTTGCTGGTCCCTCAAGAGTGTGGTTTTAAATAGTGTCAGTATGTCTTCACTGAGAAGGTGTTTTTGAGTAGTAAAGGAAGTTACTGATAATATCTGAGGCAGATATCTGAGGAAAGAGTATGCCAAGCAGATGGACCAGCAAGTGCAAAGGCCTGAGGCAGGGGTGTGCCTGGTGTGGTCGAGGAACAGCAAAAATACCATGGAGTACAGTGAGCATCCCGAGCCAGGCCCCTGCATTTGAGTGAACAAGTAGTAGGCTGAGACCTAACGAGGGGAGGACTGTGGGGCCTTGAAAGTCACTGTAAGGATTTGATATTCCTGTTGCCATCTGCTAGCAAATTACCTCCAAATTTAGTGATTTGAAACAGCTGTTTTATTTTTCTCACAATCGTGTGGGTCTGAAATTTGGAAAGTGGGCAGTTCTGGCTCAGGGTCTCATGCTGTTGCTTTCAGTGGTGGATGGGGCTGGACTCGTGAGGAAGAGGGATCTTGGACACCTCTCTTTTCCTGTAGTCTCAGAATCTCTCCATGTGGTCACATCTTCTTTTTTAAGTAATTATTTTATTTTGACTTTATTTATTTGTTTACTTATTTAAATTTGACCAGAGAGGGGCAGAGCGAGAGAGAGAGGGAAAGTGAAAAAGTAAGCTGCCACGTCCAAGACTCGAACCGTGATTGGCCATGTGAGAGTACAATGCCCTCAACCACCACGCCATCTGCTGGCCCACATCTTATTTTTTTTGAAGGTTTTTGCCGTAAGGTGCTTGCAGTCACCGGAGAGAGACAGAGAGAGATGGTGAGATGGAAAATGAGAAATGATCCCCCAGGGGATGGCCATGCTGCAATCCCTTCTCCTCCATTCTCCTCCTAGGATTTTGGGCATACATGCACACATGCCCAGCATGATTTTCAAGCTGCCAAGTCTGGGATTTGAACTGGCGTGGGAGTTCAGTGTCTTGACCAACACACCACCTGCTGGTTCCTCCACGTGGTCTCTCTTGATGGCCTGCCCAGGCCTCTTCATAGCATGGCAGCCACAGACAGTAGGTAACCATCTTCTGGGGGGCAACTGAAGGTACTGAGGGTCTTCCAGCAAGGCAAGGTAACATCTGCATCACCTTTCCGGGCCAGCCTCGAAAGTCATTCAGCAGCATTTCAGGTGTCCCCTGGTGCTCTATACAGTAACGAAAGCCTACCCAATGCCGGGAGAGGAGACACAGACTTTACTTCTGAACAAAAGGGACCCAAAATCACTTTGTGAAAGGGTACATGGGGTGGGCGGTAGGTTAGGGCATGTGTAACACTGTACCACATGAGTTTTTACTCTGAGAAAAGGGAGTCATAGGAGGAGTGCTTTTGAGCAGGAGAGAAATATTGTTTACCTGATTAAATCAGATTACAGATCTCTGCTTTGAGAATGAGCAGTGGGGAGAGGAAGAGGGGAGTGGGGCTGAAACAGGAAGACCAGTTGTGCTTGGGCTGGCCGGGCTGTGGAACATGCTGGGGAGAAGCAGCCAAGCTCTGGGGGTGCTCCTGGCGTAGAGCCTACGGTGTGCTGGCCAGCTGGGCTCATGGGTCCCTTCTGTGCCTCTAACACCATCCCACTCCGAGGACTCCAAAGATGTCATCCCAGCTACCACCTCTTCCTCATTTTCTCCTGCATCTGCGCTCCTCGGAATGAAGTGTGCGTCACCCCCGTCCACCTTAGTGCCACGCCTAACTAGGAAGTACCGTTTCTTCTGTAGCTCTCCCTTGACATCCAACCCACTGGCAAGTCCAGAGGCTCTGCCCACTTCTCCCACCTCCACCTGTCACAGACTGTCTCCTGCTCCCCCCTTCTCCAGGGCTCTGCAGGGCACACACTCCCCCGACTCCTCGAAGGCTTCCATTTGCCCTGGAAGTAAAATCAAACTGCTTCCTTGGCCTTTGTAGCAGAGGTACTAATCTGGCATGCCAACTCTTGCTTTTGAAAGTTGAAATCTGATCTGTAAAGCGTTTTTCTATTTGTATTGTTTTGTTTGTTTGCTATAGAGTGCTTGTGCTCTCCAGAAAGACAGAGAGAGAAAAAGTGAGAAATCACCCCCCGGGGTGGGGGGGTGGCCACTCTACAATCCTTTCTCCTCCATTCTCCTCCAGGGAATTTGGTCACACATACACACCCACTTGGTGTGATTTTCAAGCTGCTAGGTCTGGGACTCCCGATTGCACAGTTGGCCATGTGGGATCCAGCCACTTTAACCTCCATGCCATTGGCTTCGCCCTCATTTGGGGATTTGGGGGCATGCATACACACATGTCTGGCATGTTTCTCAAGCTGCCACATCTGGGACTTAAACTGAAAGGTCGGCTATGTGGGATCCAGCTGCCTTAATCACCACTCCACAGGCTGGTCTTGGAATTTTTGTTTTGTTTTGTTTTTAGAACTGCTTTATGCTGGCTAGCAGGTGGTGTGAAAAAAACACTGGTGGGTGGGTGAACATGCCCTAAATCCCGAGAGGAAAATAAAAGATTGTGGCAGCGTGGCCATCCCCCATGCTGGTGTAGAGGATGACTCCTCACTTTCCCTCTGTCTCTGTCTGGTGAGTGCTTGCGCCCTCTGGCAAAATTAAACAAACAAACAAAAAATCTATGCTTTTGGGGTTGGCAGGTGGTGTAGTGGTTAAGGGTGCTGGACTCCCACATGGCTGGCCATGGTTTGAGTCCTGGACCTGGCGGGTTGCTTTCTCCCTTTCCCTCCGTCTCTCTTTCTGTCTGTCTCTGGTCAAATTAAAAATAAATAAGTAAATAAATAAAGCTAAGTAAAAAAAAATTTTTTTTAAATCCTATGCTTTTGAAACAAGTAATGACAATTTTTTTTCCATGAAGATACAGAGGTGGGGGGAGTCAGGGATTACCCTGTTTTTATTATACCCATGGGATTTTTTTTATAGAGGTTTTTGCCTTAAGGCTCCTACACTCACCAGAGAGACAGACAGACAGTGAGAGGGAAAATAATGCTCCCACACACCACAGTCCCTTCTCCTCTCTTCTCTTCCTGGGATTTTGGACCCACATGCACATGCACCCAGTGTGTTTCAAGTCACCAGGAATGGGACTTGAACCGTGGTTGGCCATGTGGGAGTCTAGCAATGTACTTGCTCTGGATAGAAGGAAAGATACAAATGACCGTAGCCATTACTTTGGTCCTGTAAATAATGGACACCAAATTGACAAATAGAAAATCTAAAAAAAACCCCACAGAACCCCCTCGTGTATAGAGAGCAGCTGAGCGGGACATGTCCCCATGATGGACAAAGGGGAGACTGCCAGGTTCTGGTCAAATCTGTTGCTATGACTTTGTCTTTGCCAAAAGCAGTGGAGAAGGCGGAGCTGCAGGTGTGACTGGCACTCTCAGGAGCCAGGGGGGCCATCCCAGGAGTCACTGGCCCATGACTGAGGCTGAAGTCATTGACTCCCTGTCCTCCGCCTCCTCCTCTCCCTCCTTCTCCAGGAGCTTCTCAGCTACCGACCCTCCATCTAGACAGGCAGCGTCAGCCCAGAAGAGAGGAGCCCAGGAAGCTCTGAGCTGTGAAACTGTGTGCCTTCTTAACTGCTATGGCCATGGAGGCTCAGCCTCACCTCAGCAAGCTCAGAGGCCACAGGGCTGTGTGCTCTTAGCAGTCCTCCTCCCTTCAAAGGCAGTCAGCACCTCGGGCAGGTCCTCCTTGGACATCTGGGTCATCTCACCCCACTGGGTCCTCAGGGTCGGGTTGGCCCCATGGCTCAGCAAAAGCTCCACAGCAGGGCGATGGTCATGCTCTGCAGCAAGGTGCAGGGGTGTCTTGTGGAGCCAGCCAACAGCGTTGACCTGCGCGCCTCTATCCAAGAGATGGCTGGTGACCTCCACATGGCCTCCTCGAGCTGCGTGGTGCAGGGGTGTGAAGCCCAGTGAGTCCTGAGCAGCCACCTCAGATCCCCGAGCTACCAGTAGTTGGACAGCGCACAGGTGTCCACCAGCAGCAGCCCTGTGGAGCGCAGAGCGGCCATGCCTGTCCCTGATGGTGGGATCAGCCCCATGATCCAGCAGTACTTCAATGTCCTGGAAGGGGAAGGGAGGTTCCCAGCACTGCTTCCATGGGTGACACCCCTGCAGGGGCTCTGCTCGGAAACTTCCACTTTTATCCCTAATGGTCCTCAAATCCTGCAGCCTGCTGCTCCTCTGTTCTGCCTGGGGCTAAATAGACCCAGACACAATAAATTTGTTGCTGCCAGCTACCAGAATGAAGCTGCCATGCCTGGGTTTCCGTGAGATCGCGCGGTTATGAACAGGACAGGCACAGCTAAAGCCCAATGTGCTCAGGTCCTCCTGACCCCTTCCCCACACACCTCTCCCTCCAGCCTCCCTCCACCTGCCGATGGAGGCCAAGACTCCTCGTCTGATTGATGCTGGGCTCCCGCTCTGCAGAGGCATCACCCGGCCACTGCTGGGGTGGGGTGGGGTGGGGTGGGCCCAGCCCTGCTGGGTGGCTTTCCTCACAAAGGGTCCAGTATCTGCCAGAGATGAAGGAACGTACCTGCTGACGGCCCAGGCTGGCCGCCAGACCAAGTGCTGTGATTCCGGCATTGTCTGGGGCGTCCACTTGCGCCCCGAGCGCCAGGAGGAGGCGAGG
>NW_006203430.1:9316230-9323875 GCF_000334495.1 Tupaia belangeri chinensis
GGCCCCCGGCCGGCGGCAGCAGCTCGGCCACCTGCGAGTGCCCGTGCCAGGCTGCCTCATGCAACGGCGTGCGTCCAGCATGGTCAACGGCGTCCACCCTGGCGCCCCGTTGCAGCAGGAGGCGCACCAGTGGTGCATGGCCTCGCAGCACTGCCAGGTGGAGTGGGGTTCTGCCCACTAGATCCCTGTTGAGGAAGCAAGGACGTCGTGTTGGGGGCCAGAGGCAGCCCAGGTGACTGTACTCCCATCCTGCCCCCCCTCCGAAAATGAATCCCTGTCACCCACCTAGTGATGGACAGTTATCCTGCCCTGCGGCTCACCTCTCCTCCACGCTAGCCCCTTGTCTCAGCAGCTGCATCACCAGGCCTGCGGGACCTTTCCACACAGCATGAAGCAAGCGCCCCAACTCCTGCGGAGCACTGGGCCCCTCTCTTCTGGCTTCCAGGGCATCCTGGGAGCATAGTTCCATCCATTTCAGTTCCTGCTCTACCTCCATGTCTCCTGGATCTTGTTCCCTGGGCTCAGGCCTCCCAGAGTCCATCTGGGGAGAGCAAGAATTCTGCATCTACCCTGGAAGCCTGTGACTGGCCCCAGCCCAGGCGTCTCAGGCCAGAAAGGAACCCCCACATCCCACCAGGAAGACCCAGCCACCACTCAACCTTCTGAAAACTGAACTGCCTGTTACCCTCAGAGGGCCCTGGATCAGGGGCTCAGTCCTCTGACTGGCGGTCCTCTCCAATGGCGGTTCTGGCCCAGCTTCAGCCTAGTGACACTCCTGCAGACCTGGAGAAGAGGTGTCTGCTCCTGGGAGGCTGGAGCTGCAGTGTGGGGTGTCTGCTCCTGGGAGGCTGGAGCTGCAGTTGTGGGTAGGGAGAGCACAGTTGGCTTCTGTTGCCTCCTGGACCAGGCTGAGGCCACTTGATACTGTTTACTTTCACCTTAAGGGGAGGCCCTGCCTACCACCAAACCGCAGCCCTTGTCTGGGCACCTTTTCTCCTCCACTGACTGCCAGGGCCCCCAGCTTGGCCTCCCTCCTGGGGAACAAAGGCAGGACGGACTGAGAAGGACAAGCAGGAACATGCCTGTGGACAACAGCTCCTCTGGTCCCCCCTCCTCCAAGAGCACAGCTTTGATGTGCCGTGACTTGCCCTGGGAGGCACCGTATAGGCCTCCCATGGGTCCCACCCTTGGGACCTGTCTCCTTACCCCCACTTCTGTTCCTGTAGCTAAGACCACCTCAGGGCTGAAGCTGGCCTCTCCTCCTGATTCAGGGCTGGGGAGGCAGGCAGCGAGAGGTTCAATCCTGCTTTCCTGCGTGAGAACAGATTTAGCACAGATACCAGGCAAGCGACCTGAAGAACAGCATGCCAGTGTGGAGGCAGTGGGATGGAGAGCCCCCAGAGCTGCTGAGGCAAGTCCAAGGAGACTGGTAGGAGCAGACACTTGGGCAGACGGAAGGAGCCAGGGCAGGGCAAGGGAGGATTCTTATGAAAGGAGCTGCTGGAAGATGGAAAAGTGGCCTTCAGGATGAGTCACCTTGATTCTGGGGCCCATGACAGAGTGGGTAGGGCTCGCCCTGAGGCCACATTCCCATCCCCTAATACCTGGGGCCAAGCCACCTGCCCAGAGACCAGACGTGAGAAAAATGATCCAAATAGCTGGCTTTTGCAGCTTCTCCCCTCCTATGACTTGAGACTACCCTATGGGAGGCAGTGCCACATTGGGCCTGCCCATTCCCACCCCATCCCTCTCCAGTTCCTCTGGGTACCCCCAAGCTCCCAAGAATGAGGTGTCCTGGAAGCTCTGCCTTGGACCCTCCCCCCCTCGCCCTTATTGGGTTTCTTCATCATGCCCAAAGGGAGGATCTCTAGGCAAGAGGTGAGGAGTCTCATCCTACCCCAAGTCATGCAGACCCTACCCTGTGAACCTCATCAGTCTACTCACACATGACCTCCCCAGAGGGGCTTTTGTCTCCAACCCTGTTATAGTTTCTTCTTAGCATTTATCACTACACCAAAGGATCTGTTTTTGTTTGTTTTCATGTTTAATGTGCCAGAGGTGGGCCAGCCTTTAGGGTGGCAATTAAGGCAGCTGGATCCCACATAGCTAACTTGGTGGTTCAAATTCAGGACCCAGCACTTTGAAAAACATGCCAGGTAGGAAACAGGAAAGCTGCAGAACACCGTGGAGTGCTCCTGTGTAAATAAAAAGAGGGGAAAAAAAAATTCTCAAGTTACCACTGCCCTGGCGTTGGGCCGGGGTGGGGGTCTGCACTCTCTTGAGCGGCCATACCAGGCTTTATTGTGCTGCTATGAGCCTTTGTCCCCATTGTTTGTGCCTTTTTTCAAACTATGACAAAGGTTCAGGTGAACAATGCAGTGGTGCTGGACAACCCTTCTCCTTTCTACAACCCGTTCCAGTTCGAGATCACCTCTGAGTGCATCGAGGACCTGTCTGAAGACTTGGAATGGGAAATGATCTCCATGGGCTCTGCAGAAAGTGAAGACTATGATCAAGTTTTAGACTGTGTTTTTGTGGATCTTGTTCCTGCAGGAAGGCATATGCTTGTATTTCTGGCCGAATCCAGGACTCATTCCAGATGCAGATGCAGTAGCCGTAACACTTGTGCTAATTCAAGAATTTATGAGAGTTGGCTATTATAATGAATATATTGAGGCAGAATTAAGGTAAAATCTGTCTGTAAAGCCAGACTTTTCTAAGTTTCAAAGAAACGTTTTGGCATCTGATCCTAGGGTCACGAGATTCCACATTAACTGGGAAGTTAACACAGAAAAACTGGAAGATGCAGAGAGCAGTAATCCAAATCTACAGTCACTTCTTTCAACAGATTCGTTACCTTCAGCATCAAAGGGATGGTTCATGTCAGAAAACTCACTAAATGTCATGTTAGATTCCCACATGAACGGCATGTGACCACCTGCCATCCCTTTAGTACAAATTAAGCTATTAAGAACACAGAACTTGGGAACCAGCAGTTAGCATAATGGCTATGTCATTGGACTCCTACGTAGTCAACCGCGGTTCGTGTCCCGGACCCAGTGGCTTAAAACTCACGCCGGGCGCGTGTGCGTGCGTGCCCAAGATCCCGAGAGGAGAATGGAGGAGAAGGGATTGCGGCGTGACCATCCCCCCATGAGGTGATTTCTCACTTTCTGTCTCTCTGTCTCTCTCTGTCTGTCTGGCGAGTGCATGGACCCTATAGCAATAAAACCTCTCAAAAAAAAAAAAAAAAAAAAAACAGAACTTGGGGCCAGCATGTGGTGTGGTGGTTAGAGGTGCTGGACTCCCACATGGCCAACCGTGGTTCAAGTTCTGAACCTGGCAACTCGCTCTCTCTTTCTCTCTCTCTGTCCCTCTCTGGTCAAATTAAAATAAATAAAAATGAATAAATGTATAAAGTTAAATAAAATAAATTAAAAAGAAAACAAAAACCACAGAACTAGGGACTGGCAGGTGGCGTGATGATTTAGGTGGCTGGATTTCCACATGGCTGACCATGGTTTGAGTCCCAGACCTGGCAGCTTGCTCACTTTCCTTCCCTCTATCTGTCTTTCTCTGGTCAACCAAAAAAAAAAAAAAGGAAGAATAAAATTAAATAAAAATAATTCTTAAAAAAAAAAAAAAAACACCACAGAACTATTTCTCCAAAATTCCGTAAGTACATTGGTAAGACACAATGTGAAGAATTTGTTTAAAAACATCCTAGAGAAAGTTTATAAGAAAACCAGTATTTGAGCAAATTGTGGAATATAAATACTATTTCTTTTTATACGTTTTTGCTATAGGGCATGTGCGCTCACCAGAGAGATAGAGAGATAGAATGTGAGAAATCACCTCCCAGGGGGTATGGCCATGCCACAATCCCTCCTCCTCCATTCTCCTCTCGGGATCTTGGGCACGCACGCACACGCGCCCGGTGTGAGTTTAAGCCACTGGGTCTGGGACTCAAACTGTAGTTGTCTTCATGGGAGTTCAGGGACATAGCCATTTGCTAACGGCCGGTTATAAGTACTATTTTTAAGTAGTTTTTTTCTCTAATGTGTTATTTTATTTGTTCTTGAAACTAATCTAATTAAAGCATACATATTATTTTCTTCTTCTTTATATGTAATTAAAACACTTATAAAGAAAAGTACAAGGGAACCAGCAGTTAGCGTCATGGCTATGTCACTGGACTCTCATGTAGTCGACCGCGGTTCACATCCCGGATCCGGTGGCTTAAAACTCACGCCGGGTGCGTGTGCGTGCGTGCCCAAGATCCCAAGAGGAGAATGAGTAGAAGAGATTGCCGTGTGACCATCCCTCCTGGGGGTGATTTCTCGCTTTCTGTCTCTATGTCTCTCTCTGTCTGTCTGGCGAGTGCACGCGCCCTATAGTGAAAAACCTCTCCAAAAAAAAGAAAGAAAAGTACAAGCATTAGTCCAGGTTGTAAACATGTCTTATCCTCTTGAACAATAATCTTTGATACCGTTTTACTAGACTTTTAAAGAACAAAGTTTATGTCAACCAAAATGTTTCTTCCTGCTGGTTAAGGGCGCTGGACTCCCACATAGCCAACTGTGGTTCAAGTCACAGACCTGGCGGCTTGCTTTCTCACTTTCCCTCTCTCTCTCTTTCTCTCTCGCTCTGTCCCTCTCTGGTCAAGTTAAAATAAATAAATAAATAAATACAATTAAATGTTAAGTTAAACAACTTGAACCATGGTTGGCCATGTGGGAGTCCAGCACCCTTAACCACCATGCCACCTGCCAGCCCCAACAAAAATAATTCTTAAAAATTTCTTTTGGTATCTGTTCTTGGCCAAATTTATACAAAAACTGGATTTAGAATGGCATATTTAACTTTATTGGGACTAGTAGTTGGCCTAATGGCTGTATCGCTGGACTCCCATGTAGTCGACCATGGTTCTAGTCCCGGACCCGGTGACTTAAACTCATGCTGGGCGTGTGCGTGTGCCCAAGATCCCGAGAAGAGAATGGAGGAGAAGGTATTGCAGCCTGGCCATCCCTCCCTGAGGAGTGGGGGGGTGATTGCTTGCTTTCTGTCTCTTTCATTTCTCTCTGGTGAGCACACATGCCCTATAGAAAAACCTCTCCAAAAAAGAGAAAGATGTATTTAGCTTTTTTTTTTTTAATTTTTTTTTAGAGGTTTTCGCTATAGGGCACATGCGCTCACCAGACAGACAGAGAGAGACAGAGAGACAGAAAGCGAGAAATCACCCCCCCAGAGGGGATGGTCACGCCGCAATCCCTTCTCCTCCATTCTCCTCTCGGGATCTTGGGCACGCACGCACACGCGCCTGGCGTGAGTTTTAAGCCACCGGGTCCGGGACGCGAACCGCGGTCGACTACATGGGAATCCAGTGACATAGCCATTACGCTAACTGCTGGTTCCCTTAGCTTTATCATTATAGGAATATGTTACTATTTTTTGGGAATACATATATTTTTCACACCTGTAGTACTCTTCCCCATATCCCTGACACTCATGAATAATAAGGTCTGACATATCTGTGGTTGACATAGACTAGATAGCTTTTCTAGATAAAAGTTTTTGAAAAGCAATCTTAGGAATTTATAACTAAATGAGCCAAAAATTTCTTTTTTTATTATAAAGAGCTAGGTCCTTCCTCAAAAAGTTTCTTTTGCTGTATTTAATTAAAGGTAGAATATTTTCATTACTCTTGCTGGTAAATAAGATGGCCATGTGATACAGATTATGCAATGCTTTCATATCTAAAACTTTTATACTGCACTTTTTTTAAGAATAATTTTATTTTGTCTTTATTTAATTTTAATTTGACCAGAGAGGAACAGAGAGAGAGAGAGAAATAATGTAAGAAAGCAAGCCACCAGGCCTGGTACTCAAACCATGGTTAACCACGTGGGAGTCCAGAGTCCTTAACCACCACCATGCCACCTGCACTTCTTATTTATTTATTTATTATTTTATTTTTACTTATTCATTCATTTATTTTAATTTGACCAGAGAGAGAGAGAAAGAGAGAGAGAGAGAGCCACTGGGTCCAGGACTTGAACCATGGTGGTCATGTGTTAGTGTCCAGCACCTTAACCACCACGCCACATGCTGACCCCCCTATACTGAACTTTTTAAAGTCATATTTTGAGAAAAGGAAAAAGCACTGTTTAAATATGAATCTTAGGTTGTATATATGTCCTATCATTCTAAAAAAGTTAATTTATAAAGCAATGTTTTGTGAAATGTTAAATTTTTAAATTTAATACACTAAATTAAAATCTTGTCCATTAACTAGTTTATAGATTTTAAAAGTAAAATATTGTTAAAATTATATGAAGAAAGAATCATTTTTATCTATTTTCAATTAAAAGAAAATGTTACAATATTAAAATGAAAATAAAATACTTTCCAGCAAAAAAAGAGAGGAAAAAGATGCCAGGTGATGGGAACCAGCAGTTAGCGTAATGGCTATGTCACTGGACTCCCACGTAGTCGACCGCGGTTCGAAAAAGATGCCAGGTGAATGTGTGTGCATGCCCAAATTCCTGAAAGGAGCTACAGATGGAGGAGAGGGGGTTGCAGCATGACCAGTCCCCACTGGGAGAGAGGGAATGCTTTTTTTTTCTTTCTCCAGCAAAGCACATGTGCCTTCTGGCAAAAAAAAAGAAAAAAAAAAAAAAAGAAAAAAAAGTTAATTCCCAGAGGGTGGACCAGCTGTTAGAGTAATGGCAATGTCATTGGACTCCCACGTAGTCGACCACAGTTTGAGTCTCGGACCCGGTGACTTAAACTCACACCGGGTGTGTGTACATGTGTGCCCAAGATCCCAAGAGGAGAAAGGAGGAGAAGGGATTGCGGTGTGGCCAGCCCCCTGGGGGGGGATTTCTCACTTTCTGTCCCTCTGTCTCTCTCTGCCTTTCTGGTGAGTGCACGAGCCCTATAGCAAAAACCTCTCAAAAAATTTTTTTTTTTTTGCCAAAAGCAAAACGAACAAAAAACCTCTTTTTGGGATTTTGGGCACACATGCACACATGCTCAATATATTTTTCAAGCCACTGGGTCAAAGACTGAGACCAAACAATCAAACCATGTAGTATCCAGATCCTTAACCACCAGGCCATGGGCTGGCCCTTGTTTATTTATTTATTTTAATTAAAGAATTATTTTATTTTATTATATTATACATTTTTACAAGGGAGAGAGAGAGATAGAAAATGAAAAATGAAGCTTCCAGGTCTGGGACTCAGACTTCAGTTGGCCATATGTGAGCCCAGCACCTTAACCACCATACCATCCAGCCCTGGCCCTTGTTTATATATTTTTAAATAATTTATTTAATTCATTTGTTATTATTATTATAACAGAGAGAGTCCGAAAGAGAAAGAGAGAAAGGGATAGGGAGAAAGCAAGGTACCAAGTCCAGGACTCAAACCGCTGTCAGCCATGTGAGAATCCAGCACCTTTAACCACCACGCCACCTGCTAGCCCCAGCCCTTGTTTATTTTAAATTTCTGTTTTCCTCTCCCTTTCTTTCTCTGACTCCCTGTCTCTCTGTGGCAAGTGCACAAACCCACAGGCAAATTAAAAAAAAAAAAAAAAAAAAAAAAAAAAAAAAGGGAGAAAGGGGGAAGAAAATGGCCGTGGG
>NW_006203430.1:9323906-9325395 GCF_000334495.1 Tupaia belangeri chinensis
CAACCCTGTCTTCCCAGGCTGTGCCAGGCCTCAGCTGCAGCTTGCCTCTGTGGGTACATGCAGAGCTGTCAGAGCATTCAGCACTCACCTGCAGGATGGAAGCCTTCCTCAACCTCATTTTCCCTTTAATCTAAAGAGCTTAGGGGGTTGGACAATGGTGCAAAGATAAAATACAATGCTCTGCGAGGCCAACCTACAAGGGCAGGTTCCAGGTTTGCATCCGGAAACCTCTTGGAGTTTGTTGGGTATGTGTGTGCCCATGATCTAGGGTTGGCTGAGGCTGGAGGTAGATAACGGTCTCAAGACTTTATTGGGGGTGCTCTTTCTCTCTCACTCACTCACTTATGGGAGAAATAGAATAAATAAACATTAAAAAATAATAAAATAAAGAGCCTATAGCAGCTTCTAGCACACAGGAGTTAGCAACGCGATGGTTGTTGAATGAAAGAATTGATGAACGGGGGCCAAAAGAGGGTGGGCTTATAAAGTAGATGATGTGTGGACCAGACCCGTGGTCAGGAAGTCAGACTCCACATAGCCAACTGCATGGTTGGAATTCTGGCCCAGTGGCTTGAAAAACATGCTGGGTGTATTTGCATGTGTGCCCCAGATAGCAACAGGATGGAGAAATGGAGAAGCGATTGTGATCACTGTCCACTGGGGAGTACTTTCTCTCCTCTATCTTTCCCTTTCTCTCTCTGGCAAGCATACATGCCCCCTCGGCAATTAAAGAGAGAGGCAGATCCTGGCACGTGTATGCAGTGAGAACAGGCAACAGGGCCTGTCCTGCTCTGTAAGGGCACCTCAACATTGTCCTGATGGCCATGTCACATACTGAGCGCTGTCGCCATTGTTGCCCCCATTTACATGTGTCTGAAGGAAGTTGGAAAGCTTGAGGGGCCTGGAAAATGTTTGAGGAAAAAGTTAAAAGCGATAAAGCCATCTTTGGGAGAAGGCATCACAGGGAAACGATTCAGCTCCTAGATAACCTGCTCATTGTCAATTCATTATGTGAATTGTTTTTTTCTTTTACCGAGATTTGTTTGTTTGTTTGTTTAGAGAGGTTTTCGCTATAGGATACATGCTCTTGCCAGAGAAACAGAAAGCGAGAAATCACCCCCCCCTCCCCGGGGAGATGGCCACACACAATCCCTTCTCATCCATTCTCCTTTCGGAATGTTGGGCATGCACGCACATGTGCCCAGCGTGAGTTTTAAGCTGCTGGATCCTAACTCAAATCACAGTCAACTACGTGGGAGTCCAGTGACGTAACCATTACGCCATCTGTTGATCCCACTGTTAAAGAGATTTTTGCTTTAGGGTGTTTGCACTCACCAGAGAGACAGAAACCGAGAAATATTCCCCAGGGGGAAGGCTGTGTCACAATCTCTTCTCCACTCTCCTCTCAGGATCTTGGGCACGCACCCACATGCTCCCAGCGTGAGGTTTTTTTTTTTTTTTTTTTTTTTTTTGGGAGGGGTTTTTTCTC
>NW_006203430.1:9325479-9325878 GCF_000334495.1 Tupaia belangeri chinensis
CTTCTCCTCCATTCTCCTCTCGGGATCTTGGGCACGCACGCACACGTGCCCAGCATGAGTTTAAGCCACCAGGTCCGGCACTCGAACCGCGATCTACTACGTGGGAGTCCAGCGACATAGCCATTACGCTAACTGCTGGTCCCAGAGAGAGCTGGCCTGAGTTTCAAGCTACTAGGTTCAGAACTTGAACTGTGGTTGACTACATGGAAGTCTTGCACTTTAACCACTATGCCACCTGATATAAGTGGTTTTTAAATGATGTATGCTATGCAAGAAAACCTGGGAGGACTTATGTGTTAAGATATTTTATTTATTTATTTATTTATTTATTTATTTATTTATTTTTGAGAGGTTTTCATTATAGGGCGCGTGCGCTCGCCAGACAGACAGAGAGAGACA
>NW_006203430.1:9325929-9330119 GCF_000334495.1 Tupaia belangeri chinensis
TCCTCTCGGGATCTTGGGCACGCACGCACACGCACCCAGCGTGAGTTTTAAGCCACCGGGTCCGGGACGCGAACTGCGGTCGACTACGTGGGAGTCCAGCGACATAGCCATTACGCTAACTGCTGGTTCCCTGATATTTTAGTAGTATTTGAGGAGGGACCAGTAGATGGCATAATGAGTACGTCGCTGGACTCCCACACGACCAACTGCAGTTTGGGTTCCAGACCTGAAGGCTTGAAATTCATGCAGGGCATGTGTGTAAGCGTGCCCAAAATCTCGAGAGGAGAGTGGAGGAGAAGGGATTGCAGCATGGCCATTCCCCCTCTGGGGGTGATTTCTTGCTTTCTGTCTCTCTGGCAAGCGCACACACCCTATAGGAAAATCTCTCTTAAAAAAAAGAAAAAGTAATATTTTGGGAAAATTGCTTGGGTTTTTGAGTGGGCTGGGAATGTTTTCGTCCATCACTTCAAATAAAGGGAATATGTGTTCCTGTCATCTGAAAATCTACTGTTATTCTGCTTTCAGGCTAGATCAAATTTGAACACAGAGAATGCCTGTAATTGTAGCTGTTCTTTTTTTTTTTGTAAATAAAAATCTTATTTATTTAGTATCTTTGTTTTTTGTTTTTTAATCAAGAACCAACAAGCTTAGATGGATACAAATGTCCCCAATGGACTTTAAAGTACTTGGCCAACTTACTTGCCCCAAATGACTCTAAGTGTTCCCCTCTTCTGGTTGCCCATGAATACTTGAGGCGGGACCTTCCTAGCCGTTAAGACAATGAACAGGACATATCCAAAATGTGATTATTGGGCTGGTTTCCCACTCATCTCGAGTCAGGATGCTTTTAGTGCTGCTTCCTCCTGAAGAAACGTCCTTCTGTCAGCCTCGCTTTTCCTCCTGTAGGCTGGCAGAAGACATGGAGCAGCCAACGCACGAAACTACCATTTGTGCTGGGCTAAAGACTGGGGTGATTTTATTGCACCCTGGGCACTTCACATCCATGAAGTAGGAATCTGCGCTCTGCACCAGGTGCTTCTTCCTGTGTTTCCTCTTCTCCTCTTCCGGAGAGGGATGAAGGAGGTCCTTTGCGGGAGGCATGTTCTCGTGGGGAGGTCGTCACCGCCGGAAAGCTGTAGCTGTTGTTAATTGAGCACCCCGTCTATGTTGGGTCCTATGCTAAGCACTTAACATCCCCCATGTTGTCCTTTTTTTTTTTTTGACATGTTTTTGCATTAGGGCACATGTGCTCGCCAGAAAGACAGAGAGGCAGAAAGCGAGAAATCACTCCCCAGGGTGGATGGCCATGCCGCAATCTCTTCTCCTCCATTCTCCTCTCGGGATCTTAGGCACGCACGCCCACGTGCCCAGCGTGAGTTTAAGCCACCGGGTCTGGGACGCGAACCGCGGTCAGCTACATGGGAGTCCAGCGACATAGCCATTACGCCAGCTGCTGGTCCCCCACCATGTTGTCCTTTTAACTACCCTATGATGTAGGTACCTAGGGTCTCTCCTGTTTTCTGAGGCTGAGGAGAGGCCAGGTTTTCAGTTAACTGGGAAATGGGCTAGGTGATAAGCCTCTGGGTAGCAGTTACTAATGGGTATTTCCCGGAGTCAAGACCTCTGAAATAAAGTCATTGTGTAGAGAAGCCGGAAGCAGAGAGGGGGCGGGCCAGGAGGGAGGGAGCCCTAGTACTGGGCCCTGGGGACAGCTGTGCAAGGCCTGATCAGAACACATAGGAGCTGGCCAGGGCTAGGGCCAGGGTTGCAGTCGCCAGCAGAGTGAAGTCCAGCCTGGTGGTAGGGAAAACTGAGGCAGGGGTGTGACCCTGGAGACTTGAGGGTCAGATCTAGACATACTCGGGCCAAGGTCCTATATCCGGTTGCTAGGATCTGGATAGGGATCCAATCTGGGGTGTACTAAAGAGTTTCTGGTCTGACGAGAGGGGCTTCAGTCCTGCTGTCCGACCATTGCCGTGAGCCTACCAGGCCCACTGGCTTCGAGAGCATGAGTGAGCAGGAGAGGGAAACAGAGGATGAGGAAGGGGGCACTTCAGACACGGCACCTATGTTACCCCAAAGGCCTCTGGACCACCAGACCCTGACATGCCCAAGGGGGGCAGGCAGGGTCTCCCAGGGCCTCAGGACCCTGCTCGCTGGGCTCCTGCTTCACCTGCTGCTGCCCGCCGCAGTCTTCCTGCTAGTGTTGCTGCCGACAGCTGCCATCGTTTACCTGGGATTCCTGTGCCACTCAAGGGTGAGCCTGAGCCCTGCAGGGGGGTGGGGGAGTGGCTGGGTCCTAGGGAGTGGGAGTCCTCTAAAAGTTCAGGGTCCCTGGGCTGGAAGTGAACCTGCCCTTCTCAGCACTGTCCCCTTGTCCCCTGAGACATGCATGCCCCTCTCTGGCAACCCCTTCTGCCCCGTGCCTCTCCACTCCCCTGCACCCTCTTCACCATCACAGTCAAAGAAAGGCTTTTGTTTGTTGTCTGGAGGACAATTCTCTCTCCTCCCGGAGGCTTCCCAGGCTTGTACCAGGGGCTACCAGGGCTTGAATGGTGGGTGTGGATGGGGAGGGGAGGTTCCTGGAAGAGAAGATGAAAATGTCGTCAAATTTCACTAGTCCACAGGCCTTCTCCACCCTGAAACCTCCGACACACATGCATTTCAAAAAGTTTGTGGAGAGGTGCAGGGTAATGCAACTGCTTAAGAAAACCCCAATCTGGGACCAGCAGTTAGCGTAATGGCTATGTCACTGGACTCCCATGTAGTCGACCGCGGTTCGAGTCCCTGACCGGGTGGCTTAAAACTCACACTGGGTGCGTGTGCGTGCGTCCACAGGATCCCGAGAGGAGAATGGAGGAGAAGGGATCATGGCGTGGCCATCCCCCCTGGGGGGTGATTTCTCGCTTTCTGTCTTTATGTCTCTGTCTGTCTGGCGAGCTCACGCGCCCTATAGCAAAAACCTCTTCAGAAAAAAGAAAAGAAAACCCCAATCCCACGTGGTGACCCTGGTTACAATACCCAGCCTGGTTATGCCGAAATATGCTGGGCACACGCACAAGTAAGTACCCAAGATTGAATGGGCTGGAGGAAGGGGGTGGTCACAGTGTGACCAGACCCTGTGGAGGGTGCTTCTCTTTCTCACACACACTCTCATGTGGGTGTGCATGTGAACTATAGTAAATAAAGAAAAAAATAATGGAAAATGGAATTAAAGTACGAATTTATTTTGGTGCAAAAAAAAATTTGAAATCCATGCATGGTATTTTCCTTTCCTTTCCTTCCTTTTCCTTTTCCTTTTTCTTTTCTTTTTTTTTTATCCAATCTGGGGTGCACTAAAGAGTTTCTGGTCTGACGAGAGGGGCTTCAGTCCTGCTGTCCGACCATTGCCGTGAGCCTACCAGGCCCACTGGCTTCGAGAGCATGAGTGAGCAGGAGAGGGAAACAGAGGATGAGGAAGGGGGCACTTCAGACACGGCACCTATGTTACCCCAAAGGCCTCTGGACCACCAGACCCTGACATGCCCAAGGGGGGCAGGCAGGGTCTCCCAGGGCCTCAGGACCCTGCTCGCTGGGCTCCTGCTTCACCTGCTGCTGCCCGCCGCAGTCTTCCTGCTAGTGTTGCTGCCGACAGCTGCCATCGTTTACCTGGGATTCCTGTGCCACTCAAGGGTGAGCCTGAGCCCTGCAGGGGGGTGGGGGAGTGGCTGGGTCCTAGGGAGTGGGAGTCCTCTAAAAGTTCAGGGTCCCTGGGCTGGAAGTGAACCTGCCCTTCTCAGCACTGTCCCCTTGTCCCCTGAGACATGCATGCCCCTCTCTGGCAACCCCTTCTGCCCCGTGCCTCTCCACTCCCCTGCACCCTCTTCACCATCACAGTCAAAGAAAGGCTTTTGTTTGTTGTCTGGAGGACAATTCTCTCTCCTCCCCGAGGCTTCCCAGGCTTGTACCAGGGGCTACCAGGGCTTGAATGGTGGGTGTGGATGGGGAGGGGAGGTTCCTGGAAGAGAAGATGAAAATGTCGTCAAATTTCACTAGTCCACAGGCCTTCTCCACCCTGAAACCTCCGACACACATGCATTTCAAAAAGTTTGTGGAGAGGTGCAGGGTAATGCAACTGCTTAAGAAAACCCCAATCTGGGACCAGCAGTTAGCGTAATGGCTATGTCACTGGACTCCCATGTAGTCGACCG
>NW_006203430.1:9330236-9330659 GCF_000334495.1 Tupaia belangeri chinensis
GTGATTTCTCGCTTTCTGTCTTTATGTCTCTGTCTGTCTGGCGAGCTCACGCGCCCTATAGCAAAAACCTCTTCAGAAAAAAGAAAAGAAAACCCCAATCCCACGTGGTGACCCTGGTTACAATACCCAGCCTGGTTATGCCGAAATATGCTGGGCACACGCACAAGTAAGTACCCAAGATTGAATGGGCTGGAGGAAGGGGGTGGTCACAGTGTGACCAGACCCTGTGGAGGGTGCTTCTCTTTCTCACACACACTCTCATGTGGGTGTGCATGTGAACTATAGTAAATAAAGAAAAAAATAATGGAAAATGGAATTAAAGTACGAATTTATTTTGGTGCAAAAAAAAATTTGAAATCCATGCATGGTATTTTCCTTTCCTTTCCTTCCTTTTCCTTTTCCTTTTTCTTTTCTTTTTTTTTT
>NW_006203430.1:9330830-9331585 GCF_000334495.1 Tupaia belangeri chinensis
CCACCGGGTCCGGGACGCGAACCGCGGTCGACTACGTGGGAGTCCAGCGACATAGCCATTACGCTAACTGCTGGTTCCCCTTTTCCATTTTCTTTTCTCTTTTCTTTTTTTTCTTTTTTTTTTTTTCCTACAGGGTGCGTGAAGCAGAAATAAAGGAGAAAGTACCCTCCAGGGGGATAATCATGCCACAATCCCTTCTCCTCCATTCTCTTCTTGGGATTTTGGGCATGCGCACATGCGCCCAGAGTGTTTTTCAAGCCACTGGGTCCTGGCCTGGAACCATTCAGTTGGCCGTGTGGGATCCGGCCACCTTAACCACCACACCACCTGGCTGGCCCCATTTTCTTTCTTTCTTTTTTTTTTTAAGTGATTTTTGTTATAAAGTACATGTACTCGCCAGAAAGAAAGCAAGAAACCACTCCCCCCCCAGGGAGACGGCCCGCTGCAATCCCTTCTCCTCCATTCTCCCCTTAGGATTTTGGCTACTCATGCACGCACCTAGCATGAGTTTTAAGCCTCAAGTTCAGGACTCTAACCATGGTAGACTACATGAGATTCCAGCAATTCAACCATTACATCATCTGCTGGTCACCACAATATTTTCAGATACACACTTTCCATGAACTTTTTTAAAAAATAGTTTGGGTTTTTTTTTTTTTTGAAGAGGTTTGTTTGTTTGTTTGCTATAGGGCGCATGTGCTTGCCAGACAGACAGAGAGAGACAGAGAGACAGAAAGCGAGAAATCACCCCCCTG
>NW_006203430.1:9332299-9347280 GCF_000334495.1 Tupaia belangeri chinensis
CCCCCCTGGGGGGATGGTCATGCCGCAATCCTTTCTCCTCCATTCTCCTCTCGGGATCTTGGGCACGCACGCACACGCGCCCAGCGTGAGTTATAAGCCACCGGGTCCAGGACGCGAACCGTGGTCGGCTACATGGGAGTCAAGTGACATAGCCATTACGCTAACTGCTGGTCCCCCTAAATCCCTTTTCAATAAGCATATGGAAAGGTGAGAGATGGAGAATGTGACACTAGCTGGTGACAGCGAGGAATGGTGTCAAGATCAGATAGGAAAGGCCATGGGAAAGCAGAAGGTGTCAGGAAAATGGGAATGGGGGCGATGCAGGACCTATTCTCTGAGCCTCTTCTTATGGAGGACCCCTACACGGGACATTTGCCATCTGGGTCTCAGATCTCCCATTCAGGCCTCAGCACAGACTGGTCCAGCCTCTCCCTCCGTCAGACCTCGGGACCCGAGGGTGCCCAACACTGCCAGCCTCGCCCTCCTTGGATCCAGGGCCCCGGGCCTGGCCTAACCCCGCCCCATGCACCTCCCCAGCCTCGCCTCACTCGGGCTCCGCGGCGACAATGGCCCCGCCCCTTGCCCGGCCCGGCCCCTCCCCACCCTGCTCTACCCCGCCCTACCCTGCTATGCCTGACAGCCCTTCTGTCCCCAGGTCCACCCAGCGCCAGGACCCCGGTGCCGTGCGCTGCTCTCGGACCGCGGCTCCTCTGCACTCATCGTGTTCGGCTTCCTCTCGTTGCCGCCGCTGCTCGTGCTCGCCTCGGCGGGCCGCGCCCGCCGCTCGACGCCTCCGCCCGTTGCTGCCGCCCGCAACCTGGACCCCCAGACTCCGCCGCCACCCAGAGTCCAGCGATGCGGAGCTGGCAGGCCGCCGCCTCGACGGGGAGGAGCAGCTCTGTGCCTGGGTGTGACCCCACAGAGCCCTCTCCTTAGGATCTGCGGCCTCCACATCCCGGGAGGTCCCTGAGCGTTCCCCCTCCCGCGACCCCTCAGTGACCCCACACTAGCGAGCTCTGGGTCTGAGTCTACGTCGGAGTCCCGACCCAGGCCTGGGGAATTATATGCCTTCCTCGAGGCTCTGTACCCAGTGCTCCAAGTGGCCGGGAGATGGCACTCTACTCCCTGGATCAGGGTCGGCTCTTCCTCATCCCTTCCCCACCCCGTCTCCTGCTGCGGAGAGGCCTGCAAACAACCAGAGAGGAGACAGATGGCCCCCACAGCAGCGCAACACCAGGCACCCGAGAAAGGTGGTCTTTTAGGTTTGGAGTTTGGTGGCAGCCCATGCACTCGCAGATGTGGTCAGTCAGTGGCCTCCAGCCCTTCCAGTGGTTGTGAGGCTGTCTTGGGCGACATCGACTTGGCGGAAAGCCCATGATTCCAGAAGCTCCACCACTTCCAGCCAGCAGCTGCAAAAGGGCTTGCAGCCTGCGGCCAGGGTCAGGCTTCAGCGCGTGACTGGGGTCAAGAAAGCCAGAGTTCATCCTGTAACCAAATTCAGGGCAGGGCTCGCTAGTGACCTGGGTTCCCGTTTAGACAGGCACCAGAGCAGGAGCTCAGTCTATTCTCTCAGGACGATTCTAGATCATCTCTTTGTCTTTAGTAGCCTGCAGTTTTACCAGCATGTTTCAGGCTGTGGATGTGTTTCTTGTTTCTATGGATTAATATCTTTCATTAACTCTGGAAAATTCTCATCTGTTGTATCTTCAGTTTTGCCTCTCATTCATTCATACTGTCACCTTTTCCTCTTACCTTCCCTGTCAGTCTTTTAAAAATGTATTTATTTATTTATTTTAGATTTTTGCCATAGAGCACATGTGCTCTCCAGAAAGAGACAGAGAGAGGAAAAGTGAGAAATTACCTCCTACCCCCCACCAGGGGAGATGACCATGCCGAAATTCCCTCTCCTCCATTCTCCTCCCTGGATTTTGGGCTTTTGGGCACGTGTACACACATGCCCAGCATGCTTTTCAAACCACCAGGTCCTCAGATCATGGAGTCAGCCATGTGGATTCCAGTGCCTTAACCACCATGCCACCATTTTAATCTTATTTTTTGACAATTGCCATCTCCTTGTATCTCTGTGCTGCTTCTAGGCAATTTCTTCATATCTACAAATTCACTGATTTATTCATGAATTAATCTGTGGTTACCCAGGTCAATAAGGGTAGCATCAATCTATGGTTGGGCAGACAGTCCCTGGGCAGGCATCACTGCAGAAGTAGTCTTGGTGTAGGGTGGAGTGGTCTTTGTGTGAGGTAGTGGTTCTGGCAGAGTTCTCTAATAGTTCTTGGGCCAGCTGGTGGCATGGTGATTAGGGGCAGTTGGATCCCATCATGGTCAACAGTATGGTTCAAATCCCAGACCTGGTGGCATGAAGAACACAGCAGATGCATGTGTGTGCATGCCCCAAATCCAGAGAGCAGAATGGAGGAGAGGGGATTGTGGTACAGCCATCCCCCCTGGGAGTGCTGACTTGCTCTGTTCTCTTTCTCTCCGGTGAGCACATGCACCCTACGGCAAATTATAAAGAAAAATAGTTCTTGTTATCAAGCATGCTAGTGCAAGAAAACATCCTTCCATAGTCTTCCTCCAGTCAATCTAGGCAAATTTGACAAAAATTATTCCATTTGCATTCTAATAACTTCCATGGTCTCTTGATACATGCTCACTTTTTCCATTCCAGTTTCAATTTCTCTCTCTTTTCTTTCTTTCTCTCTCTCTCTCTCTCTCTCTCTCTCTCTCTCTCTCTCTCTCTCTCTCTCTCTCTCTCTCTCTCTCTCTCTCTCTCTCTCTCTCTCTCTCTCTCTCTCTCTCTCTCTCTCTCTCTTTCTTCCTTCCTTCCTTCCTCTTCCTCTTTCTTTTTCTTTCTTTCTTTTAAAATTTTATTTATTGGAGAACCAGCAGGTGTGGTGGTTAAGGCGCTGGACACTTCCACATTGTTAACCATGGTTCAAGTCCCAGACTTGTTGGCTTGTTTTCTCACTTTCTCTCTCTCTCTCTCTCTCTCTCTCTCTCTCTCTCTCTCTCTGTGTATGTGTGTGTGTGTGTGTGTGTGTGTCTTGCTCTGGTCAAAATAAAATAATGAATAAATAAAATTAAATAAATAATTATTTAAAAATGTATTTATTTACTTCATAAGCATGAAAAGCAGAGAAAGAGAGAAAGAAAGAGGGAAAGTGAGAAAGCAAGTGCCAGGTCACAGAGACAGTACCCCATTACCCCATTAGGGTATTTTTATTTTTTTTGAAAGACAGAGAGAGACAGAGAGACAGAAAGCAAGAAATCATCCCCCAGGGTGGATGGCCACACCGCAATCCCTTCTCCTCCATTTTCCTCTCAGGATCTTGGGCATGACACACACATGCCCAGTGTGAGTTTAAGCCACCGGGACTCGAACCGTGGTTGACTACATGGGAGCCCAGAGACATAGCCATTACACTAACCGCTGGTCCCTCCAATAGGGTCTTCATGCTGTGATCCAGCCCCAGCTCCCGCCATCCCTGGATCATAGGCAAGCACAGCCCTGGTGTGCTCAGCAAAGTCTTTGGGTGTAAACCTGGAACCTTCCTATGTGGTCAGCCTCTCCGAGTGTCATGTGTTACTACTGCCCCACAGTCCAGCCCCTTCAACACGCTTCATTTTATTTTATTTTATTTTTTTGAGAGATTTTTGCTATAGGGTGCATGGGCTCGCCGGAGAGACAGACAATGGCAGAGAAACAGCGAGAAATCCCCCGGGGGGTATAACCACATCATAATCCCTTTTCTTCCATTCTCCTCTTGGGATTTTGGGCAAGCATGCACACGAGTTTTAAGCCGCTGGCATGAGTTTTAAGCCACTGGATCTGGGACTCAAACTGTGGTCAACTGTGTGGGAGTTCAGTGGTGTAACCACCACACCATCTACTGGCCCCTAGATACTTTATTTTTAAATATGCTATAGGGAATATGTGCTCACTGGAGAGGGACAGGGAAAATAAGAAAGCACCCTGGGAAAAAGTGAAAGAAAGCACCCTTGAGGGGCTGACTACACCACAATCCCTTCTCCTCCATTCTCTTCTTGGAATTTGAGGCTACATGCACACACACATGCACCTGGCATGATTTTCAAGCCACCAGATTTAGGGCTTGAACTGCCCAGTCAGCATGTGTGTTAGATCAGTCCCGGAATGGCTTTTAGGTAATTTGCTGTCAGAAAATAAAATGGTTGCAGTGACCTTTGGCCAAAATCCTCTGGCAAGTGCCCTCCCTTACTGGAAGCCGACATCCACAGATGGACCAATAAGGTCACGGTAGCAAGGAAGCTTATCAGGGTGCCTGCCATTCTTGCCACCCTCTCCACTCCTCCCATATAAATACCTCACATCTCCTTGATAGGGTGGGCTGAAGCACCTCCAGGTTCAGATCCGCTGGGAGTTCTTTCTCTTAATAAACTTTCCTTTCTCTTTCCTTTTTAAAAAATATTTTAAATTTTATTTTATTTATTATTGTTATTTTTTAATTTGGTCAGAGAGAGAAAAAGAGAGGGGAAAAGTGAGAAAGCAAGCCACCAGGTCTGGAACTCAGCCATGTGGGAGTCCAGCGCCTTAACCATCAGGCCATCTGTCGGCCCCTCCTTTTCCTCTTGAGATGGCGCCTCCTGAGTCTTACTCCAAACAATTTGGGATCCAATTGCCTTAGCCACCACCCCACCGACAGGCCCAATTCCCTAAACACTTTCTAGTTATTTTTTATATCTTGCACACACTAATTTCAATTTCCTTAGTCTTTGGAGGTCCAAATCTATTGTCCCTGCTGATTATAATATTGCATTGTTTTGAACATTTGGTCATTTTTAATTGTGAGTCCATATTTGTAACAATTTGGAGGTCCTAACTTGGGGACGCTTTACTCCAGAGATGACTCCCCTTTGTAAGGCATGACCAACTTAGGCTCCCTTTAGGATTCTTGAGGGCCCTGGTTTAGCAGTCCCCGAGAGCACCCCCAATTTCCTCCCTGATCAGTACTGGCTCTTGGTCTCTGTGTCCAGAAAATTCCATGCTTTCCCATCTATTTCCCTTCATCACCAGGGTTTCTGCTCACTATTGTAATGGTTTGTTTATTTTTCATTTTCCAGAGGGTGTGCACAAGTCACTAAAGAGAGCTAGAGAGAGGTCAGCAGGTGGTATGGTGGTATGGTGGTTAAAGCACTGGACTCCCACATGACTGATCACGGTTTGGGTCCCGGGCCTGGCAATTTACTTTCTCACTTTCTCTCTTTCTCTCTCAGTCTCTCTCTGATGAGTGTACAAGCCCTATAGCAAAAAAATTAAAAATAATAATAAATAAAATTAAATAATAAAAAGAGAGAGATAAAGTACCCCCAAACAAGGCGTGGTTATTCTGCAGTCCCTTCTCTTCCATTTCTCCTTCCTATTGGGGTTTGAGGCACACAGGCACACCCACCTGGCATGTTTTTCAAGCCACCAGACAGGATTTAAACTGGGCAGTTGGCCATGTGGATCCAGCTTCCTTAACTACTGGTCCACATGGCTGACCCTGTTTGTTTATTTTTAATGTTTCATTTGAATAAGAGCTATTACCTTTTACTTTTTCTTTTGGAGAGGTTTTTGCTATAGGGTGCGTGCGCTTGCCAGAAAGAGACAGAGAGACAGAAAGCAAGAAATCACCCCCCCGGGGGATGGCCACGCCGCAGTCCCTTCTCCTTCATTCTCCTCTTGGGATCTTGGGCACGCACGCACACACACCGGCGTGAGTTTAAGCCACCAGGTCCGGGACTCGAACCACAGTCGACTGCATGGGAGTCCAGGGACATAGCCATTACGTCAACTACTGGTCCCAAGCTATTACTTTCTTCTAAGTCCAGCAGTGTGTTCATTGTAAATTATCCGGGATCTAGTTGTAGATGAAAAGCCGTGTAAAGGATTTAGTACACCATATTGCCAGCAGGGTTCAGCCTGTGACCGGGGTTGGAACCGAGATGTTGGACTGGCTCAGACCCAGAAGGGAGTCTCCAGGTTTTCCAACCTCCGTCCATGTCTAGCTCTGATGCCTTTCCTGGTCAGACAGGAGCCAGGCTGGTCGCCAAGATGCCAGAGATAGCTTCCTCCTGGCCAAGACTGCTCTCCTTCCCCTCCTGCACAGGGCTGAGCAGGCTGTGGCTGCCACCAGGAGTTGAGGATGAAGACTCTCCTAGAACACTCTTGGCTGAGGAGTGCCTGGCCCTGGAGTCATCAAAACAACAGCTGGGCCTGGTGGGGGTGGGGAGGTCAGTGGGGAGATCAGCTCCCCGCCAGCCCAGCCAGCCAGGCAGGGGGTGCTGTCCATGGCAGCTGGCCGAGGCAGCCTGTTTCCTTATGGGGTTTCCCAACTTCCCAGGGCTTTCAGCTAGCCTCAGGGATGTCAAAGGCTGAGCAGTGAATGACCAGCTCCCAAAAGAACACCTACACCTACGAGGGGCTTGTGGGAGGTTCACAGAACAGGTCTCAGGGTCTGCTTTAGGGGAAGGACAGAGCAGTGTGAGAGGACAGGCTGGGTCACCTCCCGGAGAAGCTGGAAAGTAACTCAGGAAAGTGGGAGCCTGTGTGCTTGGGCTCTTGGGGGACCGGAGGACCCTAGGTCTTCCCGATGCTATCCTCTCCTGGTCCTCTTTCAAATGTCCTAACGGTCTTCCTTATTTTCTGCCATCTAGGAGGCTCCTGGCAGAGGAGAGGGGGCTGTGGAGTGAGGGGGAGTGAGGGCCTGGCCCCCAGCCGCTATGTTCCCTCTCCTCGGGACCAGCAGTTGGCGTAATGGCTATGTCGCTGGACTCCCATGTAGTTGACAGTTGTTCGAGTCCCGGACCCTGTGGCTTAAACTCACACCAGGCGTGTGTGTGTGCGTGCCCAAGATCCTGAGAGGAGAATGGAGGAGCAGGGATTGCGGCATGGCCATCCCTTCTGGGGAGTGATTTCTCACTTTCTGTCTCTCTGTTTCTCTCTGTTTTTCTGGCAAGCACACATGCCCTATATGAAAAACCTCTCAAAAAAATTAATTTAAAAATTTAAAAAAGATTTCTCCTCCTCAAGACCTCATGTATTAAGTTGGCCTTTGCCCAGCCTGTGTGTCCTCTGCCTTTCCCACTTCTGGATCCCAGCCCAGAGCCTCCACAGAAAACCCTCCTTTAGGCCTTATATCCCAAGGCCCCACCCCATCCCAATGGTGCCTCTGTTCCCCTAGCCCAGAGCGCCCTCCCTCAGCCTAAAAGTCCAGAAGTGACCTTCTCTTTTCAGGGCCTGTGCCTCCTGCTATCCACTGGTCCAGGGCCCTAAACCTCTCTCCTGAGTAGAGAGACAAAGCTGCTGGGTGAGTAGCTGGGACCTTCACTTGGAGCAACACAGGCTCCTTCCCCAGTGGTCAAATCCCCTGTCCTGTAAGAGAGAGAGTGCAGGGGCCAGCAGGTGGTATAGTGGTTAAGATGCTGGACTCTCACATGGCCCGCCATGGTTCTGGTCCCAGACCTGGTAGCTTGCTTTCTCACTTTTCTTCTCTCTCTCTGTCTTTCTCTGGTCAAATTAAAAAAAAATAATAATAACAAATAAACTGCAGCCGGCAGGTGGCATGGTGGTTAAGGGCACTGGACTCCCACATGGCCAACCATGGTTCAAGTCCCATACTTGGCAGCTTGCTTTCTCACTTTCCAGCTCTCTTTCTCTCTCTCTGTCCCTATATGGTCAAGTTAAAATAAATAAATAAAATAATTATTTTAAAAAATTAAAACAATTTAAAATATTAAATTAAACAAATAATTCTTTTTTTAAAAAAAAAGAGTGCATGGGGACCAGCAGGTGGCATGGTGGTTAAGGCGCTGGACACTCCCATGTGGCTGGCCACGGTCTGAGTCATGGACCTGGCGGCTTGCTTTCTCACTCTCCCCCCATCACTCTCTCTGTGTTTCTCTCTGGTCAAATTAAGATAAATGAATGAATACATAAAATTAAATAAATATTTTTTAATAAAAGAGTGCGTGTGTGTATATATATCCGCTATAGTCTTTCTTTATTCTTTTTTAAAATTTGCTACAGAGTGTGTGCACTCACGAGAGTGACAGATGACGAGGGAAAGTGAGAAAGCCCCCTCCAGGGGTGATGGCTACACCGCAGTCCCTTCTCTTCCATTCTCCTTTCGGGATTTTGGACACACATGCACACATCCCCATGTGTTTTTTTCAAACCTCCATGGCTGAACCCAAACCTCCTTCGGGGGCATAGTCAGCCACGAGGGATCCAGCCACCTCAACCACCAAGCCACCAGGCTGGCCCCACTCTGTATTCTTAGCCCTCACGCAGTGTGTGTGTGTGTGTGGGGGGGTTGTCCCTGCTACAGGTGAACAGATGGCTCAGCAAGGTTCCTAGTTTGCTCTCGGTCATGTATTCACTCACAAAGTATTTCCTGGGAGCTTGGGCTTTGGCAGGCACATGCTCAGACAGTGTGAGCTGCCAGACGGGGCCCCAAGGAGGTGGCCTGCTCACCTGTCTCCACCCCCAGGCTGTGCTCCAGGTGTGGGCCCTGCCCCCACCCAGGCATGTGGGCTGGGCTTGGGGGGTAGGCGGGCACTAAGCCATGGCAGTGGGCTGACTCTGAGCACCGAAGTCCCTCCTCCTGCTCCTACACCCCACCTCAGGGGAGGTTTCCCCACTGTGTCAGTGTCCACCTGATCTGTTCCCTTTCTGCTCCCTCTAAGCCTCTGGGAACTTTGGGCTTAGATCAGGGAAAGGCATGAAAATTGTCACCTCCCTTCACAGAAGGGTGTTCCAAAGCTGAGAGTCCCAATTCAGAAAAGAGAAAATAATTTTTTTAAAAATCTTTTACATGAGGGGGAACCAGCAGTTAGCGTAATGGCTATGTCGCTGGACTCCCACGTAGTCGACCGCGGTTCGTGTCCCGGACCCGGTGGCTTAAAACTCACGCCGGGCGCGTGTGCGTGCGTGCCCAAGATCCCGAGAGGAGAATGGAGGAGAAGGGATTGCGGCGTGACCATCCCCCCTGGGGGGTGATTTCTCGCTTTCTGTCTCTTTGTCTCTCTCTGTCTGTCTGGCAAGCGCACACGCCCTACAGTGAAAATCTCTCAAAAAAAAAAAAGTAAAAAAAAAAAAAATCTTTTACATGAGAGTGAGAGACAGAGAAATAAGTACCCTTAACTGGGTCTAACACTGCCATTCCCCAAGACTTCAGCCAGCCAGGATCACAGGTGTGCATGCCCAGCAGGGAACTGAACCTGTCTTCTTCCACTCAGATCCAGCATCTCTTGAGTAGCCTGTTACCACTGTGCCAGTAAAGCACCATGGGCATTGCTGTTTAGTTGGCCACACAGGCTCAAAACCCAGGAACATTCTGGGTGCCTACCTTTCTGGCTCTGCCTCTGACGGCTGTTTACCTCGCCATCTCACCCCACCTGCCTCTGCACAGCCTTCTCTAAGCCCTCAGAATCCCATCTGCTTCGGGACCAGGGGTGGCATGGTGGTTAAGGCGCTGGACACTCCCACATGGCTCACCACGGTTCAAGTCCTGGACCTGGTGGCTTGCTTTCTCATTTCCCCTCTCTCTCTGTCTCTCTCTGGTCAAATTAAAATAAATGGATGGGGAACCAGCAGTTGGCGTAATGGCTGTGTCGCTGGACTCCCACGTAGTCGACCGCGGTACGCGTCCTGGACCCGGTGGCTTAAAACTCACGCCGGGCGCGTGTGTGTGCGTGTCCAAGATCCCGAGAGGAGAATGGAGGAGAAGGGATTGCGGCGTGACCATCCCCCCTGGGGGGTGATTTCTCGCTTTCTGTCTCTATGTCTCTCTCTGTCTGTCTGGCGAGCGCACGCGCCCTATAGCAAAAAAAAAAAAAAAATCTCTCCAAATAAATAAATAAATAAATAAATAAATAAATGGATGAATAAATAAAATTAAATAAATAACAATTTTTTTTTAAAAAAGAATCCCATCTGCCTCCTGTGGCCTGTAGGCCCTGCAGCCTGCTTTGCCCTATCTGAGCCCAGCCCAGACTCTGTTACCGCCCTCACACATGCTCCCCCACCCACCCTCCTCCAGTCTATAGAAGGCTCTTCCTTCTGCAGCTCCTGCATTTGGACTTTCTGGCTTCCTAATCTCACAAGGGCTAGCATGGCCACTGCCCATCCCTTACTGGGCCTGGCAGGGCTGGGAGGATTGGGGCTGCGCCCTGTGCCTGTGTGCTCCCAGTGCAGAGGCTGGTGTGTAAGAGATGACCTGGATGGATGGATGATCACAGAAGAGAGGACACCCACCTTGTGCCTAGGCTGCCCATCCACGTGGCATCTCTCCTGTAATCCTGACTGTTTCTGGCAGGGAGACTGAGTCAGGGACAGCTCTGAGCCCAGAGGAAGCAGGTCTTGGCTCCTGGGGAGTGAGATGGACCCCCCAGACTCCCAGGTATATCTCTGGTATATCTCTGATGCCAGATGGCTCAAGTTGTAGAAGAACTTGAGGCTGCTCCTGGCCACCCCCTCCCTCTGTCCCACTTATGGTTAGGGGGCCAGGTCACGAGGCTCGGACTCACTCCACATCCCTGCCCAGGCCATGGCAGCTGCCCCCGCTGCTCCTGCTGCTTCCTGTTTGTGTCCCTGGTGTGTATGGGATACAAACAACATGAAAAACAGCAGCGCATGGGCGTGGGTGGGGGCCCAGGCCACTCTGCCTTTGGCTGGGGTCAGCGGTGGGGTCAGAGGCCACAGGAGCTGCCCTTTTCCCTGGGGTCAAACATGACCACAGTGAGCTAGGGACAAAAGGCCCTTCTTCTCTACAGAAGCCTGAATTGTGCAGAGGAGGGAGTGTTCCGTGGTACCCGGGTGGGGGCAGGGGCCGTGCCTGGCTAAGAGCAGTGTCCCCAGTTTCATGGAATCCCCTCCACCTGCCTGTAGACAGGCCAGGAAGGCCAGTTCCAGGAAATGAGGTGCAGGGACTCCCCACCAGGACCCGGGCCAAGGCTGTGGGGGCAGGGCAGCCTCAGCCACATGGGGACTCCTTCTTCCTTTTCAGTCTCAAGATGACAGGACCAGGCAGGGGCTGTGCGTGGGGGAGGTAGAGGGCTGAGAGCCAGGGCTCCACTGTGATCCGGCCTGACCTGTCCTTGCCTCTCTGCCCACATCTCTGCCTCCACCCGCTCTGGGCCTGTCTCTCTTCAGAGAGGAGGCTTCCGGACCATTATATTTGACCTTCCTCTGGCACCTGCCTCAAGCCCAGCCCTGGGCTGGACCAATACACCCCTGGCTGGCCCTCCACTCTCCCTGGGACCCTCAGTCTGTCCATGTCTCTCCTCTGGGGGTGGGGCCAGCATGGGGAGCAGTACAGGACACAGGAATGAGACTTGCTAGGATGCTGTCAGCAGGGGCCATGAGTGCCTCAGCAACGAGGGTGGGGGGGTGGGAGGGGAGGACAGAACTGAGTGGGAGGGTCTCCTAGGGAGTTGGGCAAGAGCTCAGAGCAGGGCAGGTGGCCGAGTTCGGCCAGGGCTGGGTGGAGGCTGGGCCTCCTCTGCCTTCTCCCTCTGATGAGGCTGGAGGGAGGAGGGCGGCTGCTTCCTCGAGGGCCTGAGTCACAGCCAAGAAAACCTGCTCACATTTTCCAGAAGGGACGGAAACCTCCCCGTCAGCCCAGCAGGGCAGGCTGAGGTGTGACTGCGGGCCTGCCTCCTGGGCAGGAATTGGGGGACAGAAGACTGGCTGTGAGCAGATGTCTCCACCGGGAGGATCCACCATGGTCCAGTTCTCCACCCAGCAAGATGGAGGATGAACTGTCTCTCTGGGTGTGTCTTTTGCAGAGTCGCCAGGTGGTTTCCTTGCTGAGCTCCCAGGCCCCCCATCCGTGACCACCTGGCCCACAGCCTCTGCTCAAGCTGCCTATCTTTCCAGCAGAGCAGCTTTTCAGTGCTGGGAGCTGGGGTCAGGTGAGGCCCCTTTGGGGGGCAGGCCTTAGACTTGAGGGGCTCATACCCACTGCTCCCCCTCTCCATGGAGCCTAGCCGGAAGCACCAGGCAGTTTCTGGTCCCAGCTGAGGCCTGAGGTTTGTGGAGCAGAGCCAGCCCCACCACTGCCAAGATTCCCGGCAAGGGGGGGTGGGGGACGGCGGCGGGGACACAGTTCTTGCTTGTTCCGGCAGCCAGCTCCTTAGGCTCAGACGGGCGCTTCCTTTTTTAGGCAAAGTTGAGCTGCAGCTGGCCCTGTGGCCCCACAGTGTCTCACCTGCCAGAAAGGGAGGAAGGAAAACCATTGAGTCCCATCCGTCCTCCCGCTGAGCGTCCTCTGGCTGAGCATCCTCCTGGAGAGGGTGGAAAGGGAGGGGACATCCTGGCACACACCCCCAGTTCTGAACTTAGGAGGGGCTAGGAGAGGACAATGGTCATTCCACAGGAAGGTATCTTAGGAGGTCAGGGTTCTCTTAACCCTTGGCCCCTGGCCTGGGGCACTGAGTGCGCAGCCTCACTTAAGGGTGAGGAACCTGCCCAGAGGATCAAGTGTTCCTTGGGAGGCCCTCTGCAGCCAGCTCCCTCTGGTCTGGTCCTAAGTAAGACCCTGGGATCCAACAGTGCCTTGTTCACCAGTGGGCCCCCTCCAGCCCTGTTGGGGTCTGTCCTTGGTCTAGGAGTCTGAGCTTGGCCTGGGTCGTGGGCCCTGGGCCCTTATTGAGTGGAACGTGTAGGAACAGTATAGACCAAGCATAGTCACATGAATAGGGCCTGAACCAATTATTTCCCACACCTGTGCCTCTTTCTCCAAGAAGCCTGGGTGGAGTCGGGGGCTTTGCTTCCCCTAAGAAACTTCCTGGGTGGGGGGCAACAGGCGGCATGGTGGCTAATGTGCTGGACTCCCACATGGCCGACTGCAGTTTGAGTCTGGGAATCAGTCTTGAAAGTCACGTCTGGTGCATGTGGGCATGCCCAAAATCCTGGGAGGAGAATGGAGGAGAAGGGATTGGAGCGTGGCCATCTCCCCTGGGGAGATGTCTGATTTCGCTCTTTCTCTCTCTCTCTCTGACAGCACATGTGCCCTATGGTAAAAACCTTTAAAAGAAAAAAGAAAAGAAACTACCTCTTGAGCTCCTCAGGCTTCTGTTACCTCCCAAAGCACTGTGTCCTTTTTTTTTTTCTTTTCTTTTAATGATTGATTGATTTTAATTTGACCAGAAAGAGAACAAGAGAGGGGGAAAGTGAGAAAGCAAGCTACCAGGTCTAGAACTTGATCCAGGGTCAGCCATGTCGGAGTCCAACACCACCGCTAACCACCACGCCACCTGCCAGCCCCCATTTTTATTTGTTTTTAAGAGAGACAGAGAGAGACAGAAAGTGAGAAATTATCCCCTGGTGGGGATGGGCACGGGCTATCCCTTCTTCTCCATTCTACCCTCGGGAGTTTGGGCATGTGCCCACACCTGCTGTGAGTTTTTATTTATTTATTTTTTCTTTTTTGGAGAGGTTTTTACTATAGGGTGCATGCACTTGCCAGAAAGACAGAGAGAGACAGAGAGACAGAAAGTGAGAAATCACAATCCCCCCTGGGGGGGCGGGGATGGCCACACTGCAATCCCTTCTCCTCCATTCTCCTCTCCGGTTCTTGGGCACACATGCACGCACACCCGGCATGAGTTTAAGCCATGGGGTCTGCGACTTGAACCGCAGTCGACTACATGGGAGTTCAGCTACATAGACATTACACAAACCGCTGGTCCCCCTGCAGTGAGTTTTAGGCAGGCCGAAACCACAGTCAGCCATGTGGGAGTCCAGCTGGTCCCGCACTGTGTCCTGTCTAAGCGTGACCCCAAAACCATCAAGTCCCTGTTGGTTATATAGGACATATGTACCAGGCCCTAGACACCTTCCTCTCTTCCAGCCTTGTGGGCAAGGTGAAGCCGGGACCAGGGATTTGGTTAGTTGACATTGCTTTTGTTGTCACCACCGGCCCTGCCCCAGATTTCTCTTGGGCTTGGCTTCAGCGACTGTCAGCCCTGCATGGGGTCACCAGCGGTGGTGGCCACCAGCATGGCCTATCCTGGTGATTCCCTGCTCTACTCGCGAGGTGCTCCGCAGCCACACAGTCAGGGAAAAGGAGGCTGGAGTGTCTACATCCTCATGCCCACGTGTCCGTTCCTCGCTCAGGCCTTGGTTAGTGCTGCATGTGACTGCGTGGCTGAGGCCGTTAGTGTCGGTGCCTAGCGATTGTCTGTGCAAGTCTGCAGACGAATACGTGCGCCCCAGAGGCGGGGCGTGGCCTTATGCGTGGGCGGGGCTTCTTAAGGGGGCGGGGCCCGGCTGTGGCCCGCGCGGCGGCGCACCCTGGCGCCCAGGCTTGGACCGCGCTCGGCCTGGCCTTGAGCCTGCGGCTGGCGCTGACGCGGAGCAGCTCCGAGGGCGGTGAGTGTGGTGGGGGAATGGGCCCGGGCTCTGGCTCGTGACGCCCCCTCCGGTCCCTGCTACCCGCCGGGCCGTAGCTGTCCTACTGCTGCCGCGGGGCGGGCGGGGTGGGGGGAAAAACCCTCCTGTGGCAGGCGGGCCCAGGTACTCCGGGCTGCACTACTGAGCAAGCGAACGCTGGGGCGTAGAGACTGAAGTCCCCCTGCCAGCATCTCTAAGGGATTGCGGGGCCTGGACAGGAAGATAAAGATACCTGTCTGGGGGGACCAGCAGATGGCATAACGATTACGTCGCTGGATTCCCATCTCGTCGACCGCGGTTTAGGTCCCAAACCCGGCGGCTTAAAACTCACACAGGGCACATGTGCTTTCGTGCCCAAAATCCCGAGAGGAGAATGGAGCAGAAGGGACTGCGGCATGGCCACCTCCCTGGGAGGTGATTTCTTGCTTCCTGTCTATCTTTGATTCTCCAGCAAGCACACGTGCTCTATAGCAAAACTCTAAACAAACAAAAAAAACTGTTTTAAGATATCTGTCTGGGGGAACCAGCAGTTAGTGTAATGGCTATG
>NW_006203430.1:9347461-9351621 GCF_000334495.1 Tupaia belangeri chinensis
CGCAGGCCCCCCCCCCTTTAGCGAAAACCCCCCAAAAAAAAAAAAAAAGATATCTGTCTGGGAGGCTGCTCCTGCCTCAGTTTCCAGTTTCCCTGCTCTTGGTGGGAAGATTAGTGCTTTCCCTGGCCACACCAGGGAAACAAGGCTGGGACCAGAATCTAGGCACTCTGAGCCCCTGTCTCTGGCTCGATAGTGGAGGGGCCCGTCTTTTGTCCTCCTCCCACTCGAGCCCTTCACACTAGGAAAAAGGAAGAGTTTCTTAAGGAGCTATTTGAGCCCTCAGGCTGCTGGAAGTTGTACCTTGCTTTGCTGTTCAGATAGAGCAGAGGATGGGGGCCAGAGGAGGGGTGACGTCATCTGTAAGTGGGGTCAGGACTCCAGCCTAGCCAGGGCTTGGGGGCTGAGTTCATTGCTCTGCCTCCCCCATCCCTCTGCCTCTGCTCCCCACTCGCTGCTGCTCCTGTGTGCACACCCAGGGCTGGTGCACCTGGAGGCTCAGCTGTGTGGCTAAACTCTTACCTTGAGGCTGCTTCTCTAAAAATCAAACCTGGGGTCACCCCATTGTGCTAGTGGTTAAGGGAGCCAGGTCCCACATGACTAACCACCATTCAAATCCCAGCCCCAGGGGCTTGAAAAACCTACCAGGTGCGTGTGTATGCGAGCCCCAAATCCCGGCAGGACGGAGAAATGGAGAGGGACTGAAGCATGACCACACCCCGTTAGGCAGTGCTTTCTCCTGTCTCTCTGGTGAGCACACACGCCCTCTGGCAAACTTTAAAAAAATAAATACGAAAGCCACGCCTGAAGGGAGCAGCTCCTGTGGCTCAGGCCACTCCTGGGGGCCTAGCCCAGGACCCTTGGTGCCACCAGCATATAGTGTCTGCTGAGAAAACAGAGGGTGCGGGGTTTGTAAGAGTCAGCTCTCCTTTACAGATGGGAGAGTAGTCCAGAGGCAACCCTGGGTCATGTGGCGAGTGTGCAGTGCTGGCACCACCCCCACCAGGTCAGCCAGAGTGTAGGCCTCTTGCTTGGCTCAGAACTCCTCTTCCCCCAGGGGTGCCACTCCCAGGACCTTCAGGCAAGGACAAGCACCTGCTTAAGGAAAGCTCAGGTTCTAGGGAGTTTTGCTCTGGGTGTGGGGCTGTCAGGGGGCCCACTACCTGGGGCTGAACCCTCATCCTTTCCCCTAGGCCCCTCAGCATCAGTCCCTCAGGGGGACCTGCTGTTGCTGTTGGACAGCTCGGCCAGCGTGTCTCACTACGAGTTCTCCCGAGTTCGGGAGTTTTTGGGGCAGCTGGTGACTCCACTGCCCCTGGGTCCTGGAGCCCTGCGTGTCAGCCTGGTACACGTGGGCAGCCAGCCGTACACCGAGTTCCCCTTCGGCCATCACAGCTCAGGCGGGGCTGTCCAGGATGCCATACGTGTCGCGGCCCAGCGCATGGGTGACACCAACACAGGCCTGGCCCTGGCCTATGCCAAGGAGCAGCTGTTTGCTGAGGCAGCGGGTGCCCGGCCAGGGGTGCCCAAGGTACTGATGTGGGTGACAGATGGTGGCTCCAGCGACCCCGTGGGACCTCCAATGCAGGAGTTAAAGGACCTGGGTGTCACCGTCTTCATCGTCAGCACCGGACGAGGCAACCTGCTAGAGCTGTCAGCTGCTGCCTCTGCCCCTGCAGAGAAGCACCTACACTTTGTGGACGTGGACGACCTGCACATCATTGCCCAGGAGCTGAGGCGCTCTGTTCTTGGTAGGTGGTGGTAGGTGGGAAGAAGCAGAGCTGAGGGAAGCCCTAGTTGGGAGCCACAGGAGCAGCTGGGTTGAGACTTCAGGAGGAACTCATGTCTCCAGAGTAGGGCCCGGGGCTTTGGGATTGGTACCTGCAAGAGTGCAATGGTGACACAGCTTTTCTGTTCACCATTCAGGGACACTCTCCAACTGGGCACCTCCATGTACCCTGCCATCTGTGCCATGGAAAGACAGAGAGGCAGATCTAAGTAACCACCTCCAGGGGGGGCTCTTTGCCGTCCCAGAGGCCCCATGAGTGTGGAGTCTGATTTGGGCCATGGGACTGATGGGCTGCTTCTTTTTTTTTTTTAAAGAATTATTTTATTTAACTTTATTTATTTATTTATTTAAATTTAACCAGAGGACAGAGTGAGAGAGAAAGAAGGGAAAATGAGAAAGCAAGCCACCAGGTCCAGGACTCGAACTGTGGTTGGCCATGTGGGAGTCCAGTGCCTTTAACCACCATGCCACTTGCCAACCCTGTGAGGGGCTACTTCTGGTGGGATATGGCTAAGTGAAAAGGGTGAAGAAGTTCTCCACCTGGGGGCTCTGCAGACGGGCGGCATGTGCTCCTGTGCATGTCCAGGCGTCCAGGCACTGATTGGCTTACCAGGCCCTTCACACCTGGGGAGCCAGAAGTCAGGGACTGCCTCCTACAGAACTCAGGGAGTACAATTATTGAGGGGTTTTGCTGGTTTGTACCACAGGCCTCCACAGAGATTGCTGGGGAGGAGGCAGGACCAGGGAACTCTGCTTCGGGACTGAACAGCACCCCACTGACTTTTTTCTGGAGCCCCACCCTCCACCCCAGCCAAGCTTGCTATAGTCACTAACAAAATGCCGCTAACCCCAGGGCTCTTAGCAAGTGTATGACTGTGGGTTAATCATCTACCTGCAGCTGGATGGGGCTGAACTGTGGGCTGGAGAAGGGTGGAGGGTCCACTCCAAGATTTCCTCCAGGGACAGCCAATCCCCGGTCAACCAGTGCAGTCAAATCTGGACCAAGGAGAAAAAGCTGCCTTAAGCAGCTAGATAGAAACCCCCCAAGGCTACAGGGCAGAGAAGTCAGGTAGTGGTGTGTGGGGGCTGCAGGGACCGGGAGCAGATCTGAACATGGGGGACAGGCACTGAATATATGGAGGAGGAAGACCAAGCCCTGAGGGTTTAACCCTGCCCAGACATTTATCAGCCCTTCTCGCCTGCAAGTCACTCAGATGGCCATGTGATCTCACAAAACCCAAGGATCCCAATTGAGTCACACTTTCCTAGGGATCTGAGGCAGGCAGCACCTTCTGAACCTCAAGTCCAGCTGCCTCTGGAGTTGCCTCATCTCCATTGCCCTCCAGGACCTGCCTCTGCAGCCTCCATTTCTTTAACTGTCCAGAACTCGGCTCTCCCCAGACTCTGTGCTGGCCACGCGGGCTGGGGGGCTAGTGCTCTATTCTCAGACACCACCATGGATCCTGCCACTGTTGAGGGACCTCCGCTAGGCCACTGGTCTAGGTGGGGGGGTGACCACTTGACCTCACCCTACAGGCATGGGTTTGGGGCCGTGACAGGCAGGGAATCTCCTGATGCACCCTTTTTTCTGTCATCCCCCCAGTGTAGTCAATGTTTTGCCTATTAGTATCTGCTGGGCAGCCAAGATTGGCCTGGCTCGGGCATTTTCCTAGCCCAGTGGTCCCCATCTGTCCTACTCTTGCCTAGATTAGTCCAGGGCCCCACCACCCAGCACCTAGGAGGTAACCTCTGTCTTCTTACCCTCTGCACCAACCGCAGATGCCATGCAGCCACAGCAGCTTCGAGCATCTGAGGTTATGTCTGATGGCTTCCACCTGGCTTGGCCACCCCTGCTGACTGCGGAATCTGGCTACTACGTGTTAGAACTGGTGCCCAGTGCTGAGCCCAGGGCTGTGAGACGCCAGCAGCTGCCAGGGAACACCACAAGCTGGACCTGGACTGGCCTTGACCCTGATTCGGACTATGACGTGACCTTAGTGCCTGAGTCTAATGTGCACTTCGTGAGGCCCCAGCACTTGCGAGTGCACACACTGCCAGGTGAGTTGGGGCCGACCTGGAGGGGGTAAGGGCTGGGGTGGGTCTGTGACTTTACCAGTGGCTGGAGACTTGGGCCAGATGTTGGGGTTCTAGGAAACCTTGGGGCTGAGAAGCTGGGCTGGGAGCGTGGGGGGCGGGTGCTGGCTGGGGGCCACCCGGCTCATGGCCCCATTTCCAACCCTCCCAGCAGATGAGGCCGGGCCAGAACGCATCGTCATTTCTCACGTCAGGCCTCGCAGCCTTCGCGTGAGCTGGTCCCCTGCGCTGGGCCCAGCCGCCGCGCTCGGCTATCACGTGCAGCTCCGGCCGCTGCAGG
>NW_006203430.1:9354040-9358182 GCF_000334495.1 Tupaia belangeri chinensis
CCCGGGCCTGGGCCCCGCCGCCGCGCTCGGCTATCACGTGCAGCTCGGGCCGCTGCAGGGTGGCGCGGTGCATCGTGTGGAGGTCCCCGCGGGCCGCAACAGCACCACACTGCAGGGCCTGGCACCCGCCACAGACTACTTGGTGACCGTGACGGCAGTCCTCCGCTCAGGCCGCGAGAAGGCGCTGTCGGCCAAAGCCTGCACGCCAGATGGGGAGCGCAGCCGCGCACCGCGTCCTCGGCCTCCTGACGCCGGCGGCCGGGGGCCATGAGCAAGCCGTCCTGGGGTAGTCGAGAGGGGCTCAGAGCTGCCGACCTGAGGGCCCTCTAGTCCCGAACCCGGTGGGGAAGGCGCGCCCGCCGCTGAAGCCAAGGTTTTACCCTGGGGGTTGGGGTGCCAGCCCTGCCTTTCCCCCGCAGGGACTGGTTTCTCCTCGCCCTCTCAGGTTTCTCCTCACCCTCTCCCCGCTGCTGCGGGCTCCCTGGCCTGACACCTGCCTTCCATGATGCCGGCATTACCCGACTCCTTGCTGGACACCAGTGGCAGCCCTGGCAGCGGTGCGTGGGAAGGGAACCCCTTGCCTTTCCTTGACCTGGCACATACCAGTTCTTTTGGAAGGATCCAGCAGGCGGCAGGGAGGAGAGTGTTGAGGACCTCCAGTGGCCTGCCCTCCCACTGTGTGAAAGGCCCAAAGTCTGTAAGGGTTGGTGGGAGTTTGGCCCAGCAAGCTGTTCTGCATCCCTGCATCCCCACTGCCACTCAGGTCCTGGATGTTGGTAGAAATCTGCTGGGAGAAGGGGAGAAGCTGTTCGGGCTTCCTGAAGAAAAGAAAGGCCAGAGAGGAGTACCGATAGGCCGATGGTATCTTCCCCAGGGTGCTCTACCAGCCTGGAGGGCAGTGCCTGCTGGGGACGGTCGCCTTCCTGCCTAGGACCTCAGCAGGGCCCAGCTTGCAGCCAGTGGGATACAGAGGGCACGTTTTGGGTACAAGGCTAGTACCTGGTATTCAGGACCTTGGGCTTCAGGGCCAGCAGGAGCCTCCCTGGGGTAGCGGGAACAAACGAGGTTTCTAGGGTGGGCTTACCCAGCAATTCTCTGTAGCATCTTCTGACCCCAAAGGGTCATGCTCATGGGCTACTTCCTGTCACTATTCACTAACAGACAAGTTGCCAAGGGCAGGGAGCACCTGTGGCCACCCCGCAGTCCTCATCGGGCATGTCTCCATCTCCCAGATTGCCTGTATCTATCTTCTCCACGCTCATGTTGCTTTTCTCCACTAACATCCCAGATTTAAATACAGTAAATCAGATGTAAACTGAACCTGCAGTCCCGTTAGAATGCTTTACTACTTATTAGAACAGCCAGCTGTGGAGGGCGCTTGTAAAAGGTCCACTATAGGACCAGTGGTGAGTCTGGCCAGGGTATAAGGAGGTGTCTCCTCCCAGCTCGGGGACATGAATCACTGGGCCTCCTGCAACCCCTTCACGCATCTTCTCTCCAGAGAGTCTGGGGCCCATTCTTGTGGGCTGGGACTCTGCAGTTTGGATTGGGAAAAGTGGCTGGAACAGAGGACAGCACCAGTTCTGCAGGGCTATCCCCACCACAACCTTCAGCCCATCACCCACCCCAGCAGGCGCCCTCTGCTGGCAGAGTGACACCCTCCCCTGCAGTTACTCCGCTATGCTTGTGAATGGGAAACGGCTGCTGAGCCCAAGGAACTCAGAGTTAAGAGTTGTTCTCAGTCCACCCACTTGGGCATATACAGAAGCAATCTAATGGGAACTGGTCTGCCATGGTTTCTCAAGAACTCAGCTTTCAGCTGACCCCCCCCCCCGGGCACCCATGGCTGCTGTGCCCACTTGCCTGAGTACTGAAAACTCAGAGGGCCAGCTGTGCTTGTACTCGCAGCCTAGTTTGGCTGGTGTGAGACATGGCCCAAGACTGCCCCGTCTATGTGAGCAGAAGGCGTGTGGTGAGCCCACTGCTGTGGGGCAACTTGATTTCTTCTTATACTATCCCCAACCCTCAAGTCAGGCCCAGAGAAGTGTAAGTGGGACCAGTGGCCTGCATGTGCTGCTGCAGGTGGAATGCTCACACCCTCATCACTGGTCGGGAGGTGGCCAGGGGACTCAGAGACTCCTAAGACCTCGTCCAGAGACCACCTAGTCCACAGGCCAAGACATGGACCCCCTTTGTCTTGAGAGGCTGGATTCCCTCTGTGCAACTCACATCCCCTGTGCTATTCTCCTGGGTGGCCACAGGTCTGAGTCCATTAGCCACATGAAGAGGCCTCGGGCCCAGCTCACAGAGCACCATCATGGCCACAGCAGAACACCATAGGGTCATGTCCTAATGGTTATGGGGCTTCTGTAGATGGCTCAAGCTCACACAACTCCTTCCCCAGAACACACCCATGATGCGGAGAAGGCAGAGGCTCCAGCTTCACCTTGTCTCTGCTCAACTCTGGACACCCACCGAGGCCCATTGTCAGCTATTCACTGGTGGTGGGAGGTGAGAGGAAACCCCACTTTCATCTCCTTGCCAAGGAATGCCTTTTCCGGAAGCCATTTTCTTAGAAGTGCTGCCCCTTGCATTGTCCCAAGCAAATTTTAAGTCTTTGACTCTGAGCCATGTCTTAGAAAAGCACTGGCCCTGGGAACAGTCTACAGGGAACAGTTTGTCCCGGTCTCCTGTGAGCTGGCTGCCCCTCCTCCTCCCCTGACACACTCCTGATCCCAACTTCTTGGTCACCCTGGGTCCAGGATGCTGAACAGAGGCTAGTGCCCAAAAGGACTTACACAAATGCAAAGGTCCCAGGCCACCATGAGCTATTTTTGTTTGCTGTGGGGCGGGTGCACTTGCTGGAGACAGAAAAGAGAGAGGCCAAGTGAAAAATCATCCCCCAAGGGGGATGGCCCCACTGCAATCCCTTCTCCATTTTCCTCTTGAGATTTTGGGTACACGTGTACGTGCCCAGGGTAATTTTCTTTATTTAGAATTATTTATTTGGGGGGTTGTCAGGTGGCATGGTGGTTAAGATGCTGGATTTCCAAATGGCTGACCATGGTTTGGGTCCCAACCTGGTGGCTTGCTTGCTCTCTCTGTCTCTGTCTCTGTGTCTCTCCCTGGTCAAACTGAAGAATAATAAAAATAAATAAAATAAATAATTCTAAAAAAATTATTTATTTTATTTTATTTATTTTTATTATTTGGGACCAGCAGATAGTGTAATAGTTACGTTGCTGCACTCCCACAGTCAACCACAGTTCAAATCTCAAACAGATGGTTTGAAACTTATGTCGGGAGTGTGTGCTTGGTGCCCAAGATCCTGTAAGGAAAATGGAAGAGAAGGGATTGTGGCAGTGGCAGACACACTGGGGGATGATTTCTCACTTTCTGTTTGTCTCTCTGTCTCTCTGGTGAGTGCACATGCCCTCTAGCAAAAAGCTCTCTTTCTAAAAAAAGAGATTTATTTAATTTTATTATTTTTTTTTGATTTGCTATAGGGCATTTGTGCTCACCTGAGAGAGAGAGAGAAAGTGAGAAAGCAAGTTGCCAACTCTGAGATTTGAACCATGGTTGGACGTATGGGAGTCCAGTACCCTAACCACCACGCCACCTTTTTTTTTTTTTTTTAACATTTCTTCTAACTCTTTTTTTTTTTTTTAAATTGTCTATTTATTTGTAATGATTTTGGGGTCACTGGGTCCAGGAACTTAAACTGCGGTTGGCTGTGTCAACCACCAGTGTCAGCCTCCAGTGTCAACCACCACACCACCTGCTGGCCCCACCCAGCATGATTTTTCAAGCCACTGAGTCTGGGACTCGAACCATATAGTCAGCCATGTAGAATCCAGCCACCTTAAACTCTACGCCACATGCTGGCCTGAGCTTTTTTTTTTTTCTTTTTTTGGAGAGATTTTCTTTTTTCATTTTTTGGAGAGGTTTTTCCGCTATAGGGAGCGTGCGCTCGCCAGACAGACAGAGAGAGACATAGAGACAGAAAGCGAGAAATCACCCCCCAGGGGGGATGGTCACGCCGTAATCCCTTCTCCTCCATTCTCCTCTTGGGATCTTGGGCATGCACGCACACGCGCCCGGCGTGAGTTTTAAGCCACCGGGTCCAGGACACGAACCACGGT
>NW_006203430.1:9358230-9387921 GCF_000334495.1 Tupaia belangeri chinensis
CGAGAGATTTTCACTATAGGGCGCGTGTGCTCGCCAGACAGACAGAGAGAGAGACATAGAGACAGAAAGCGAGAAATCACCCCCCAGGGGGGATGGTCATGCCGCAATCCCTTCTCCATTCTCCTCTCGGGATCCTGGGCATGTATGCACATGCGCCCGGTGTGAGTTTTAAGCCACCGGGTCCGGGACGTGAACCACGGTCGACATAGCCATTATGCTAACTGCTGGTTCCCAGCTTTTTGTGTGTACCAAAAATCAGAAAGGGCTATGGTGTGGTTGGTCCTGGTTGAGACAAGCAAAGCGAGGGGTAGTCCATTGGCAGGCCTCCTCCACGTGGCAGGAGATCAGGAGGCCACTGTGAGGAGATGCCCGCAGGGAGGCTGCACTGGTGCCCAAGCAAGGGCTCCTCTCTTATTTGTGGAGTGTCTGCAGTCTTCATGAGAGAGGGCTGCTGCTACCATCTCTAATTTGTGGAGGACAAATCTAAGGATTTTATTCAGGCTACATGCCACACTGGTCCATGAGAGATTTTTTTTTCCCCCAGAGATATTTTTGCTATAAGGCACATGCACTTGCTGGAGAGACAGAGACAGGAAGTGAGAAATCTCTTGGGGGGATGGCCACGCCGCATCCCTTCTCCATTTTCCTCTCAGGATTTTGGGCATGCATGCACACGTGCCCAGTGTGAGTCCCCTCCCACCTTATGTGAGTTTTAAGCCTCTGGGTCTGGGACTGGAACTGGAGTCCAGCGATGTAACTGCCATGCCATGGGTGGTCCCGGTCTATGAGAGATTGCATGGGGCCTTCAGTGGGCAGCCCCGTGCTTACTTGCTTGCCAGCAGAAGTGGCTAACGGGGCTAACATCCATGCCCAGGTCTCCTCAGTCAAGGCAACGGCTCCCAAGCTCTCGAAGTTCTTGAGACAAAGCTGTTTGTGAGAAGACTGGAAAGCAAAACCGTCCAGATCTCCAGGAGTGAGACATCCAAGAACAGGCCCTACAGTCACGGGCCACCCAGGCCAGACCTCAATACCTCCCTGGCATAGGAGCTATGGTATTTGATAAGCAGCCTCCTGCCAAGGAGAGGGGATGATTGAGGAAAATAGAAGATTAGGTGCAATAACTGTGTCTACCATTTTGTTCTTCTAATATCCATCAAAGAATGAAAAGGGGGGGGCAGTAGGTGGTGTAGCAGTTAAGGTGCCAGAACCCACATGGCCAGTTTTCCAGTGGCTTGAACATCATGCTGGGCACATGAGTGTGTGTGCTCAAAAATCTTGAGAGGAGGGATCAGCAGTTAGCATAATGGCTATGTCGCTGGACTCCCATGTAGTCAACCGCGGTTCAAGTCCCAGACCTGGTGGCTTAAAACTCACGCCGGGCGCATGTGCATGTGTGCATGCTCAAGATCCCGAGAGGAGAATGGAAGAGAATAGATTGCGGTGTGGCCATGACCGCTGGGGGGTGATTTCTCGCTTTCTATCTTTCCGTCTCTGTCTGTCTGGTGAGTGCATGTGCCCTATAGCAAAAACCTCTCCAAAAAAAGAAAAAAATATCTTGAGAGGAGAATAGAGGAGAAGGGATTGTTGACTGGCTGTCCTCCCTAGGAAGTGATTTCTTACTTCCCCTCTTTCTGTCTCTCTCTTGCGAGTGCACACACCTACAGCAAAAACTAAAAGAAACCAGTGGAAGTTAGTCTCCCCTGAGGAGTATGGTAAGGTGGGTGCCAGGAAAACCCCATCATAGGAGCCATGGGAGTTCCTGCCCTTGGAGGGGAGGTGGACCTAGCCCTAGACAAGAGCTCTAGAGCAGCTGCCAGCTGCCATTTGGAGAGGGACAGGAAACCTTTATTCACCGACATTTTCAAATACCTGCCCATGTTTCAGAAATGTAGGTGAACTTGGAACCAGCAGTTGGCATAATGGCTATGTCGTTGGACTCCCATGTAGTCAACCGCGGTTCAAGTCCTGGGCATAGTGGCTTAAACTCACACCAGGTGCATGTGCGTGTGTGCCCAAGATTCTGAGAGGAGAATGGAGGAGAAGGGATTGTGGCATGGCCATCCCCCCAGAGAGTGATTTCTCACTTTCTGTCTCTCGGTCTTTCTCTGTCTTTCTGGTGAGCGCACACGCCCTATAGCAAAAACCGCTCCAAATAAATAAATAAATAAATAAAATGTAGGTGAACTCACCATGACGAATTACAGCATGTATGCTAGCTTTTGAAAGAAGAAAGAGTCTCTGGTCCCTACCAGGTGTAGGGACAAGCATGGGGAGATCGGTGAGTGGCCAGTGACCTGCCTGAGCATGCAGCAAAGAGGACAGTGATGCCCGGGGGAGGGGCAAGCCATGAGCTTCTCTGCTCACCACAGGCCTAGGGCTGTTGTCAACTGTCCCACTACCTCTCTGCCCCAAGGCCAGACTCCCCTCAACATGAAATATATCCCAGCCTTGGAGGCCTGCTCCTCCTCACAGGGAACTCTTCCCAGTGTCCACTAACAGCCCGTCCTGGAGTGTCTGGGGAACATGAAAGCGCCAACAATGGCTGTGGTAAACTTTTTTTTTTTAAGAATTATTTTATTTAACTTGATTACATGTGGGAGTCCAGCACCCTTAACCACCGCACCACCTGCCCGCCCCAGCTGTGATAAAGTTTAGAGTGACTTCCCAGACTGTGCACCTGTGACTTGTCACCTGGGAAGGTGGAGATCCTACCTCAGCCCTGCAGTTGGGGCCAGTACTCACATGTGGCGCTTGTCATCTGCAGGCAGTGCATTAAGACCAACCCTGACCCTAAATGAACCTGGCAGTGTGCATATCTGTGGATTGATACTGACCATGCTGACTCCTCTGTTGGGCAGCAAGGCAGGGAGGTCCTTTGGGAGTGTAGGACAGAACACGGGGCCACCACAAGTAACTGCTTACTTAAAACGCAAACACTGAGCAGGAAGACAAGCTACATTGCTATGGGGGAAGCCTGGAGGAGCTAATGGGCTATGGGTACAGTCCAAGGTCACTCTAAAGTCCTGGCCATGCCACTGGTACTTTTATGACCCCTCATTAACCACCCATACTGTGAGAGGAGCCTGCAGGGGGCGGTGGGTTGCAGGAACCTTACGGAGATTTGGGAGCCCTGCTGTGGTAGGTAGTGTGGGGAACTGCACCCCAGAACTCCATCCTGGAGGCTTAAATACAGGAAGGCCAGGTTGGACAGCTTGTCTTTCAGCTGGGCCAGGGCCTGTCTAGGGTCTGGAGCAGGGTACATAGCAAGCTCAAGATGGAGCAGGTATGCAGACAAGCTGCAGCTGGGGTGACTGCAAGTGAGACAAGAACCTGTGGGTCTTTTTGGAAGCTGGAGGAAATGAAGGGGAGCAGGACAGTCCTGGCCGGCTGAGGGAGGGAGACCACAGCCTCTCACTCCTGAAGGCTGAGCCACCCTAGGAGAGCAAACTTGAATTGTGACATGGAAGGGTAGTAGCGATCTTGTGCCCATCACTGGGGCGTTCCAAGTGTAAGAGGACAGACATTGTCCATGGAAGACACCATGCAGATGGGTAGTTGTCCGCTGCATCCCTCATGTGGGGAGCCCTGGGGCCAGCTGCTGGGTGCCACGGGCTATACCAGAGGACCATGGTGCCGTTGTGCTGTGCAGTTCCCCAGAGGTGATCAGACTTGGAGGACTCAGAAACCATACTGACTGCCCATGTTCGGGAAGCAAGGGTGCTTTGCCCAGTGCTGGGGACTGCTTTGGGAGCCCTGCTCCTGCCGACCTGAGATCCTGGGGGCAGCTGTGTCCCTGCTATCTGGGTTCAAGGTCAGGCTGGAGGCCTGGCTGTCCACCACCTGCATCTTTCAGCTCTGCAGTTTCTCTTCCAGATCTTCAATACAGGAGGACTCCCACAGAGGAGAAAATCTCACTGATGGGGGGATCAGGGGAGCCCTGTCAACAAAATACCACAGCTTAAGCAGCAGAGAACATCAATTAAACATAAATGCTTGGGACCAGCAGATGGTGTAATGGTTATGTCGCTGGACTTCCACATGGCTGACCATGGTTTGAGTCCAAGACCCAGCAGCTTAAAACTCATGCTGGGCATGTGTGCATGAGTGCCCAAAATCCTAAGAGGAGACTGGAGGAGAAGGGATTGCAGCGTGGCCATCCTCCTGGGGGGTGATTTCTTGCTTTCTGTCTCTGTCTCTGCAATGAGTGCACGTGCCCTATAGCAAAAATATCTCTAAAACAAATAAACATAAACGCTTCAGGTAGAGAGTATCATATGATTCTCTTCTATTCACTCCGTGCCTTTAGGAAAGGTGTTTCTGGGGCCGGGAGATGGCATAGCAGATACATCACTGAACTCCCACAGAGCCAACTGCGGTTTGAATCCTGGACCTGATGGCTTGAAACTCACACCCGTGTGTGCGTGTGTGTGTGTGCACGCATGAGCGCCCAAGATCCCAGGAGAAGAGGAAGTGTGGCCACTCCCTTGGGTGGCGATTTCTTACTCTCCCTCTCACTGTTCTGTCTAGTTCTCTAGTCAGCATATGTGCCCTAAGGCAAAACCCTCTAAAAACAAACAAAAAGAGGAAAGCTGTTTCTGTCTTCTTATATGGCTTCTCCTTTAAGATCTTACTTTTGGGACCAGCAGTTAGTGTAATGGGTATGTCACTGGACTCCCATGTCGTCGACCACAGTTCGAGTCCAGGACCCAGTGGCTTAAACTCATGCTGAGTGTGTGTGCATGTGTGCCCAAGATCCCAAGAGGAGAATGGAAGAGAAGGGATTGAGGCGTGGCCATCCCCCCAGAGGGTGATTTCTCACTTTCTGTATCTCTGTCTTTTCCTGTCTTTCTGTCTGTTGAGTGCACACGCCCTATAGCAAAAACCTCTCAAAAAAAAAAAAAAAGATCTTACTTTTTAAATATTTTTTTAATTGCTAGAAGGCATGTACATTCACCAGAAACAGAAAGAAAAAGCAAGCACACCCCAATGCTCTAGCGTGGTCATGCTTCAATCCCTTTTTCATTTCTCCATTCTGCTGGGATTTTGGGTACACACACACATGTACCACGGTGTGTTTTTGTTTTGTTTTTAGTTTTTATGGTATGCGTGATCACTAGAGAGACAGAGACAGAGTGAGAAATTATTCCCCTAGAAGGGATGGCCATGCCACAATCCGTTCTCCATTCTCCTTGTGGGATTCTGAGCATGCATTCACACACTCAGCGTGATTCTCTAGCTGACAGGTCTGGGACTCAAACCGCTATGTGGGATCCAGCTGCCCGAACCACCACTCCAGCTGCTGACCCTTTGTTGTTTTTAATTTGCTATAGACAACATGTACTTGTCAGAGACAAAGAAAAGGGGAAAGTGATCTGTTTTCAGAGACACCACCAAAGAGGAAGAAGAGCCAAAGAAGAAAGGCAGAGCTGGATCTCCAGTTCTCTCCTTCCTCTGAAGGAGGGTCACAGAAGCCTGGCCTGGCCTAGGACTGGCTATATACATGGTTTTGTTTGTTTGTTTTAAAGTTTTTTTTTTTTTTCCATAGGGCGTGTGTACTTGCTGGAGAAAGACAAGAGAGGGAAAGTGAGAAGTCCCCCCCTAGGAGTGATGGCTCCGTTGCAATCACTTCTCCATTCTCCTCTGGGGATTTTGGGCATGCAGACACGTGTATCCGGGACGATTTCCAAGCTGCAGGGTCAGGGATGGGGACAGTGGTCTGCTATGTGGGAGTCCACCGCCTTAACCACCACACCACCTGCTGGCCCCCTACTTCCGTCATCTTATTAAGCGTCTACCGTGTGCACGAGGCCGGAGCCCTACTGAGCGCAGCCTCATCCTGTCAGGGCTCCCACGCCCACCCAGCCTAGGAAGGGCGAGGTTCTAGGGGAGGTCCCACGTCGTTCAGTAATGCTGAGTCGAGACCGACGGGTGGCCCCGGAGCCTCAGCCCTGACCCACCTCAGCTCTGGGGATCAAGGCCTCGCCGCATGCTCCTGGCGCTCTGTCCCGCCCGCCTCACATCCGTCCGGGTGGCGATCGAGACTGCCCTCTGCGGACCAGACATCTCCCCCAGGATCTTCCTACCTGCGTCCAGACAAACTGCGGCGACGGCTGGATACCGCGCCTGCAAGGAGCCGGCAGCTCCATCCGCCCCTGCAGCTCTCACTTCCTTGATTGACGCTCTTTGGTTGCCCACAGCAACAGAACGCTGTAGGGGTTGCCAAACGGAACACTGATGTTACCAGGGCGCGCACACGCCCCCCTGTAATTTTGGCCCTGCCTGGCCGCCGTACGAGGCGCTTTGCCCCGCCCTGCTCCTCTCCGCGCCCGCCTTCCATCCCTCCTCCAGATCCCACTCCAGCAATCGCCGAGCCGATGCCAAAGGTGTCATGGGTCGCACCGCCAATCTGAGGGCTACGCGGTGAAAGTGGCCCTCGCGCGCTTCCGTCGCCAGGGAGGAAGGGGTGTGTGCAGCGCCTGCGCAGTGGCCCTGGCCGCCGGCTTGCGGCGCGTGGAGGCTACTCCAAGCCGCGCGAGTCACACTTGGGGTGCTGCAGTCTCGGCGGGCGGCTCCGGGCGGGCTGGGTCATGTCGTGGCTCTTTGGCATCAACAAGGGCCCCAGGGGTGAGGGCGCGGGGCCGCCGTTGCCTTTGCCGCCCGGGCAGCCTGGGGCCGAGGGCGGCGGGGACCGCGGCGCGGGAGACCGGCCGGGGCCCAAGGACAAATGGAGCAACTTCGACCCGACAGGCCTGGAACGTGCGGCCAAGGCGGCGCGGGAGCTGGAGCACTCGCGTGAGTACAGCAGGGCCGACAGGCTGAGGGTCCGGGAAACGAGAGTTTCCTTCACGGAGCATCTGGTCTGCAGGGCCTCCAGGGGTCGTCTTGGTTGTGGAGCGGTCAAGTAACCGATCTCTGGGAGAACGCTTTGGCCAAGGCTAGCTTGCATCATGGAGGTCCAGATGCTTTCCGCCCCCCTTCTGCACTCGCACAGCTGTCGGGAGCTCGTCAGGTTAGGAAACCGGTGCAGAGGTGACTTTCAGAGGTACTGGGTGCTGAGGTCGGCCTTCCTTTACAGCCCAGTGCTGGGATCCTTCCGCTCTTATTCCCTCCACGTGGGGTAGCCAAAGGCGTGGCCAGATCTGGAGGTCCGTTTGTGTGGTGGTTGCTAGCAATTTTCCACTTAAGGGAAGTATATTTGAGAGTGAGGACAGAATTCTGACTATTTTTACCTATTCCAGAATTGTCTCCGGGGCGCCTGGGAGAGCCTTGCCTACAACATTGACAGCTTTGGTCTGTTGATAGAAAGATGCTGCCTCCTGTCCCTGTCTGTGGGAATAGTGTTTTTATGATGTATAGTGAGCCTTCCTATCTCTCAGTAAAGCACAGGCGTTCTTTGCTGATTTCTTTCCGGAACAGAGACTGGTGTTTTTCTTTAAGCAATTAGTGTTTATTTATTTATTTTTTTTTTTGGAGAGATTTTTACACCTGTGCTCCTGGGGAAAGAGAAACTACGAGAAATCACCCCTCATTCCCCTACCCTCCATCCCCTACCCCTGTGGGGACGGCCACACCGCAATCCCTTCTCCATTGTCCTCTCAGGATCTTGCGCATGCATGCACACACACCCAGCGTGAGTTTTAAGTTTTAAGCCGCTGGCTCCAGGACTAGAACCGTAGTCTATATGTGGGAGTCCAGTGATGAAACCATTATGCCATCTGCTGGTCACAAATAAATTATTATTGCTTTTTTGTTTGTTTTGGAGAGGCTTTTTGCTATAGGGCGCATGTGCTCAACAGAAAGAGAGAGACAGAGAGATAGAAAGCGAGAAGTCACCCCCCAGGAGGGATGGCCACGCCGCAATCCCTTCTCCTCCATTCTCCTCTCAGGATCTTGGGCACGCACACACACGCACCCAGCATGAGTTTAAGCCACCAGGTCCGGGACTCAAACTATAGTCAACTACATGGGAGTCCAGCGACATAGCCATTACACCAACTGCTGGTCCCCACAAATCAATTATTAATTGAAGAATTTCAAACTTGGGACCAGCAGTTAGTGTAATGGCTATGTTGCTGGACTCCCATGTAGCCATTCGCAGTTCTAGTCTCCGGACCCAGTGGCTTAAACTCACGCTGGGCGCGTGTGTGGGCGCGCCCAAGATCCCAAGAGGAGAATGGAGAAGGGATTGCAGCATGGCCATCCCCCCTGGGGGGTGATTTCTCGCTTTCTGTCTCTCTGTCTCTCTGTCTCTCTCTTTCTGGCGAGCACATGTGCCCTATAGCAAAAAGCCTCTCCAAAAAAAAGAATTTCAAACTTACCTATAACCTACAGTCTTCCATTTCTAATGTCTCACTTTTTGGCTGGGCCAATGTGAAAGACTCGTGCTGATTGACAACCCTCCTGCTATCAGAACTGAGTAAAATGAACCATTGTATCTCAGTATCCGCCAGGATACTCAGTCACATGCTTAGTAATAGATTGTATTAATTATTATTTCTGCAATGTTGTTTATTTCTGTTGACAAGAGTCATTTCGTTTTAAGGGCATATGATAGAGTTGTACTTATTATTGGAAAAATGTTAACATTCAGGTAGGCGGGAGGCTGTAAAGCCACAGGTTGGGCCTGCTGGCCCAGCTCAATGACCTTCCTGACCCAAGGCCCTCGAGGTGTCAGCGGTGATCTCCCTAAGTCCAAGTCTCTTCTCCCAACTTTCCGTACTCTTGTGGCTTTTATGACTTTTATTAAGGTACAGTGCAAGTGTTCAAGAGCTTGGAATGAAGAAGATGCTGAATAAACAGTCATTGAAAGAATGTTCAAAACATTTGTTCTCAAAACTTTTGTTTGAGCAGGGGCTCCCTTTTTTCAAAGAAGGTGCCAGAGGGAAGCTTTGGTTTGAAGCCTGTGTAAGCAGAGTCTTCATTTCATGTTTGAGAAGGAGAGCGTGGCATTTGGCTCAATACCCTGTTCTTTCCCAGAGGACTGCAAGAACATTCTGGGCAATGGTCTCAGCCTGGCTGACTCTTCAAAATGTTCAGCTTTGAGTCCAGCTCTGGAGCTTAGGTATTAAGGGAGCCTGATCCCACAGGACTGACAGCATAGAGAAATGGAGCAGAAGGGACGGTGGCCTGACCACCCCCATTGAGGGAGAGGTGCTTTCTCTCTCTCTCTGTCTGTTTCACTGGAGAGTGTACAGACTGGTAATTAAAAAAAAGTTTTAAATTCAGATTTGTGCTCAAGGCAATGTGTCTCAGTAGACTTAGCTGAATTTCAAGGCGCCTCAAACAGTAGCAATCTTTGACAGAAGACACAATTTCCTGTTAATAGGCTTAGCTAAGGGGACACTTCTTTCCACCTCACGGGAAGTTTTACCTCTTAGTCATGCCCACAAAGTTCTCCCACTTTTGGAAGCATATTTTGTTCTGTTGAAGGGCACGTGTGCTTGCTAGAGAGAGATGGGAACTGAGAAATTCCCTCTCCCCCTAGGGGATGGCCATACCTCAATCCCTCCTCGTCCATATTTTCTCAGAATTTTTGGGCACACATACACATACACACACATTCCTGGAATGTTTTTGAAGCTGCCAGTTCCAGGACTGGAACTACAAAGTTGACCATGTGGGATCTAGACACCTTAACCACCACACTGTTGGCTGGTGCTGGAAGCTGAATCTTGACTGTAAGTGCCCTTCCTTCAACCCTGTGCGGTTACACAGGTCTGTGTGAATAGCCTTGAGTGTGCCTTAGGCAAGTAGCTAAGGAAACCTCCTCACCATCCTGTCTACCCAAGCCTCTGAATTGCTCCCCGGTACCGACTGCTTCCGACTTCCTGCTCTGGAATATTCTCTGCCTGGGTCCTCAGTGCCTTGGCGTTTACTCTCTGTCTGAGCCCTCGTTTCTCGGCCAAGCCAGGTCTTCTGCAGTATTCCCAGGATGCAGTGGTCTGGAAGCCTAATCCCTCCACCCCATCAGTCTCCACAGATTCTGTCCCAGGTGTGGACTGGCCTTTATTTCTGCTATTCTTCCTGTTTACTGCTGGTTGGTGAGAGAAGGTTCTCTTTAGTCTTCCGCTCTTCTCTAACGCTAACCCTAATACTATCCCTAAACTCAAACCCTTTTTCCCAGAGTGCCTCATGCCGTTCTGCCTGATATCCCACCTGCAAGCCTGTCCTCTCCCAGTTCATGAACTTCCTGCAGTCTGTGTGATTTGGCCTTGTTGCTTTTCTAAGCTGTCCTCATTAGACATTGGAGCTGTTCTCAGCAGCCACTCCTCACAATTGACCACCTCCTCTGTCCCTCAAGTCCCAGCCCCCAGGTTATTCTTAGAGTCTTCCCCTGGGCACCTCCTTGGAAACCAGAGTAGCACACTTGTCCCACAGCTGTCTACGTGCTCCAGGCTACTTGCACGTGTATACCATGGAGGAGGGCACCTAAAAGAGCACCTTGCATATAGCAGGTGCTTATTTAACGCTTTAGGGTGCAAGTCTTCTGGTATGGGGTAATAATGAGTTATTGTTCGCAGTAAAGTCATAACATATAATCTAGTTGGAGTCATATGGGTACAACTCTGTTGAAATTTACCTGCTTTATCTCATTTCATTTTCCTAGAGACGTGGGGGAGGGAACTAGAATTGCTCAATTTTCAGGAGGGGAAACAATCTCAGAGAGATTAATTTAGTATGCCAAAGGTCACCTTGTGAGGAAATAGGACAGCTGAGATTTGGTCCCAGTGTGGTTAGACTGTGGTGCTTTTGTTCCTATCTGCTGCCCTTCCTGGCCAATGTAGAGTCCTTACTCAATCTGCTCAGCATTTGATGTCCTGGCTGTCTGAGCTCCCGTATTGACCCGATAGACACCTGCTTTCATGGGGCCTCTCATGAGAGGCAGGTCCTACACGATCTGTGCCTCCCCTCACTGGAGGCCCAGAGGTGAGCTTTGTGCATGGAATTCCAGGGGTTGGCTCCCAAGGTCCTTCCCAAGCTCTGGCTCGGCCTGTTAGCTGAGTTCATGCCATACTGCACTCCCTGAACAGACAAATCCCGGCTGCAACAGCTTCCTCTCCTCTGCCTAAGTGTGTGGGACATGCTTTTGCAGTATCTCATCTTGCATCAGTTTTGCCTCCAAGAAAGAAAAAGATCTGAACTGTTAACAGATGTCGAGCTCTAGTTAGTGACATGTCTGCTGTGGTTTGGGGAATGGCATGTACTGAGGTCTATCTGTATCTTATTCTGGAAGCTTGAAAAAGTAAGGCAGCTCTGGTGAGGACTTATGCCTGCTGACATAATTTAAACAAAAATTTAAGAGGGGCTAGCAGGTGCTGTGGTAGTTAAAGGTGCTGGACTCCCACGAGCTCCTGGACTCCCACTCCCGTGGCCAACCGTGGTTCGAGTTCTGGATCTGGTGGTTTGCACTCTAGTTCTCTGGTCAAAATTGAAAAATAATGATAATAAAATAAAAACAATTTTTTAAGATTAATTTTATTTACCTTTATTTATTTATTTATAAAAATTTGACCAAAGAGGGACAGAGTGAGAGAGGGAGGAAAAGTGAGAACGCTAACTGCCAGGTCTGGGACGCGAACCATGGTCGGCCCTGTGGGAGTCCAGCATCCTTAACCACCACGCCACCTGCTGGCCCCAATAGAAACAATTATTACAAAAATAATAATAATTGGGACCAGCAGTTAGTGTAATGGCTATGTCGCTTGACTCCCATGTAGTCGACCATGGTTTGAGTCCCGGACCCGGTGACTTAAACTCACGCTGGGTGCGTGTGTGTGCGTGCCCAAGATCCTGAGAGGAGAATGGAGGAGAAGGGATTGCAGCGTGACCATCCTCCCTGGGGGCAATTGGCACCTAGAGTGATTTTCAAGCTGCTGGATCTAAGACTGGAACCACACACAGAGTTGGCCATGTAGGATCTAGCCGCCTTAACCACCACAACACATGGCTGGCCCAGTGTCAGATTATTGTAGTAAATTTTGTGAATGGGGAAACCATGTCATCATAGAAAACTTCAAGAATGGATACTTGGGCTTCTTCAGCTAGGAAAATACAGGAAGTCAAGTTTTTCCATAATATCTAAATATTAAGAGTTTTCAGTTCCAACCTATGAACAAAATATACACAGAAGATATTTATTACACTAATCCTCAGTTCATTGGTTTGTATCTGGTTTAACTTTCCTTTTTTTTTTTTTTTAAGAATTATTGGGACCACTAGATGACGTAATGGATACGTTGCTGGACTCCCATGTAGTTGATCACGTTTCATGTCCCGGACCTGCGGCTTAAACTCATGCTAGGTGTATGTGCGTGCATGCACAAGATCCCAAGAGGAGAATGGAGGAGAAGGGATTGCAGCATGGCCATCTCCCCAGGGGGTGATTTTTTGTTTTCTGTCTCTCTGTCTCTCTCTGTCTTTCTATATAACATGCACCCTATAGCAAAAATCTCTCCCCCCAAAAAAGAGAATTATTTTATTTAACTTTATTTATCGATCTATCTGTTTATTTAAATTTGACCAGAAAGGACATAGTGAGGGACCAGCAGGTGGCATGGTGGTTAAGGTGCTGGATACTCCCACATGGCCTACCGTGGTTCAAGTCCTAGACCTGGTGGCTTGCTTTCTCACCTTCCCTCTCTCTCTCTCTTTGTGTGACTCTCTCTGGTCAATAAAGGAATGAATAAATAAATAATAAAAAAAAAAAAAAAGAAGAAGAAGAAGAAGAAAGGACATAGTGAGAGAAAGAGAGGGAAAGTGAGAAAGCAAGCCACCAGGTCCTGGACTTGAACTACAGTCGGCCATGTGGGAGTCCAGCGCCCTTAACCACCATGCCACTTGCTGGCCCCATATCTGGTTTAACTTTCATTTCCTTCTTATTCCTTCCTAGTTTTTATCTGTGTGCTCTTTTTTTTGTAGAGAGATTTTTTTTTTCAATTGGGCATGTTTGCTCGGGGGACGGAATGGCCATGCTGCAGTCTCTTCTCCTCCATTCTCCTCTTGGGACTTTGGGCACACACACATCTGCACCCAGCTTGAGTTTTAAGCCACCTGGTACGGGACTCGAACCACTGAGAGTCCAGTGAAGTAACCATTTTGCCATCTGTTGGTCCCTATCTGCATGTACTTAATAGCAATGAAAATAGGTTTTGGAAGCTTAAGAAAAATATATGTACCCTGAAAAATAAAGAATGTGGCCATCACCTTGCTTTTATCAAGAGAAGACCACCATGTTGATGCTATCTTCTCCCCTCAGTGATTGTGGGTGGCCTTTCGATGGAGCTCCCCAAAATGTGATGGTGGGGTGAGACCTCCACATGTGTGCCAGGATTTTTGTTGAGTTTGGCAACGGCCTTTGGAGTGAGGCATCATGAGGCAAGGTTTAACCAGAAATGAAGATGGGCAAGTGAGGCAGGGCTAGGAGGTGGCATGAAAACTTTGAGGTTGAGCTTTCCTAGAGAACCCCTTGGCACATGCGAGCATTCACTGGATTAGCTGCAGGAGTGCCTGGGTCTCCTAATGCCTTCTCTCTTGCTCCCCTGCAGGCCACGCCAAGGAGGCACTGAATCTCGCACAGATGCAGGAGCAGACCCTGCAGCTGGAGCAACAGTCCAAGCTTAAAGTGAGTGGCAGACTGGTGCCACAGGGGAGGGCCGGGGGTGGTGTACACAAGCTGGGCAGCTCTCCACAGAAAGAAGCAGGGGATGTGGCCTGGGCATGTGGCTGAGGCCCTACAGCAGAGCCACCTGGAAGGTCAGGTGTAGGTGAGGACCATCTGGTCTTTCCAAGGATGAAGATCTTCTCAAGATTTTTACCTCAGTTCTCTGCACTGGGCAAGACTTTTGATACTGGAGTGTGTGGTGAGCATAGGGTCTGCCTCGGCTTTGGCTTAGTTAAAAAGTAAGGACGTGGCCCAGCCACAGTGGCCCACGCTGCTAAAACACTGTTCCACAGTCTGGGACAAATGGGAGTTCTGAGCTCAGTTTTCATCCTGTTGAAGTGCTGGACCTGCTCAGTGTAATGCACCTATTTGGGGAGTCTGCGGCAGGAGGGTTGCAAGCTCAAGGCAGGTCCAGGCAACATTGGGAGGTCCTGTCTAATAAAGAGCCAAGCGTGGTGATACGTGCCACCACTGTGGTCCCATCGGGAAGCTGAGACTGGAGAATCACAACATGGTGAGGCCCTATCTTGAAAAAAAATTCGGGACCAGCAGATGGCATAATGATTACGTTGCTGGACTCCCATGTAATCGACTGTGGTTTGAGTCCCAAACCAGGTGACTTAAAACTCACGTTGGGTGTGTGTGCACGTACATGCCCAAAATCCCAAGAGGAGACTGGAAAAGAAGGGAATGTGGCATGGTCATCCCCCCTGGGGGTGATTTCTCACTCTTGGTCTCACCAGCAAGCACATGTTCCCTAAAGCAAAAATCTATCGTAAAAAAGAATTAATAAGTAACATTTCTAAAAAGTGAGCATGTAACACAAGCCTGTGAAAGAGCCTTTGGAAAAGAAATGCCAAATGCCCACAAGAGATGACTGTCCTCTGTCTTGTTTCATTCCCTCAGTGTCTTTCCCAGGCCTTTCCTGGGCCTTACCCTTGGGTTGGGTACAGCTGAGAGCTGAGTCCGTATGTGGGGTAGGGGTGTCAATCCAGGCTGCATTTCCAGACCAGTCTAGATGTGACCTGTGATGCCACCGCCTCGGAGCACATGCTGTCCTTGGGGAAGGGCTGTGGAGGCAGCATGACCCTGAGAGTGGAAGTCCTGAGTGTATGTTCTATAGGAATATGAGGCCGCGGTGGAGCAGCTGAAGAACGAGCAGATCCGTGTGCAGGCAGAGGAAAAGAGAAAAACCCTGAGTGAGGAGACCCGGCAACACCAGGCTGTAAGGGCCCAGGGAGGCCAGGGTGGGGTGCAGCTCTGGATCTCTTTGTTACTGACTATGGATCCATGGGGGTGTCGACTGTTAGACCAGGCTCTGGAACTCTCTCTTAGAGACCCCTAAACCCCACAGATCTCTCAGCACCGAGTGCCCTGTGCATCCTCATGTTTATGGGAGGTGGGTGGCTTCTTGGGGGTCCCTGCACCCAGTCCAGTCTTAGTCTGGCTTCTCTAGCTGAGCGTGTCCTTTCCATTCTAGAGAGCACAGTACCAGGACAAGCTGGCTCGGCAGCGCTATGAGGACCAGCTGAAGCAACAGGTGAGTGAGGTGCCCCACCCCCAGAGGTGGTACCAGCCTCAGTCCTCCCCAAGGATATGGCGTATTGCTGGACTGGTTGGTGGGCCAGAGTCCACAGCAGAAGGGCACTTGGTTCATTTTACTAATGGTAGATACTGGAGCCCGGGGACTGTACTCGGACACAGACACACAGGGCACACAGTCGCGCATTTAGGCACAGAGACTTGTCCGTGAGCACTCAGTTGTACACAGGCAGGTACAGGTATGTGTGATGGACCTGTGTGACCGGCACAACAGAGGCAGATTCTCCAGCCACTCTGAGGTTCCTCACCAGATGAGCACCTTTCCCTGGTGAACCTGACTGCCGACTTAGTGAAGTCGTGTTTGGGAAAGTTGGTGATCGACTGAGGGCAGGTTCCCCAGTCACTTCTAAAAGCCTGGGTGACATTCTCCCTTCCTTGACATTCTCGCTCCCTGCTAGTAAGGACTTATCAATCTCAGTCTCAAATTCATACAGTATTTGCAAATGTTCTTGCCTGTTGTGGGCATTATAGCTTTTACTAGGCGAAACCCAGAGTCTTTTCTAAAAACAGCCAAGAGTGAGGGCACCCAGAGGGCTGCTTTGCCGTGATCCACACTGATGAAGCTGCTGTAGAGACCACTTCTGGCCCAACGAGGGTGGAGGGTGGCTGAGCCCCCTTAGGGTGTGCACATCCTGGGGCTGATTTCCAATGTGCCTGGTCGGAGTGTGGAGCCCACAGGCCCCTCAGAGGTAGGCATAGGCTTCCCTAGCTTGGTGCAGCCACAGCTTCTTGGGTCGCATTGATTATTTTTCTGATTTTGAAAGCTTTTCCTTTTTTTCTGTGGCTTTTTAGCAACTTCTCAATGAAGAAAATTTACGGAAGCAGGAGGAGTCTGTACAGAAGCAGGAGGCCATGCGACGAGGTAAGCTGTCACCTCAGTCGAGGGTGGCGGTCTGAGGCAGATGTGCTGCACCGAGGCCTGCTGGTAGATGACTCCTGGGTGAGCAGTGCTGTTGTGAGGAAGGGCTGCTTTGGGCACCTCACTACCCAAGAAGAGTTACTGATAGCCACAAAAGGCACCCCACAGGTGTCTGCAGCGGGTCCTGGGCTGGTGTACGGAGGTGGGAAGATCCTGTGTTTTCGCTGTCCTGTCGTAGAGCTTCAGTTACAAGCACAGGCTGTGACGTTAGTTTCACGTGTGTGTCTTGGTAGAAAACACGAGCATTTTGTGCTCATCGTGTTGGAAAGGGAAGGAAGTAAACATTTGGCACCACTTTATGATGGTGCTGGGCTCGTTCCCAGATGTTTGCTTTTAAATAGGTCAACAGTGTTACGTTACATGCTTTCCTAGTAGTTTTTTGTTTGTTTTGTTTTTTTAAGAATTATTTTATTTGGGAACCAGCAGTTAGCGTAATGGCTATGTCGCTGGACTCCCACGTAGTTGACCGCTGTTCGCGTCCTGGACCCTGTGGCTTAGAACTCACGCCGGGTGCATGTGCGTGTGTACCCAAGATCCTGAGAGGAGAATGGAGGAGAAGGGATTGCGGCGTGACCATCCCCTCTGGGGGATGATTTCTCGCTTTTTGTCTCTCTGTCTCTCTCTGTCTGTCTGGTGAGTGCACGCACCCTATAGTGAAAACCTCTCCAAAAAAAAAAAAAAAGAATTATTTTATTTAACTTTATTTATTTATACACTTTTTAATTTTAATTTGACCAGAGGGAGAGAGAGAAAGTGAGAAAGCAAGCCACTAGGTTCAGGATTCGAACCATAGTCACCCCTGTGGGAATCCAGCACCTTTAACCACCGAGTCATCTGCCGGCCCATTTTTTTTGTTGTTGTTGGTCAGAAGGCATGTGTGTTCTCCAGAGAGGCAGAGGAGAAAGCACCCCCATGTGACCTGCTCACACTGTAACCCCTTCCCCATCTATCCTTCCTTTTGAAGTTTTGGGCATACGCACACATGTGCTCATTGTGTTTCTCAAGCTACCTGGTCTAGGACTTGATCCATGGACTCAGCCATGTAGGATATGGTTGCCTTAACCACTAGGCCACAGAGCTGGCCCACTTTCCTAGTTTTTTTTTTTGAGAGGTTTTTACTATAGGGCTCGTGCGTTCGCCAGACAGACAGAGAGAGACAGAAAGCGAGAAATCACCCTTCCAGAGGGGATGGCCATGCCGCAATCCCTTCTCCTCCATTCTCCTCTCGGGCTCTTGGGCACGCACGCACACGTGCCCGGCGTGAGTTTAAGCCACCACGTCCGGGACTCGAACTGCGTCGACTATGTGGGAGTCCAGCGACATAGCCATTACGCTAACTGCTGGTCCCACTTTCCTAGTATTTTGATTGCTGTGTTTCAAGATAAGTGGCTTCCTTTTTAATTCTCTACATTTTATTTTGTTTTTAAAACATATCCTGGAGAGAGTTGCCTGGGTCAGAGGGTCAGATTTCAGAGTTCCTTCGTCTCCTGGGGGTTCCAGCCCCAGGGGAAAGATTTCCTGGCTGGGATGCTCAGCACTGTGACTGGCCTGTGTGATGCTGAGATCTGCATTCGCTCACGTCCTGTTTGAGCAGAGGGGCAGGCATGGCCACGTGCTGAGCCTCACTGTCCTTGTCTCTTCCTGGGTCAGCCACTGTGGAGCGAGAGATGGAGCTACGACATAAGAATGAGATGCTGCGGGTGGAGGCCGAGGCTCAAGCCCGGGCCAAGGCCGAACGGGAGAATGCGGACATTATCCGTGAACAGATCCGCCTGAAGGCTGCTGAGCACCGCCAGACCATCCTGGAATCCATCAGGTGAGGGCACAGCTAAGGCCCAGTGCCCACCGTTCGTCCCCATCTTCAGTAGCCCCAGAGGGAGCCCTCGCTGTTGTGAGCTGCTGATCATCGGATGTTCTCCAGCCCCTTCTGTGACTGGGTAGCTCTGTGCCAACCTTTGGGGCTGATGTCTCGGCGCCTGGGATGCGGCATTTGGGCCTCGCCTTCACCTTCTCCAGCCATGTGCACGGGTCCCCGTGTCCCACCTGGTCATGTGGCTGCTTCCCCACCCCCTCTACAGGACGGCTGGCACCCTGTTTGGCGAGGGATTCCGTGCCTTTGTGACAGACTGGGACAAAGTGACAGCCACGGTAGACACCATGTGTGCCCGGTGGGCCTGGCAGGTGGCTGTGGGCCTCCCTGTTGGCTACAGGTGTGTCACCTGCTATCTCTCTGCTCCAGGTGGCTGGATTGACGTTGCTGGCTATTGGGGTCTATTCTGCCAAGAATGCCACAGCCGTCGCTGGCCGGTACATTGAGGCCCGACTGGGGAAGCCATCCCTCGTGAGGGAGACGTCTCGTATCACAGTGCTGGAGGCGCTGAGGCACCCCATCCAGGTAATAGCGCAGGAAGGGACCGTGTTCCTTGATCGAGCCCTCCATGTGTCCTTTCTATGTTGCAGGCAAATTACAAATAAGCGTTCTCTTTCTCTTATATAAATAATGTCCATTTCCTCCTGCATTTGGTTTTATTTTTGCTTTCTGTATCAGTGCTGGGGAGGTCTCCACCACCTCTAGGTTCTCTGATGGAACTGGCCGCTTGTGCACATGGGGTCCTGTGGAAATGCTGGGGCTCCAGTGTGCCAGTATTCTGTTGGAGGGCTTGCCAGACGGCAGCTGGCTGCTTTTATAGGAGAGCCCAACTTCTCACGCAGTGTTGGAACCTGTTCCCCACACGCACTGTGGCTTGGTCTCCACCAGTCACTCAGCATGGATGGCTGATAAAGTAAAGGTTGATAAAGAACGAATAAATCTTGACCAGCAACAGAGAACCACATCTGCCAGGGCGGCTAGTTTTTCAGCCCTTGAGGTTGGGACCCGGCCGTGCCCGTGGCAGTTACTATCTCTCTGCTCTGCCCACAACCCCAGTGGTAACTCTTCCCACAGGTTGGCCAGCGGCTCCTCAGCAGACCCCAGGATGCGTTGGAGGGTGTCATCCTTAGTGTAAGTTGGTGTGGCAGTCAGGGTGTGGGCAGGCTTCATGTGGCTCAGGCAAGGGACATCCACTCTGAGCTGTTCCATGTCCGTGTGGGTCTTCAGACTGAAAGCTGGGGCAGTTCTGGCTCCAGAGATAAAGCGGGCCCTCTCAGACCAGCCTGGATTAAACTACCTTGAGCTGGCTCAGGCTTCCGCAAGGAATAGACCATAGCAGGGCACCGTCTGGGCTCCCCGCCTTTGAGGCTGTCTGCAGGTGGAGGTGCATGACTCTCAAACCAGCTCCTTCTTGCCGCAGCCCAGCCTGGAAGCACGAGTGCGTGACATTGCAATAGCCACAAGGAACACCAAGAAGAACAAGAGCCTGTATAGGAACATCCTGATGTATGGGCCGCCGGGTACCGGCAAGACCCTTTTTGCCAAGGTGAGAGCGCTGCTGGGTTGGAGGGCCTAGTGATCAGTCTCCTTGGTCTGCGCAGTTATCTTGGGTGGGGTCGCAGCATCAACTCCCAGGAATGGACCTTTATTGGGCCATCGCCAGCCCTCACTGGACCCAGTACTGGTGTGCTTGGGTAGTGCCTCCGCTCTCCCAGGTGGGGGAGCATCTCTGTGGCAGAGCAGGTATAAGGGGGACCATGTCCATGCCGGGTGGGGTAGGCTCCAGAGTGAGGAGGCACCATTTATTGTCTCCCCCATCCCTTCCTTCCTAGAAACTTGCCCTGCACTCAGGCATGGACTACGCCATCATGACTGGTGGAGACGTGGCCCCCATGGGGCGGGATGGGGTAACTGCCATGCACAAGGTCTTCGACTGGGCCAACACCAGCCGACGAGGGTGAGTGTCCCTCACTTCCCCCTCTCCCACACCCACCGACCCCAGTTTCTTGCAAACACCGGGCTACCTCCCTGAGAGGGGTCTAAATGGCTTACTGAGACCTGCTGTTCCCTGTATTTTGTCTTCCACCCTCTGACAGCACCCCAGGGCAGGGGGGCACCAAAGAGGAACTCACCTTTGTGTGGGCCACAGGTGGTCAGTGTGAGGGCTGCCTGTTGGTATTTAATTTAGTGCCAGACATGAGTGGTGGGTATGAATGGGGAAGGGGGTCTTCTCAGCAGATCAAGTCCAGCCCCTCCCAGTATGTGCACACACCCATGTGTGGGTGGGTGGACATGCTCCTCGGTGATACTTTTAAAAATTAATTGAGGGACAGGGCCAGCAGATGATGTGGTGGTTAAGGGTGCTGGACTCCCACATGGTGGACCTCAGATCAAGTCCCGGACCTGCCAGCTTGCTTTCTCACTCCCCTGCCCCTCTCACTCACCCTGCCCCTATCTGGTCAAATTAAAAACAAATAAAGTTTTTTTTTTTTTTTTTTTTTTTGGAGAGATTTTTGCTATAGGGTGCATGCGCTCGCCAGACAGAGACATAGAGACAGAAAGCAAGAAATCACCCCCCCAGGGGGGATGGTCACGCCCCAATCCCTTCTCCTCCATTCTCCTCTCGGGATCGTGGGCACACACGCACACGTGCCCGGCGTGAGTTTTAAGCCACCGGGGCCGGGATGTGAGCCGCGGTCGACTATGTGGGAGTCCAGCGACATAGCCATTACGCTAACTGCTGGTTCCCAAAATAATTATTTTTTAAAAAGTTAATTGAGGGGACCAGCATATGGCAGAATGGTTACATCACTGGACTCCCACAAAGTCAACCACAGTTCAAGTCCTGGACCTGGTGGCTTAAAACTCAAGCTGGGTGTGTGAGCATGTGTGCCCAAAATCCTGAGAGGAGATGGGAGTGCAGCATGGCCATACTCCCTGGGGGCGATTTCTTGGGGCCGGCGGCAGTGGTGTGGTGGTTAGGGGCGCTGGACTCCCACACAACTGATCACAGTTTGAGTCCCGGACCTGGCAGCCTACTTTCTCACTTTCCCTCCCTCCTACTCCCTCTCTGTCCCTCTCTGGTCAAATTAAAATAAATAAGTGTACACACACACACACACACACACACGTATGTACATAGGTATGTTAAATAAATAATCCTTTAAAAAAAGAAAGTTAATTGAGGAAGCCGGCATGTGGCATGGTAGTTAAGGGCACTAGACTCCCACATGGCCGACCATGGTTTGAATCTCAGACCTGGCGACTTGCCTTCTTGCTTTCCCTCTCTCTCCCTCTCAATCGCTCTGTCCCTGTCTGGTGAAATAAATAAATAAATAAATAAATAAAGTTAAATAAAGTAATTCTAAAAGAGAAAATAGAACTTAAAAAAATGTTAATCGAGGACATTGTGACCCTGTACTGCTGCTTGGCAGACCCAGCCTCACAGACAGCTGCCCCCGGTGGCCCTGCATTCTTTATGGTTGGTGCTCTCCCTCTGGCCCTGTTCTTTTGCTCTCCAAGACTCCTTTCCTTGGTGTTGATTGCATAGCTGCCAGCCTCATGTTTCTCTGGGCCTGGGAGGATTTGGATAAAACCCATTGGAGACAGGAGCACGATCTCTCTTGACATGTGCCTCCTTGGCCACTGTGGTCTGGGTTCCCCCAGATCACTGGGGCAGAGTGTGACTTGGTTTCTCCAAACCATGAGGTTTGGTGTCTGTGGGTTCATTGTGTTAGGATTCCCAATAGGGTAGAGTCTGTGCTCTGTGGACAGCTTCTCCCTGGGGATCTGACCAACACAGCCAGCTTCTAGAAACTTCCAGATGCCTGTTGTGCTCAGACATTTCCCTCACTGGCTCCTCTTGTTCACAGCCTTCTACTCTTCGTGGATGAAGCAGATGCCTTCCTCAGGAAGCGAGCGACAGTGAGTATTCTCTGGAAGCCCCTGCCCAGCCATATCAGAGTGGTCAGGGCAGGCACTCTAGTGGCTCAGAGCCTGTCCTGAGCATGGAAGGGCCAGACCACCATCCCACCATCCTGGACTGGTGTGGGAGTTGACCTTTCTGTATAAAGCCTGGTCTGTAACACATTTTAGAGTCTGCTTGAAGTTCAGTTTCAGCTTCCAAGTTTTCTCCATGAAATTGTTCACATTACTGCCCCTGAGCAGCAGCTGCAGGGGAGAGGCCTGTTGAGTAGTGGCCTTTCTGGGTTCTCCTTTTGGCTCTTGACTGTCTGCAGAACTGCTCCTCGGCTCGCTGCTTATGGCTGACACTAGAATGTTCCTTTTCAGGAGAAGATAAGTGAAGACCTCAGGGCTACCCTGAATGCGTTCCTACACAGGACGGGCCAGCACAGCAGCAAGTAAGGGTAGCCCTGGGTCTCATGGGCTTGGGCCTCGAAGGGAAACTGAGGCACTGCAGAGTGCGCACACACTGGAGCTGTCATGGAGCAGGGTCAGGGGCCTAGTACACGGTACCTGGGCAGACATCTCTACTGGGACAGATTTTGAGGGCCCAGCTCAAAAGGCACAGCGAGATGTCACTGAGAAACATGCTGGGATTCCCCGACAGCCGGGCAGTTAGTCCTGGCCCACACAGCCCTGCGAGCCTTCCTTTCAGACAGGGCCTTTGTGCAGCCACCCCCACCTCTAGCCTCCCCTCCTGCCCTTTGCTTCTGGCCATCAAGCCACCTACCTATGAGAGAGGTAGCCTGAGTGGCTGAGGACCTCCCAATGCCTCAGACGCCAGCTGGGCTTGGGACATGAAATCAAAGCATATTTGCTATCACCAGGAAGCCAGTGCACAGGCAGGCCCTATGTGGTGCGTGTGGGTCACCTATAACCATCTACTGGACGCTGTCCAGGGTCAGGCACCCAGAGACTAACCGTCTCTGGGCGCCCTTGGCCAGTCTGTAGGTCCCTTCCAAATCCCCTAATCTTGTCTGCATTGGCTGGGCCCCTCCAGTCTCTAGCCCACATGTCACTGAGGGAGGACCAAGCCCTGCTGGTCAGTGGGTGGCCATCTGCTCAGATGGGTCCCTGTCGCTGGCTATAGCTGCTCCTACAGAGATGCTCTTGGGCCTGACCAAGCCCTCAGGAAAGCAGGGTTAGGACACTACTAAGCCAAACTGATGCCTCTGCTCAGCTAAGTCCCAGGTCCCATGATGGCGCCTGGTATGGGCAGGTCTCTATCCCAGACCCTGGCAACCCTTGTCCATCCTCTGAGTGCAGCGAGGCTTAGTTTTGAAGAGGGAGTGTTGCTGCTCACCCTGCCCCATCAAGCTGGGCCACAGGCCAGTGAACAGGAAAAGTGGGGCTAGAACAGATCCTTGGGAAGCTGAGTGCCCGAGGACCCTCAAATGAGGACATGGATACCCTTGGAGGGAGGGAAGGAACATGGTAAAGGTCGTGGCTGGGACTTTCTGGGTTTCAAAGCTGCCAGACTAGACTCTTTTTTTTTTTTTTTTTTAAAGTTTTTTATTGGGGCTGGAGAGTGGCATGGTGGTTAAGGCGCTGACCACGGTTCGAGTCCCAGTCCTGGTGACTTGCTTTCTCACTCCCCCACTCTGTCCTTCTCTAGTCAGATTAAAATAAATAAAGTTAATAAAATAATTCTTAAAAAAGAATTATTTATCTTCTATAAATTTATTTATTTTAATCTGACTAGAGAAGGACAGAGTGGGGGAGTGAGAAAGCAAGTCACCAGGACTGGGACTTGAACCATGGTCAGCCATATGGGAGTCCAGCACCCTTAACCACCATGCCACCTGCCAGCCCCAGATTAGACTCTTGTAGAAAGTTTCTCTAAGCCCCTTTGCTTTGGAGGCCTGTGTGGGTGTACAACCCCTCACTGTGTGCTTTGTGGGCTCCAGGTTTATGCTGGTCCTGGCCAGTAACCAGCCTGAGCAGTTTGACTGGGCCATCAATGACCGCATCGATGAGATGGTCAGCTTCGACCTGCCACGGCGGGAGGAGCGGGAGCGCCTGGTGAGAATGTATTTTGACAAGTATGTTCTTAAGCCGGCCACAGAAGGAAAGCAGTAAGTGTCCCCATCCCTGCATGGCCCACCCCTGCCCTGTCATGTCGTCAGAGGCCACCCTGAGTCCTTTCTTTTTCCAAGTATTTCACCAGGCCCCCTCTAAGTTGGGGTGCTCCCCTGTGGTTTTATGTGGGTGTTTGTGTGGGCTGGCATTCAGACTAAGCACCCTTTGCTCAGCTGCTCTGGGCTGAGAGAGAGCTCTATGGCAGGAGGCCTGTTGCCCTTCCCCTGCCCCCACTCTCCATCTTAGGATGGCCCGTGGGCTTCTCAGCCAAGGTGTGGATTCAGCAGCCCATCCCATGTGCAGACCTTTTCTGTTACCGGAATTCCTGTGTCCCTGTTGTGTCCTGGCCCTGGATAGTGAGGGCCAATCATCGACATTGGCCGAGCTTGACTTTGAGGCACCAGTGCCAGGCTTGGAGGGAAATGGTCACCACCATCCCATTGCCAACCAAACAGCCCAGCCAGCCTCCAGCCAGCCACCAGCTCCCAGGCCTTCCTGGGAGCTGCTCTACTGAAGCACCCGCCCCACAAGCTCCTTCCTGGAGATGTCAGACTCCTGTGATTGGCATGTGGTGGGTGCAACGAGAAACTTCTAGGCAGAGCCCACCAGGTGATGGGTTTCTGACAGTCCCTCCAGTCCCCCTCCCTGTCGGTTCCAGAGCACTCCAGATAAGCAGAGGCTGCTCTATTTTAACCTCCTCCGGGGGAACCTGGTTTCACAGTACTCAGACTTCAAGTCCTTCCACGTACCTGACCTAAATCCCTCCTGCCACTTCTCCCCTTGCCGGTGACAACAAAGGCTGTTTTGTTACAAGAAGAACATGGCTGCCCCCTGTTGCGGCCTGTTGTTTCCCTTGAGCCTTGTTTCTAGGCATCAGTTTCCTTCTTCCCCCTTCCCTGCTCTGGGCTGGCCCGTCATACCCCTAGCCGCCCACGCCTGCGACCTGATTTCTGTGACCTCTTTTCGAGAATGGTTCCTTTGGCCTCGGTCAGCCCTAACTGCTAGGAACGATCAAGTCCGGGAAACGAGGGCAGCACGTTGGTCAGCTCAGGGCCACTCATTTTTCTTCCCTCGGGTTCCCGCCTGCTTGGTGAGCAGCTCATTGCTGGCCAAGTGTCTAAGTGCTGCATGCTGTTTGGGCACTGGGTGGGCAGGGTCTGGGGTGAGTAGGAGGTGGGGACCCATTGAGGTGCGGCAGCCCCCAAAGCATGAGTGACACACTACTCACTGTCCCCTCCCTGCCAGGCCCCTCTCTGGGGGTAGGAAGAAGGAGGTGTGGGGATGTGGGCACATGTCACCTCATCACATGAGGCATTCAGAAGGTCCCCGTCGGGCGCCCGTGCAATCTGGCGCAGGTGGTGGCTGCTTTGCTGCCTGTCTCCCAGCCCCCGCCCTGCACAACCTCGAGGCCGGGGTGTCACTTGGGAACTCCCTCACCAGGCGCTTGAAGCTGGCCCAGTTTGACTACGGGAGGAAGTGCTCAGAGATTGCTCAGCTGACAGAGGGCATGTCGGGCCGTGAGATCTCCCAGCTGGCTGTGGCATGGCAGGTGAGTCCACACAGCATGTGTGTAGCGGGCCTGGGTACACCCGACTGGGAAGCCCTCTGAGTGGGTGTACGCCATGGGTACTTCCTGTGGCATGCTTTTCCTTCTGGTGGGCCATTCCCAAGATGCCCTCACCCATTTTGTCATTGCTCAGGGTGGCTTTAAAATTTGTGACTTTGGGGCCTACAGGTCGTGGTTAAGGGCACTGGACTCCCATGTGTCCAACCGCAGTTTGAGTCCCAAACCTGGTGACTTGCTTTCTCACTTTCTTTCTCTCACTCTGTCCCTCTCTGGTCAAATTTAAATAAGTAAATAAAGTTAAATAAGTCTTTAAAAAAATACTTGTGACCTGGGCCAGAAGGTGGCATAGTCATTAGGGTGTTGGATTCCCACATGGCCAACCATGGTTCAGGTCTTGGACCTGGTAGCTTGACGATCTCACTGGGCACTTGTGCTCATGTGCCCAAAATCACAGAAGGAGAAGGGATTGTGGAGTGGCCATTCCCCTTGGGGGGGGGTGATTTCTCACTTTCCCTCTCACTGTCTCTCTGGTCAGCGTGCGCACCCTATGACAAAAACCTTAAAAACAAACAATGGGACCAGCAGTTAGAGTAATGGTTATGTCGCTGGACTCCCTTGTAGTTGACTGCAGTTCGAGTCCCGGACCCAGTGGCTTAAAACACGTCGGCACGTGTGCGTGTGTGCCCAAGATCCCGAAAGGAGAATGGAGAAGGGATTGCGGTGTGGCCATCCCCCCTGGGGGGTGATTTCTCGCTTTCTGTCTCTCTGTCTCTCTTTGTTTTTCTGGCGAGCACACGTGCCCTATAACAAAAACCTCTCCAAAAGGAAAAAAAAAAAACTTGTGGCCCATCTTACTCTGATCCAGATCAGATGTCAATCTGGGCCATCACACAGTCCTGTGCGAGTATCACAGGTGAATCTCTGGACTCTGCCCAGTTGCCACCCTCAGGAGATGGTACAGGAGGCTCTGCAGGCAGGTGGGGGAGCGAGAGGCAGCCTAGAGGCCTCGTGCTCCAGCCCCGTCAAAGAGTCGGGTCCCCTGTAAGCAGCGCTCACGGGCTGCTTCCTGTCATCGAGTCGTCTGCTATGTGTGTGAGTATTTTGGGGTTCCAGCTTTTTAGGACAGGTTTCCAGTGTGGTCAGGGAGGGGCACGTTGTCATCTTGCTAGGCCAGGCAAGTGGACTTTGTCTTGCTGCTGTGACTCAGGACACACAGACACAGACAAATCTCCCCTGGGAGTGTTGTGGCCACCCTAGGGCAGAGGAGCCAGTCCCCACTGGGAGAGTTGTGTGTAGATAGCAGGGAAACTGGTTTTGCGTTGCTGCTGGAAGAGAAAAGCCATGGAGTGGAGGATACAGACATCCTCAGGTCTTGTGCATTGGCACCTGCATGGGGCCTGCTCTCTGAGGCCCTGTTTCCACCTGCACTCGATAGACTTAACAATGCCTTTAAATGCACGTGTATTAGATGAAATACTGTCTACTGGGACCAGCAGTTGGCATAATGGCTATGTCGCTGGACTCCCATGTAGTCTTCCACAGGTCGAGTCCCGGACCTGGTGGCTTAAACTCACACTGTGTGCGTGTGCATATGTGGCCATCCCTCTGGGGGTGATTTCTCACTTTCTGTCTCTCTCTGTCTTTCTAGCGAGCGCATGCGCCCTATAGCAAAAGCCTCTCAAAAAAGAAAAAGAAATACTGTCTACTCTGATTTGACGATTATAGCCCAGGTGTACAGGGTGCTGTGTTGGTCAGAATGAGCTGGGTTAGCTGCTGTGACAGACAAGCTAGATTGCAAACCCCACCCCTCTGAGATCAGGTGGGGCTCTGCTCTGGGCCACCCACCAAGAGCGTGAAAACCAGGGAGCTTGGAGCCCTCTTAGTCTATTCAGGCTCCCATAAGAGAGTGCCACCACCAGCAACTCAAACAACTGAAACTTGTGTTCTCACAGTTTTGGAGGCTGGAAGTTTGACATGAGGATGTCAGCGTGGTCACTTCCTGGTAAAGACTCTTTCCTGGCTTACAAATGGCCATGTTCTCACTTTGTCCTCACAAAGTGGACAGAGAGAGAATTCTTCATTGTCTTTTGTTTATTTTTTATTTTTATAATTTTGCCAGGAGGCTCAAACTCATCCCTAGAAGAGACAGATATAGAAGGAAAGGGAGAAAGCACCCCCTTATTGGGAAATGGTCACACCACAATCACTTCTTCATTTCTCCATCCTTTTCCAGAATTGGGGCACACATGAACATGCTAAACATGTTTTTGTTTTGTTTTGTTTTTTGTTTTTGTTTTGAGAGGTTTTTGCTATAGGGCGCGTGAACTCACCAGAAAGACAGAGAGAGGCAGAGAGACAGAAATTGAGAAATCACCCCGCCGGGGAGTATGGCCATGCTGCAATCCCTTCTCCATTCTCCTCTCGGGATCTTGGGCACGCACGCACACGCGCCTGGTGTGAGTTTAAGACACTGGGTCCGGGACTCACACTGTGGTCGACTATATGGGAGTTTAGTGACATAGCCATTACGCTAACTGCTGGTCCCCCCAAGCATGTTTCTTAAGCTGCCGAGTCCAGGAATCAAACCACCGGGTTGGCCCTATGGGATCCAGTGCTTTAACTACCATGCCACCTGCTGGCCGACCCTTGCCTGTTGTCTTTTCTTGTAAGGACACTAATCCTGTGGGATCAAAGCCCTGTCATGCTGTCATTTAGTCTTAGCTACTTCTTTAAAAATCCCATTTCTGAATGCAGCCACACTGGACTTTAGGACTCTGACTTACGAACTTGCAGTGGATGCAGACATGGGGTCCATCCCAGCAGGTCATATGCTAGCTCACGAAGTTCCACCACGGCACAGCACCCCTCCCCTTTCTTCACATGGCGTTGGCCAGCCCTGGAGACGTAGCAGGCTTGGTGAGCTCCGGAGCAGTGAGCAGTTGCAGAGCCCATGGCACCCTCTCTGCAGATCCAGCTCTGACTGCGCGCCTCTCGTCACTAACTTGGCCCCAAGTCGTTGGTCTCCCCGTGTCACGGGTGAGGAGTGAGGCGAGGAGAACCAAGGTGCTGCTCACCTTCCACCGTCTGCAGCCCGGAGTGCACACACCTGGCTGCACTGGTGGCCCGGCCCCCCACCCTGGCGGGCACTTGGGCACTTGCTATTTAAAGCCAGGTGGCATCGCACAGGCCCCCAGTCTGCAGCTCCCGTTCTCCACGCGTTCGTTGTGTTAGTACAGTTCCTTCATCTTAGAGTCACCTGGCATGTAAGTTTGCTGCCTCCGTTCTTTTTGGCGTAAAGTGTACTGTTTCAGCCATTTTTGAGTATATGATTAGTAGTGTTAAGGTTAAGTATATTTACACAGTTGTGCAGCCATCACCACCCTCCACCTCCCGAACTTTTTTACCTTCTCAGAATGAAATTCTGGGGCCAGCAGGTGACTTGGTGGCTAAGGCTCAGGATTCTACAAGACTGACACTCCAGTTCAAGTCCTGAGCCCTGAAGCTTGAAACTCAGACCAAGCGTGTGTACGCACACACCGCAGAGTCCCTAGAGGAAAATGGAGGAGAAGGGATTGTGGTGTGGCTGTCCGCCCAGGGAAAGTGATTTTTCACTTTCCCTCTCTGTCGGTCTCCAGCTAGCACACGTGCTCTATAGCAAAAAAAAAACCAAAAAAACAAGCTTTGTTCCATTAAGCACCTAGACCCCATTCCTCCAGCACCCACCACTCTGCCTTTATTTTTCCCCCCACTACTCCACAAACCTCATGTGAACAGAATCATTCAGTATTTGTCTTTTTGTGACTGGCTTATGCTTATTGCATTTAATATGTCTTCAGGGTTCATCCATGGTTTATCTTGTGTCAAAATGTTGTGTTTAAGGGGAACCACATGTAGCATGGTAGTTAAGGTGCAGGATTCTGACATGGCCAACTGCAGTTCAAGTCTCATACCCAGAAGTGTAAAAGATCATGGAAGAGAAGGGATTATGGTGTAGCCATCCTCCCTGAGGGGTGATTTCTCACGTCCCCTCT
>NW_006203430.1:9388228-9394438 GCF_000334495.1 Tupaia belangeri chinensis
AAACTTCTTTACTCAGCAGCTCAACTTATTTTATATTCCATCAGCAGTGCCTAAGAGTTCTGATTTCTCTATATCCTCATCAAAACTTTTATTTTCTGCTTCGTTTTTTTCCTCTAGTTGACAAGAGGCACATATGCAGTTTGACCAGCGATGGACAGAATGAGAGGAGAGAGAGAGAGAAAGTGAGAAAGCAAGCCACTAGGTTCGAGACTTGAACCACGTTCGGTCATGTGGGAGTCCAGCACCATGCCACCTGCCAGCCCCCTTTTGTTTGTTTGTTTCTAATTTGCTATCGGGCACTTGTGCTCACCAGAGAGAGAGAGAAAGAAATAACGCACCTCTTAGGGAGAACATTCTCCCTAAATAAATAAATATAATTCTTTTAAAAAACAAAATACTGGGGCCAGCAGGCGGCATGGTGGTTAAGGGTGCTGGACTCCCACATGGCTGACCGCAGTTTGAGTCCTAAACCTGGAGGCTTGCTTTCTCACTTTCCCTCTCCCTCACTCTGTCCCTCTCTGGTCAAATTAAAATAAAGTTAAATAAAATAATTATTTAAAAAACAACAACAAAACAAAACCCTGATCAGTTTTCTTACATTGAACTATCCTAGAATTCCAGGACTAGATTCCATTTAATCATACTGTATAATCTTTTTACTGTGCCGCCGAATTCCATTTCCTGGTGGTTTTTTTTTTTTTGGTTTTTTTTTTTGGGAGAGGTTTTTGCTATAGGGCACGTGCGCTCGCCAGACAGACAGAGAGAGACATAGAGACAGAAAGCGAGAAATCACCCCCCAGGGGGGATGGTCACGCCGCAATGCTCACCTTCCACCGTCTGCAGCCCGGAGTGCACACACCTGGCTGCACTGGTGGCCCGGCCCCCCACCCTGGCGGGCACTTGGGCACTTGCTATTTAAAGCCAGGTGGCATCGCACAGGCCCCCAGTCTGCAGCTCCCGTTCTCCACGCGTTCGTTGTGTTAGTACAGTTCCTTCATCTTAGAGTCACCTGGCATGTAAGTTTGCTGCCTCCGTTCTTTTTGGCGTAAAGTGTACTGTTTCAGCCATTTTTGAGTATATGATTAGTAGTGTTAAGGTTAAGTATATTTACACAGTTGTGCAGCCATCACCACCCTCCACCTCCCGAACTTTTTTACCTTCTCAGAATGAAATTCTGGGGCCAGCAGGTGACTTGGTGGCTAAGGCTCAGGATTCTACAAGACTGACACTCCAGTTCAAGTCCTGAGCCCTGAAGCTTGAAACTCAGACCAAGCGTGTGTACGCACACACCGCAGAGTCCCTAGAGGAAAATGGAGGAGAAGGGATTGTGGTGTGGCTGTCCGCCCAGGGAAAGTGATTTTTCACTTTCCCTCTCTGTCGGTCTCCAGCTAGCACACGTGCTCTATAGCAAAAAAAAAACCAAAAAAACAAGCTTTGTTCCATTAAGCACCTAGACCCCATTCCTCCAGCACCCACCACTCTGCCTTTATTTTTCCCCCCACTACTCCACAAACCTCATGTGAACAGAATCATTCAGTATTTGTCTTTTTGTGACTGGCTTATGCTTATTGCATTTAATATGTCTTCAGGGTTCATCCATGGTTTATCTTGTGTCAAAATGTTGTGTTTAAGGGGAACCACATGTAGCATGGTAGTTAAGGTGCAGGATTCTGACATGGCCAACTGCAGTTCAAGTCTCATACCCAGAAGTGTAAAAGATCATGGAAGAGAAGGGATTATGGTGTAGCCATCCTCCCTGAGGGGTGATTTCTCACGTCCCCTCTGTCTGTCTCCCTGTCTCTCTCCAGCAAGTGCATGCTGCCCTATGGCAAAAAAAAAAAAAGCTAAAAAAAAATTTTTTTTTCAATTTCCTGTTTAAGACTGAATAGTTCTCCCCATCATATGGATGGGTTGCTTTTTCAGCTGTTGGTGTATGTTTGTGCTCTTCCAGCTTTTAGCTATTGTGGATAGTGCTGCTCAGAATGTCAGAGCAAATATCTCTTTAGTCTTGGATTTCAGTTCTTTTGTATGTATAACTAGGAGGATACTCTCTGGGCCACTTGATAATTCTGTGTAATGTTGTGAGGGACCATCAAACTGCTTTTCTCAGCATCTCAACTTATTTTATATTCCATCAGCAGTGCCTAAGAGTTCTGATTTCTCTATATTCTCATCAAAACTTTTATTTTCTGCTTCGTTTTTTTCCTCTAGTTGACAAGAGGCACATATGCAGTTTGACCAGCGATGGACAGAATGAGAGGAGAGAGAGAGAGAAAGTGAGAAAGCAAGCCACTAGGTTCGAGACTTGAACCACGTTCGGTCATGTGGGAGTCCAGCACCATGCCACCTGCCAGCCCCCTTTTGTTTGTTTGTTTCTAATTTGCTATCGGGCACTTGTGCTCACCAGAGAGAGAGAGAAAGAAATAACGCACCTCTTAGGGAGAACATTCTCCCTAAATAAATAAATATAATTCTTTTAAAAAACAAAATACTGGGGCCAGCAGGCGGCATGGTGGTTAAGGGTGCTGGACTCCCACATGGCTGACGGCAGTTTGAGTCCTAACCCTGGAGGCTTGCTTTCTCGCTTTCCCTCTCCCTCACTCTGTCCCTCTCTGGTCAAATTAAAATAAAGTTAAATAAAATAATTATTTAAAAAACAACAACAAAACAAAACCCTGATCAGTTTTCTTACATTGAACTATCCTAGAATTCCAGGACTAGATTCCATTTAATCATACTGTATAATCTTTTTACTGTGCCGCCGAATTCCATTTCCTGGTGGTTTTTTTTTTTTTGGTTTTTTTTTTTGGGAGAGGTTTTTGCTATAGGGCACGTGCGCTCGCCAGACAGACAGAGAGAGACATAGAGACAGAAAGCGAGAAATCACCCCCCAGGGGGGATGGTCACGCCGCAATCCCTTCTCCTCTTGGAATCTTGGGCACGCATGTACATGCGCCCGGCATGATTTTTAAGCCACCGGGTCCGGGACATGAACCGTGGTTGACTACGTGAGAGTCCAGCAACATAGCCATTACGCTAACTGCTGGTTCCCAAGTCTTTTTTTTTTTTTGAATATTTTTATGATAGTGTTCATTAGAGGTACTGGCCTATAGGTTTCCTTTTCTTTCTGGTCTCTTTGGCTTTGGTTGTCAGGGTAATGCTGACCCTCATAGAATAAGTGAGGAAGCTTCCCCTTCCCTTTGATTTCTGGCAGTTTGAGGAGTGAGGCTAATTCTCGCAACATTGGGTGAACTCATCAGTGAAGTTTTCAGTTCAGGGCTTGCCTTTGACTCTCTTGAAATAAGGTTGGTTCTGCAGGGAGGTCGTGAGCACTATGTGCCCCTCGGCCCTCGTCGTGCCGTGGCCGCTGTGTCTGTGGCAGGTCCGTGCATCGCTGTTGACCACCTTGGTCTTGGTCACCCTGGGATCCCATCCAAGATACACACCACTCACATACCTGGTGCCTGGCCACATGCCTCCTGTGCTGGGCTGGATGGGACAGTGGCTGGTGGCCCTCTCCACCCATTCCAGGCCTAGTGCAGCTTCCCGTCAAGACCAGCCCCTGCCCCCACCCTCAGCTCACACTTGCCGTCCAGCTGCAGGGTCAGTGTCTGTTCCCTCAGTCCGTTACTGTGAGGAGGTGGACAGAGGGTGTGTCCTACTCTAGGTGGTGGGACAGACTGCTCGAGGGGTCAGGCAGCACGTGGTTTTTGCCATGGCAGACTCTGTCAAAGCGACAGTGTCGTGGGAGGATGTGGTGTGCTGCCCCAGCTCCTCATGAGATGAGTCAGTAAAGGCCAGCGTCCTCTGCCTGGGGCTGCCCTGTGTCCCCTCCCAACATCCTGGCTCCCAGCACCCCTCAGGAGTCCTCGCATCGCTCTTTGATGCTTTTCTGAACCTGCGCTACAAGCAGGTTTCATCCTCCCTCCATGCCCTTGGCCACGCATGGGATGGCTGTGTCCCAAAGACAAGGCCACCTGGGAGAGTGGGTGGTAGTCCCAGACAGAGGCGCTGGGTGCTGGGTTACCTGAGGGATATGACTTGACTGGCTCCAACCCCTGCTTGCTGGACACTAAGTGCTTCCTCTGGGAGCATAGGAAGCAAGGAGAGAGACCCCCATCATCTAGGAGGGGGATGTGGGAGCGCTGACTGCAGGTGACCACACGGGGGCCTGATAAGCAAAACCTCTGTGCTCCTGCCCGATGTGCCACTGAAGTTGGGGCAGCCCCGGAAGCAGCAGCTGCTTCTGTTTTGGAGGCCCGTGAGCCAGGGGGCCAGCTTGGCTTGGGGGCTGCCATGTGACCCCATCTTTGTGCTTGAGGCCCCAGGGAGCTCTGCATAGTGGTGCTGTTTTTATTATTAATACTTGATTTGCTATAGGGCGTGAGCACTCTCTAGAGAGGGGGCCAGTGAGAAAGCACCCCCAGAGGGAAATGGTCCCTTCTCTGTCTCTTCACTTGCCTTGTCAGGCCATGGACCTCCTTTCTGGACTTGGCACATGCGCACACGTGCCTGGCTGGGTCAAGCTGCTGGGTCCAGGCTTGAGCCTCGCAGTCGACCACATGCGATCAGCTACCTCAGCTAGCACGCTGACCCTGGGCTTCCTTTGCTTAGAAAGTCGTTGAGAAACTCAGTGGAGCTCACAGCAGGCGACGCCCCGGGCCCACGGGGCTACAGGCCTGCGTATGTGCAGTGTGCGCCCCCTGCGTGTGTGCAGTGTGCGCCCTCGTTCCTCCCTTCCCGGGGCCGCCTTCAGGTCCAGCCCCTGGGGGTGACCTCCCTCAGCAACCTCTTTCCTTGTCAGGCCATGGCGTACGCCTCTGAGGATGGGGTCCTCACCGAGGCCATGGTGGACACCCGCGTGCAGGACGCCATCCAGCAGCACCGGCAGAAGATGCAGTGGCTGAAGGCAGAGGGACCCCAGTCCCAGGGCAGTCAGACCCCACCTCCCTGAGCCCATGGGCCTGCACGTCTCGGACACACCAGCCCGTCCTTTGTCCTGTCGGTACTTCTCAGTTCTCCCCTGGGCGGGACCAGGGCTGCAGTGACGGCCTCTGTGCAGCTGTGGGTGTCCCTGTGCTGGGGCTGGGTCCTCGGCTCCCCAGTCCATACCCTGTCATCCCCCCACACACTGTGGCCTCCTTCCCATTGCCTCAGGACATTCTGGAGCCGTGTCTCCAATCCCAGCTGAGAGAGGAGAAGCCAGCACTGTGCCCCCCAAGGTGGACTGCTGCAGCCATGACCAGCAGGACTGGGGGCTTGACCAGTCCTTGTTCTCAGCTCCTGAAGAACCGGGCATGGGGTGTGGGCGTGCCAGGACCAGACCCAGGGGTAAGGATCCCTGCACTGTCCACTGCTGTGTCCTGCATGTCCCCACCCTGTGCACTTTAGGGCTGGGATGGAGCTGAGCGTGTGCCCAGCCCTGCCGGCTGGCCAGTGATGTCTGGCACCTGTTGACTGTACCAGCCCAGAGGAGCTGCCCGTTCTCCTCATGATTGGAGTTGGGAGTCTTTTTATCCAGTCTAATAAAACAGACACGAGACCTTAACACGTGTGTATCTCATGGCTGACGTAAGGGGCCGGGGCTTGAAGGGGGCCCCTCTGCAGCCCCCTGGTGTCAGGTGACATAAGAGGCAGAGGCTGGAGCTTTCTGGAGAATTTACTGACCACGGCAGGGGTGAGCTTCACAACAGGGCACCAACCAGGGACACTGGGGGCCTCAGCGGGGCTCAGGGCCTTATTGCTGCTGAGGATCCCGCCCCTCCACTCCCCACCCCTGTGGTTGCGCACACGCCCCATGCACATGCTCCCGTGTGCAGATGGGCGCTGGCCCTCGGCGCCTCCCTCCCCTCCAACAGAGCTGGCTCTGAGACGCAGACAGACAGACAGACACAGTGCACAGGAAACAGACACAGCGGCTTTCAATCAGACGTGGTCCCAGGCCAGGCGGGGCCTGTACCCGCCTGCCCTCACTGAGGACCGGCAACCCCTGGCCCCCAGCACCTCTGGGGCAGAGTCTGTCCTTATGGCCTGCCCTGCCAGGGAGGCCAGGGTCCTGCCATCCAGGCCCAGGGGCCTCCCTTACCCAGCCCCCACCCAACCCCCTTTATAAAAAGAAGAGGAGACAGCACCTTCCACTGGACTCGTCCGGCGGCCACAGCCCAGCCGGCCATAGCCCCTGACCCTTGGCCCAAGGCTTCTGTTCAGTCC
>NW_006203430.1:9394795-9396145 GCF_000334495.1 Tupaia belangeri chinensis
TCCCTTTAACTTCTGTACGGGGGCCGGCGGCACGGCGGCCCCGGGGAGTCCTGTGTGCGGCTCACAGGTGCCGCGGGCTGGGGTGGCCATTGTGGTAGAGTTTCTGCTTCACGTGCACCATGTTCCCAGTGGCCTCCTCGAAGGGCCTGTGTGGCCGCCGGCCCAGCTCCCGCAGGCTGCACAGCTTGGGCAGCCAGGTCCATGAGCCATCTGCAGGGGAACAGGGCGTGGTGAGGAGGCTGCGGGTCAGGCCAGGGCCGTGCCTCCCCACAGCGGTGCGAGGCACTCACCGTACCGCCGGCCGGCCCTCCAGGCGCGCACAGCACAGTGTAGCACTCCGTCCATCCACACCAGGAACCAGCTGATGCAGAAGCCCAGCAGCAGCCCCAGCATGAGGTCGATCTCCTGCTTGGTCACATTGTCCGTCACAAAGTAGTTCTCGGAGGCGTCCACCACCGACTGGTCCCCGTCGTATGGGATCACGTAGTGGATATGGTGCCTGCGGGCGGCAGGGCGGGCTGGCACCTCTCCCGCCGCCCCTGGCCTGGCCTTCCCTGGGGGCCACGCTGGATGGGCTGGGGGCCCCTGAGGTTGGTTACATGACTCCTAAGGGGCACTCAGGGTTTCTTCGAAGGAGCCCAGTGGGCTGGTCAGCAAGGGGGCATTGAAACCACTGGGGCCCAGGTCATCAGGTGGGAGAGCTGCTGGGGAGGAAGGGCGGTCAGTGTGCATGGGCCCAGAGATCAAAGTCCAGGCAGGCAGCGGCAGCAGGGGCCGGCTGGGGTGTGTGCGCCCGAGAATCAGCACCCTCATTCCTCAGGCTGCAGCGCAGGTGACCAGGCCTTCCAGGTGGGGCAGAAGCTATTCACAAGGCAAGGGGCACGGGCTGTCTTGGAGCAGACTGGGCTGGGGCTGGGAGTGCAGAGGCGGGCCTGCTGCCTCTTGGGCACCTGTCCATTGTGTCTTTCCTCAACTTCTCCCTTTATGGTCAGGCCAGCCCTGGGCTGTCCTTGGCTCCCTGTCCCTTGCAGGCCCCTCGCCTGCCCCGACTGCTGGAGGCCTTGAGGGCTCTGCCCAGCACCCCATCCTCTCCACTCTCCCCACCCCTGTCCACTGCCCATTCAGCTGCTACTAGGAGGGACAGTGTCCCAGCTGACCAAGGCCAGAGCCCCATCCAAGCCCCACCATGGTCCTGGCCTCCTCAGCCACATGGTGTCCCTCTGCCTTTCCTCCTGAGTTTATGGGGTCCAAGCTCAGATTGAGGCTCTCCACACAGCCCCCTTCAGCCTCCTCTCTTTTTCAGGGAACAGATGCTCCTCCTCTAAGAAGCCTCTCGTGCCCTGTGATCCG
>NW_006203430.1:9396243-9400010 GCF_000334495.1 Tupaia belangeri chinensis
TCCTTTGGCCGGAGTGCAGGGCCCCCCCAAGTCCTCCGCCTGTGGCTGCTTCTGCCCCCTCTTCCCCAAGCCCCTCGCAGCCTCTCCTGGCGGTTCCTGCGGTCCATCGCCCCCCATGGCTGCTCCAAGCTCCAGCTGCCTGTTCGTCTCCACGTGGGCTCCAAAGACACCTCAAACTTGTGCCTAAAAATAGCTCCTCTCCTCATCTTCCCCTCAGTGAGATGCGAGCACCACCGCCTGATTGAGGCCCCCTCTGGAAACCTGACTGGTTCTCCTTACCCCCAGGGCCCTTGCTGCCCTCCCTCGCCAATGTCCCCCAGCAGCAGACATGGGGACACTTTACTCCTGGGGGGTCAGTGGATCCTCAAGCCCCAACCCCAGGCTAGCAGGGACAGGAAGGAGCAGCCCCCTCTCCAGCCTCTCCAAATCCCTCAGCATGTCCAGAGTGTGACCAGGCCCAGCGGGTAGGCTTGGGATCGCCGGCCCTTGGCCAGGTGATGAAAGATAACTGATTGACACCCGGAAGCTGTCATGCATTTGATCATGAACTGGTCAATAACCATTATCCCTCATCTCTGAAGAAAAATTCATGATCCTCCCTCAGAATGTGCGGCCTCCTCTGGCCTCCACAAGCTCTCCCTGGCCGGGGTCTCTGCCAGCCACATGCATGGTTCGGGGCTGCCATGCTGGGCCTGGGACTCTTGTCATGGTCATCCTCAGGACCACTGCTTTCCACCCTGATGTACGGCTGGCCATGGCCGGGAACCTGAAGACCAAGTTGCCAAAAAAGGTAGAAATGTCCCCGGGCACCCTGCAAGTCAGGCAAGGCAGGGTCCTCAACCACCCGGGGTCAGGACCTCTGGGAGGTGAGAGGTCACGATTGGTGCCCTCTGGCCTGGGCATCCATAGTGCCTGTCTTTGACCCTCTCCTTCCTCCAAGTCAAGCTTCTGGGGGCAGGGGCGGTCCTCCGCAGTGAAGGCAGATGGGACAGGTCTCAGCAGAGATGTGCTATGTGCACACGTATGTCTGTGACTTGTACATACATGTATCTTGCATGTGTCCACTTGAGGGCCAATGCATGTTGTGTATACACGCCGGCCACATGCACAAGACATGGCGTGTATACTGTGGACGGGCACCACATCCGTGCATTATGCACACTTCCAGGCACGAGCATGGTGCATGTCACACGTGGATGCACATTCACTCGGCGTTGCACACAGCTGGCCTTCCTGTGGGATGCCATGTCATAGACAGGGGTTTGTGTGCACATGGACAGACTCTGCCCACTGACGTGTACTTTGGAGCACTAGTTTACAAACACATTTTCCATACAAAATTCATAGTCATGTACAAGGTACACACATGTATACACGCTTATTCTGCACACAGTGTGTAACACATAGGTAGAGTCCATTGTGGCAGTGTGTGTGTACAGAGTGTACATGGTTCATGTATATAGTGTACATGCATGTACATGGTACATGGATACCCATGTGCAAAAATAATCTGCATACACATTTGGGGCACCCACATGGAGACATGTCCCATTTTCCCTGCACACTCTGCACTCGTATTCTATATGTGAACTGTGTATGCACATATGTGTTAGCAATATGCAAGAGTCTTTCCATGCTGAATTTACATATTTACTCCTGTATGTGGAGGTGTGTGGTGCATATACATGTAGACATACACAGGCAGAAACATTCCATGTCTATAGCGAGTGTGGCTCTCCATGTTCTTTCCACGCACACGGGCCTAGCTTCAGCTTGCGCTCCAAAGGCACCTGTATGACACGAGTCCCCAGGTACTCTGGATGCTACATGAAATGCATGTACATGCCCTGTGCAAACATACTTCAAACCCGTACTCTCTGGTCAAGGGAGCCCTTGCTGTGCTGTTATGGGCAAGCTGGTCACTAGAGTCACATACATGTAAACAGTGTGTCTACAGAGCACAGAGTGTGGGGCAGTGCCTACCCACAGCCACCCTCTGGAAGGAGCTCAGCATCACCCCAGGGACATCCACTCACAACTGCCTGGGGCTCGACCCTGTGCCTTTCCTGAGCCCTCAGACATGTTGGACAGGCTGTGTGCATCCGCAGGGTTCTCTGGGGACATGTGGCTGTCCAGCAAACTCCCTCCTGTCCATATCCAGTACATGTGAGGGTGAAGTATGCCTCCCTCTGCCTGCTCTAACTCTCATGTCCTGCATCAACTCATGTCTGCTCTGATAGGTATGTAACACACTTAGCGAAACATTTAACTCTCCTGACACACCCTACACCCATCATGTGTTGCACATGGATCCCTAGAGCAGCAGTACAGGGCAGGGATGGGAAAACACAGGTTCTGGGGTTCGTGTCCCCATCCTTCACTGGCTGTGTGACCTTGGGTAAGTCTAGCCTCTAAAGCTTCCATCTGCTTCCTCATCTGTCCTGCAGGAAAAACAAGGGTCACCGCGTGAGGGTGTGTTGTGGGGATGAGAGTGCATGCGTACGTGCGCGTGCACGGTGTGTACGCACATGTATATGCACAGACGGTACACACATGCGCGTCTCATGAGAAGATGTTTATTTCATACATGGACATACAAACATGCATGGCCAGGAAGACTGCATCACTACACGTGCACAAACGGGGAGGTCATTGGGCAATAATGGGGGGGCCTGAGCTCTCCCTACATTCTCTTGAGTGACCTTGAGGAAGCTCTGGCCTCCCACCCCCACCTGTGCCTCGGTGTCTCCTCTGTATATTGAGGGGGTTGTGCCAGGTGCCCCTCAAAGTAGGCCCCCCTGCCTTGAACTGCGTCCCTGCCCTAGGATCTCAAGAAAGTCCATAGACACACTGCAGGGCGCAGGAGGAGGACAGAGTACTCCGGTAGGCGGAAGGCGCTTACTGCCCCAGCACAGGATCTTTCCTGAGAGGCTGGGCCTCCACTGTGGACACCAGACCTAGCTGTTTTTCTCAGGCCTCCAGGAGAGGCCCAGGAGGCCCTAAAGGCAGGTTCCACCATCGCCCTGGCAGGCCCTTTTTCTAAAGGCATTTGGGTGGGGGGTCCTAACTGACTCAGGCATGCCTCTCCCAACCAGAAGATCACTCAGCCAACCCTGGGGGTTCTGGTCAGAAAGCCCCTCCCCCAGCGCACCTGGCAGGCCTGCCTGGCAGCCCCACAGGCCTAGCGCCGTTCGCCGCTCTGCAGCCCAGCCTGCGTGGGGCTTGCTGGCGCCGAATGGGCCCAGCCGCACATGTGTGATCACGCGTGTCGTGCCCAGCGCCGGGCGCGGACTCACCGGCCACAGTTGCAGTGGCAGACGCGGTCCTCGCCCCGCAGGTGCGGGAGGATGTAGTTGTGGAATCGGTCCAGCAGCGCGTTCATGTCCATCAAGCACGCGATGGCCTGGAAGAGCCCATGACCGGTCAGAGCGAGGAGCTGGCGGCTGGGGGTGGGGGGCACCGAGGGCGGAGGCACGCGGGAGCGCAGCGCGGAGGGGGGAGCGCAGGGCAGTGGGCTTGGAAGCGCAGTCCTGAGTGAGGGGCCAAGGAGTGCGGAGCGCAGGTCGGCGAAGGGGCAGAGTAGGCCAGGGTGCGGGGATTGCAGGCCGGGGAGGGGGCGGCGCAGGCCGCGCGGGCCGGTAAACAAGGCACCGAGGTGGGGGGAGGCGGCGCGCGCGCGGGCGTTGAGAGCAGGGGGACGCGCGCGGGAAGCCCCTCCGCTCACCATCACGATCGACGCCCCCAGAATCATGAAGATCATGGTGTTC
>NW_006203430.1:9400331-9402074 GCF_000334495.1 Tupaia belangeri chinensis
CTTTCCTCCTCCCGCCGCTTCCCTCCCTCCTCCCTCCGCCCTCCTCGCCGCCTTCCTCCGCCTCCCGGGAGGGACCTCGCCGCCCGGGGCCGCCCCGCGCCAGCAACGCCTTGAAGGGACCGGTCGTGGCTATCGAGTCCCTCCCCCATGACGCGTGACAGGACCCCAACCCTAGGACCTCAGTTTCATGTCCCGCCCCCATCTGGCCAGTCTGGCACTAGTGGCAAGCCCAATGTCGCTGAGCGCCAGCGGCTCCACCTGGACCACGGGGCCCTCCCCTTCACTCCTTCCCTGAAGGCCCCTCCCCCTGGGTCCCCCAGTTGGTTGGATCAGGGGCTGGGGCAGGCTGGTCAGCAGCAGCGAAGTCCAGGAAGGAAGTACCTTTAGTGGTGGAGCTGGCAAGGTCACTGGGGAGCTGCCAGTGGGCCACTCCAAAGCTGTGGCCACATGGCCAGAGGACAGAGGACGGGGTGAGTGGAACCCAGCAAAAGTCAAACTGCTTGAGATGAGATGGCAGTGGGAGTCAGCAGAGCCCGACTGGCTTAGGGGTCCCTGAGGGAAGGGGGCTGGGTAGGGTCACCCCCAGGGTGGGGTTGGGCAGCTTGGAGCCAAGGTCCAGTGTCTACGGTCCTACTCTGGCTGCCACTGATGCTGGGGCTGGGCTGGCACAGGTCAGAGGCCTGTGAGCGCCATCTCGGACAGCAAAGAGCCCCCGAGGCACTGGCCTGTTGAGTCCTTCCTTCCGTGATGGTAGAAAGCCGGGTCACCTGGCTGCCTGGGGACAATTAATCTTGGCTCAGGAGCGGGTTTCACAGGGAGAAGGGACACCATTCTGTCTGTGCGCAGCAGCCCTCACTGGGGAGGGTCCAGCTTTCTGCTGCACGGGGCCCACAGGTTGTGGAGAACATTGGCTTTGGCTCCCCCTGGCTTTGCGGCAGCCATCAGAGGTGCTGAAGGCAGGGCCAGAAACTCAGAACAAAGCAGAGGTGAACAGCAGCATCTATTTATTGGACAGCTCCATGTCCTCTCCTAGTAGGTGCAGCCCATTGCTTTATTTGAGTATCTGTACAGTCCAGCCAGTTAGGGGAGAGGAAAGGAAAAGGCAGGTGCAACTGAAAGAGACAAGCATGTGGGAAAATGTACTATAGACCGTTTATTTTTGGTGGAAGGAAAAAAAGAACTTTAATATCCCACTCATTAGTAAAAGTGGGATAGGAAAACTGTTCTTAATCTGGTATTTATGTATATATTCTCATTTAATATGTACAGTTTATTTGGGCAAGACTACCATCCACCGGCAGAAAACTTGAACGTAAAAACAAGTATCAGGAAGGAAAACTATTAACAAAAGGAAGAAGCTTCAGAAGATGGCTTCAGGAGGGTGGCGGCGTGCAGGGCCTGGGCTGGTGTCAGTAGAAGCAGACCGTGTGCAGAAAAGTCCTGCCACTCTTCTCCTCAAACTCTTGCAGCAGCTCGTCGATCTCGTTCTCCATGTCTTCTGTGTGCTGAATCTGGCAAGAACAGCAAAGCCGGTAAGCGACACACAGTGGTGCTCAGAGCAGCACAGCCCTGCAGCTTGGAGAGAGTGCTGTCCCAGCCCCTTCCTGAAGCTGCGTCTTCAACCACACAGACACCTGATAGCCAAGGGGGACCAGCCTGGGCCCCAGCACCCAGGATTGCTAGAAGGCCCACACCAAACTGCCTCTGCCCTGATGCCAGCCGAGGCTCCAGAGATCGGGAGAG
>NW_006203430.1:9402405-9412281 GCF_000334495.1 Tupaia belangeri chinensis
TGCCGCTGATGCTGGGGCTGGGCTGGCACAGGTCAGAGGCCTGTGAGCGCCATCTCGGACAGCAAAGAGCCCCCGAGGCACTGGCCTGTTGAGTCCTTCCTTCCGTGATGGTAGAAAGCCGGGTCACCTGGCTGCCTGGGGACAATTAATCTTGGCTCAGGAGCGGGTTTCACAGGGAGAAGGGACACCATTCTGTCTGTGCGCAGCAGCCCTCACTGGGGAGGGTCCAGCTTTCTGCTGCACGGGGCCCACAGGTTGTGGAGAACATTGGCTTTGGCTCCCCCTGGCTTTGCGGCAGCCATCAGAGGTGCTGAAGGCAGGGCCAGAAACTCAGAACAAAGCAGAGGTGAACAGCAGCATCTATTTATTGGACAGCTCCATGTCCTCTCCTAGTAGGTGCAGCCCATTGCTTTATTTGAGTATCTGTACAGTCCAGCCAGTTAGGGGAGAGGAAAGGAAAAGGCAGGTGCAACTGAAAGAGACAAGCATGTGGGAAAATGTACTATAGACCGTTTATTTTTGGTGGAAGGAAAAAAAGAACTTTAATATCCCACTCATTAGTAAAAGTGGGATAGGAAAACTGTTCTTAATCTGGTATTTATGTATATATTCTCATTTAATATGTACAGTTTATTTGGGCAAGACTACCATCCACCGGCAGAACACTTGAACGTAAAAACAAGTATCAGGAAGGAAAACTATTAACAAAAGGAAGAAGCTTCAGAAGATGGCTTCAGGAGGGTGGCGGCGTGCAGGGCCTGGGCTGGTGTCAGTAGAAGCAGACCGTGTGCAGAAAAGTCCTGCCACTCTTCTCCTCAAACTCTTGCAGCAGCTCGTCGATCTCGTTCTCCATGTCTTCTGTGTGCTGAATCTGGCAAGAACAGCAAAGCCGGTAAGCGACACACAGTGGTGCTCAGAGCAGCACAGCCCTGCAGCTTGGAGAGAGTGCTGTCCCAGCCCCTTCCTGAAGCTGCGTCTTCAACCACACAGACACCTGAGAGCCAAGGGGGACCAGCCTGGGCCCCAGCACCCAGGATTGCTAGAAGGCCCACACCAAACTGCCTCTGCCCTGATGCCAGCCGAGGCTCCAGAGACTAACAGGTGTCTGCCCTGGGAGAGCTATGAAGGCCAGCCAGGGAAGCCACAGCCCTCTCCAGACAGCACTCGGCCTCCTCACAGACCAGGAGGAGCGTAGACCTGGATTCTGGAAGGAGGGACCAGGCTCTGAAGCCTTCAGGCTGGGGCTCGGGCCTGTAGAAGAGCCACAGCAGGATGTGGCCTCAGCAGCTCATGTGTCCCATGAACATGTACACAGCTCCCTTTCTACCCCTGCAGCCCCCACTTTACAGATGAGTGCACTGGGGCACAGAGGGGTTGTCACTTGCCCTATGTCGGCCAGGGAGGAAGCTGGCCCACACTCTAGGGGGCGTTCTATGCACTGCAGGGTGTCAAGCAGCATGCCTGGGGTGTCCCTCCCAGCTGAGAGAAACACAGTTGCCGCCAGACATTGCCCAACGGATCCCTGATGGACAACCGATGCCCTCATGTGAAGAGGGCTAGCACTCCATCCCACTGCCACCGTTCCCTTTGTTCCAAGCCCTCGCCAGCATGGTCAGCAGCTCTGAATGAGGAGTGGGCCCTCTATGCCTCAGCTCTGGCAGTGTGACCCAGACAAAAGTCACATACACAGCTTCTGGGACATGTCTTCCCTTTTAGCATTTTCTCCTGTATGCCGGCCGGATCATGGCACAACAGCTGGAGCCCTGGCAGCTGCACTGGACTGCAGACATCTTGGGAACAGATGTGCTGGGTTGAGCAACCAGGGAGCAAGAACCTGGTTCCCACATAGCCAACTTCTCCATGAGCCCAGGCCTGCTCATCTCTCAGCTTCTTGAACACACCAAACTTCTCCCTTGGTTAAGCCATTGTTTTTGTTTTCTGTCACTCACAGCCAGCTGATCTAAACATGGAGCCCAAGGGCAGAAGGACAAGGCATGTGGGTCTCTCTGTGTTGTTTCACCCTCCCCATGCCTTGAGCAAGGTCAGAGGTCTGGACTGTCACCTCTGGGGGCCTCCAGCTCACACAGGATAGACCCCACCCAGCCAGGAATGCTACTTGCCCAGTTAGCTGTACTGGGGGCTAAGGGTCCACCAGGGGGAAGAGACCAAGCGCCAACCACTCCATCATAAAGGTCTGTCTTAGGGGAGTGTGGTGGACACACATGGCTATTTTCACTGTACCATTATCAACAGCTAGAGAAAGGGACAAAAATGGCCTCAAGCCAAAGTCATTTGGTCGATTCACAAACATGTAGACCCCACTGTAATTATTCACATCTGAACTTTGAAAACAGCACGAATGCAAACTGAGTAGTGTGGCCATCACTTACGATGAGGAAGATTTCTGCCCAGGTTAGGCAGTTATGGAATCTCTCAACCTTTGCAAAACAGATGCAGTGAGACTGGCCCAGCTGGGAATACTTGGGGATTTTTCCAGAGCCTCTGACCCAGCACAGCCCAGGGGCAGGAACGAGGACCCAGACTCACTGACACTTACACACTGGCAGAGTTCACAGATGAGGAAGGCCCCCAAGGTGGCCTCTTCATGGTTGTCCTGGATGTCCACATTGACCACATGCACTGGCTGGCAGGTCTCCTGTTCTCTGGAATTCAGATCTGATTGGGACAAAATGACAGATGTCAGAGTTCCCAGAAGTAGGGGACCAAGGTCAGCATGGCCATGTCCTCTGGCCCAGCCTCAACTGTTCCTGGACTCTGGGGTTTGAAGAACACAATTAAGGACTTAGTATCAAACTATGCTTGAAAAACCTCTTCCCACGATCCTTGTTCAGAACGTGGTCATGAGTTACTGGAACCACAGCAGGTGCCAAACTCTACACAAGGTCAGTTTCACCTTCAAACATTTGCCGAATCCTTGGGTGAAGTGCCTGTTAGCCTCATTACTTTTCATTTGCCAGACACCAGCCCCCGAGCCCTGGTACTATGCTCGATTCACACGCAAAGCAAACCCTGAAGTCAAACAGGCTCAGCAGACAACAGGCAGTTTTGTTTGGATGAATGTCGTCACTTTTTTCTTTTCTTTTTTTTTTGGAGAGGCTTTCTCTATAGGGCGAGTGTGCTCACCAGAGAGAGAGAGACAGCAAGAAATCATCCCCCAGGGGGGATAGCCCCCTTGCAATCCCTTCTCCTCCATTCTCCTCTTGGGGTCTTGGGCATGCATGTGCACATGCCCAGTTTGAGTTTAAGCCACCAGGTCTGGGACTTGAACCACAGTCAACTACATGGGAGTCCAGCAACATAGCCATTACGCTAACTGCTGGTCCCATATCGTCACTTTTTTAGAAAGTGCACATCCCCAGCCTCCTCCCAGCTTTTCAGGGTCCTCTGCATGCTTATGCCTGGCCCCTCTGGCCTTGACTTGGTCTGGGGAGTCACCCCACTGGTCCCTCCCCACCAGCAAAGTAGGGCAAACATGCACTCTTACCTTCCACTACCTGGTCATAGACTCTCTCTTCACAAGTGAGGATCAGATCAAACAGGTCTTTGCAGTTCTGGAACCTTTCTGGCCGAGGCTTGATTCTCTTATTTCTGTCCAACATATGTAAGATGCCATTCTGTGTATAGCTACAGGCTAGAGTCAAGGAGCTTTAGACAAAAAGCTTTCATTAAACCTGTACCTACTGGGCTGGCTCTTTGGTCTAGCAGTTAAGGGAAGCCGGATTTCACATGGCCAACCACAGTTCAAATCCCACTCTTGGTGGCTTGAAAAACACACCAATTGTTTGTGTATGCATGTCCAAATTCCCAACAGGATGAGGAAATGGAGTAGGGATTGCAGTGTTACCGTGCCCCACTGGGGGGGTGCTTCTTCCCTCTCCCTGTCCCTCTCTGACCAGTGCACGTACACTCTGACAATTGAAGACAAAACCTTCAAGCATCTATGTCACCAACACCAGTCTCCTCCCTGCTCACTGCCCACGAGTCGGCTCTCTTCAAAGAGGGGCATAGGTGCTGGGCAGGTTTGGGGAATGGGAGCGGCAGTCCTCAGCCCCAACTGAGGCAGGGTCATCACAGCCCCCCTTGTCCTGGTCCCACAGAAAACAAGACAGGTGAGGGGAGGTGCCTGCTCCTTGCAGAGCCAGGACTCTCACAGGAATACCCAAGCCCAGCAGACCCTCCCCAACCAGCTTCTGGGCGCAGCACCTCAGCCTGGCATGCAGCGGCCTTCTGAATGGATCTGGCACCTCGTCCCACCCAGTTTCTCTTTAACAGGCTGCTTGCCTTTTTAGTTATCTTTCCGCATCAATTGCAGTATCTTTGCAACTTCATCTCCCACTCTGCATCCCTTTGAAGAAAGGCAATTGAGCAGCAACAAGGCCTGGGGAACTCTCGGTGATAAAAATCAATAATGCAAGAGCATGTTCCAGGAAGGAGAAGCCATGGTTTAGCTGAGAACAGGGATGGCGAAGGGTGAGCCAGCATTCCTGTGTCCAGCTGAGCTAATGTGGGCAGCGGGGGCGGTGCTGACACGCACAGGCTGCAGTAGTTCTGCGAGAGGCCACAAGCACCGCCATCTCTGGGGTTTTGACAGGGCACCTCCTCACCCACAATGGCCGTGTCTAACCTCAGGGGTCCCTGGGAAAAAGTTCACCTCCCTAAAAAGAGGGAGATCCTGAGCCACCACAGACCACCCCCATGGTCTGCAAGCTCATTTGAGCCATCGATACTCGGGGAAAGTATGTCATTGATTCTATCTGAGAGAAACAGACTAGCTGGTTTACAAGTTCTGACACCACTGACGGCTACTTTTAAATCACGTCAATGTATTTGTTCTTACTAAAGCATATTACCTCCCTGGATAATAAAAGCCGCTTTTAGAATATATTGAAGTGGCCAGTCTTTAAGAAGTTAAACTTGGAAGGATATTTGACCATAAGCTGCTTGGCATCTGTGGCTCTTTTTTTTATTCGTGGCTGAGCACAATAAAACCGTCACCCACCCACACTTGACACTGCATTCCTGGACTGGACCCTGTGGGTCTAAGCGCATCTTCTCTCTGAACACGCTGTGGTCCTGACCGACTCTGCTGCCCCAGGACGCAGCGCTGCACAGCCCAGTCCATCCTTGCAGAACTTAGTCCTTCAAAAGTCCCATGGAAAAACACGAGTTTAACAATGCCAAGGTTTGGTGTAACGTTCAGAGGGGCAGGGCAACGAGGGACAAGGTTCAGTGACCGTGAGCTGCTCCTGAGCCTCAGCTCTGGGTTTTGCAGCCCACCCCGCACACCCTTGGGAAGTACAGAGCTCCAAGATTTGCTGCCTGATAACTGAGGTTTTGGGCAAGTCCTTGGATGCTCCCAGAGCCCCGGAGAGGGTGTCCCCCAAGCAGGTCATGGCTCACGGTGCTGGCCTGGAGGAAAGGTAGCTATCAGGCACTCAGGGCAAGCTTCATCAGAGTCTGTGACAGTTCTGTTCTTAAAAAGGTCCTCCCTCCTTTAGTTAATGATCAGCTATTTTTATCAGTGAGGCAACAAATGAAATTAAGATTTATGTAATAAAGGAAAAAATGCCTAGTTTAGGGATCAAAGAGAAAGGCTCATTAACTTAAAAGGGAAGAGGTAGTGGCCTTTTTGGACCATCTCCAGGCAAATAAGAGAGATGCAAGACCAGGGCCCTGCCAGGTATGCCCTTAGGGTGCCTGTTAAGAGCTAGGAGCCCGTAAGATTTTAGGCAAACTAGGCAGATCCCCTGGTGCAGTAGTCACACCTTGTGCAGAGAGCTGGATCCCACGTGACTGGTGGCAGCTTGAATCCTGGCCAGGGGGCTTGAAAAACACTGTGCATAAGCCCAATGTCCTGACAGGATGGAGAAAAGGAGGAAAAAAGGACTGCATGACCATGTCCCATTTGAGGATGCTTTCTCTCACCCTCTTTCTGGCAAGCACACACATCCCTTGGGATTAAAAATAAAAATATAACCCAAACTGAGCCACCATTTGAATTCATAGAGACCTGAAGTCCCACCTGAATTCTCACTTCAAGTTGCACAGGGATAGTAAAAGTGTGGGTGAGGATGCAAAGGAAGAGAGGAACAAGACGAGAAAGTGTTAAAGTTTTTATTGGAGTAAGAGCTGAGGGCTAAAGTGAGGGCATAACTTGAGCAAAGTACAATAAAGACGTGCAGACCACAAGGGTCGTTCCCCGTCTGTAAGTTGGGAGTAAATGGGAGTAAACTAGCCCCCAGAGGCATTCCCTCTGTCACAAAATGATGGCATATTCCTCCTAAATGTCTCCTGACTGGGGTAGAGGCACCTGTGAGCCCCCACATTGCTGAGTCCTTAATCAAAGCATTCAACACTGAACCCACAAAGGAAAACCTAGAAAAGACAGCCCTGTAAACACACAGGCATCAGGCTAAGGGCCTGGAAGGCACAGGCGACCAAAGAGAGAACCCACTTCATACCTCCCATTCATTGCGGCCCAGCACCTGAAACGCACCCAGATAAGTGAGCAAGGGCCAGTCGGCAGCACAGTGGTTAAGGTGGCTGGATCTCACATGACCAACTTAGCAGTTCAAGTCCCGGTGGCTTAAAAAACATGCCAAGTGTGTGTGTGCACACATGCCCAGAATCCCGAGAGAAGAATGTGGCCATGGCCATCCCTCCTGGGGGTTTGAGGGGGAGCGGGATTCTCCCTCTCTCTCCTTCCTTGTGAAACAAAAACAAAACAAAAAAGACCAAAGGATAAAAGGAAAAAAGTGAGGCAAGGATGGGGTCTTAGTGCAGGGAAGCAGGACAGGCCCACCACCTAGGGGCCCTCAAAAAGGAAGGAGGAAAAAGCTTGTTCTGTGTCTCAAGCCAAATGTCCTCAAGTACACAGGTCCATCCTCAGCTAGGGCAAATCCTATCCAGGCCACAGTACCTGTGGCCACCATGACCACAATCACTGAAGGACTGGTCAACATGCCAAGGCCAGGAAACACTAAGCAAGTTGGAGCCTTCCCTGAAGTTAGCCACTTCTAAGAAACAAATTCTCATAAGGCTGAGAAAACTAGCTCAGCTCTACTCAGAGGCAGGCCAGAGCCAGCCAGGATAGGGTTGGGGGTGGTAAACACTGAGGGTGGAGGCTGCACCCTCCCGCCATCTTCTACATTACCCAGTGCCCATGATCAGTAGCCAACTAAAAGGTCTCTGGCCACAGTGAGAAAGGGCAGATGGTTACCGCAACGGCGGAACTTCAGCTCAACACAGCTACTCTACAGGGACGGAGGCTTCCAAACAAGCCTCAGCCTCCCAGCAACCCTGGTTGTGCTCTAGAAGGCCAGAAAATAAAGATGTAGCTAGTTATGCCTCTTGGTTCTTGTCACTCAATCCAGACCTCTGCATAGATTCCCACAGGTTGAGGGCTGTGTGGTCGGGGGCCAGCTTCCCATTCTTCCCTTCTATGGGATGGCGACCACAACAAATTGCAGGTTCCACCTGATGCTGCTCAGCACACACCAACACCTTCTCTGCCCCTCCCTCCCTTCAAACAGAGACTGCTGCTGCGCTGTGAGGGCCTCCCCCCAGTGCAGTGCAGGAGAGCAAGGCCCATGCTGAGGGGCTGTCTCATGTGGCTGAAGTATAATAAATACAGGACCAATTTCATATGCTCTGGGGTCCTAGCTGTCAGGCAAAAAGTTAAACTTAGGCCCATATAGGGCATGTGGCCTTTAAAACTCTGGAACATTCTAGGGGCCAGCAGGTGGCATGGTAGTTAAGGGTGCTGGACTTCTACATTGCCGACTGCAGTTCAAGTCCTGGACCTAGCAGCTTGCTCTCTTTCTCTCTCCCTCCCTCTCTGGTCAAATTTTAAAAAGTAAACAAAGTTAAATAATTCTTTTAACAAAATCCTGAAACATTCTATAAACATTAATAATGGCCAAACAGCTGAGGGGAAACACAAATTTAGGTTACAACTTTACAGGGACTTGACTTTATAAAAAAAAAAAAAAAAAGAGCAGCCATAGGACATGATTCTCCTCAAAGCTAACATGCAAAAGACAAACGCACTGGAGAGTTCCAAACAAGTCCACACACCAGACCTGCTGACAGCCTCCGCCATCTTTTGGGCAGCTCATCTGCCGGGCCGGCTGTCTCCACCCCCGGAGCCCGTCAAGGACAGCCAATGCTTCATAGTAAGTCTCCCAGAATTCTCTGAATCTGTTATTCGAAATATCTGCTTATTTCTCAAGAGTTGATGCTCATTGCCCTAGTTATACGCGGCAGTTTTCAGTGATCAGATTTAACCCTACTCATGATATTATCAGTTAAGCTGAATGCTTTAACTCTCAAGCAATTTCCCAGAAACTGACCCCCACATCCAATTTTATGGTCATCACTGCTGCTCAGCGTCCTCGTGGTGGGCACACAACCGGCAGGACCCAGTTAGAGGCAGTACAGGTATGACCCCAGCAGCACAGCAGGGAGCCCTCTGGTGAGTGCAGGGCAGAAACCGAGCACTGGCCCCTCACTGAAAAGCCTCAAGGTTTCATGAATGGAAAAGCCCTGCCCTCACACCACTTCACTAAACCTAGACCAACCACCTCTTCAACTCCACTTAGAAGGGGGCTGCACAGACCCTCAGGCAACTTCATCTGCCTTTCACAAGAGCCTCCTCCAGGACTGACTGTCCAGGGTTAGAAAGGCCCCAGGCTCCTGCTGTGCACACGTGAAACACCCCCTTCACTGATCCAATAGGATAGCAGCAGGACAATGTGCTTCCTGAGGTTCCAAAGGTGAGCCCAGCTCAAGCCTCATTTCCTCCGTCACTTGAGTTGCACTTAAGCAAAACTCTGAATCCAGACGCTGAAAAAATTGCAAGGAAAGTCTCTGGGCCATGGGGTCAGCAGGAGGTATGGTGGTTGCAGAGCTGGATTCCTACATGTCCAACTGCAGTTCAAGACCCAGACCTGGCAGCTTGAAAATCAAGCCGGGTAGATGTGCATGAGTGCCCAAAATCTGGAGAGGAGCATGGAGAAGGGACTGCAATGACATCATACCCCCCGAGGGTAGATTTCTTACTTTCCCTCTGTCTCTCTCCTCCATGAGTGCACATGACCTATGAGGGTGGAGGGGACTCTGGACTGGATGGTGGTGCAGCAGCTATAGAGGATACTATTGCAAGGCTGACCCACATGGGCAGGTTCTGGTTCATATCTGAAGACCTCCTCTTGTATGCCTGGCATGATTTAGGTTGGCAAAGACTGTGGGTAGAGTGTAGTAGGACACTGTTGGTCATGCCCTGAGAATAAATAATAAAATTAAAACCCTCTAAAAAAAAACAGGACTTCAAGTGGGTGGGGTGGCACTGTCCTCTGTACTTTCTCCATCCACTCTATTAGGTGGTGCCTGGCCAGAAAGGGCTTTAAGGAAAGCCCCTTCTGGGGTGCTCTACTGGGGAGCAGGGGCAGGAGTGCTGGGCCTGGCCACCTACAGGCTCCCACTGTTCCCTCCTAGCAACCACAGAAGTCGATCATTCCTGTTTACAAGTTGGCAAAACAGTACTAGGCAGGAAGCAGGCACAGAAGCTCTGCAATCAGCACTCAGAACCCCACCCTCCAGAGCTAGAGATGCGGAGACTACCAGGTTCTCCTTAAGTCCACTGCTGAGGTTAACTTATGCCATGTGGTTCAGTGTAGCCCTGATTTGATCAAAGTCACATAATGCTTCCGTCAGCTTGAAGATGAGACGGCACATCCAAGCTATTATTCAGAACACTGCCAAGAGGTCTGTGTCCCCTGTCCTCTACACACCTCCCCCACATTCTACCTTTTTTTTTTTTTTTTGGAGAGGTTTTCGCTATAGGGGGGGTGCGCT
>NW_006203430.1:9412458-9452658 GCF_000334495.1 Tupaia belangeri chinensis
ACCCGCGGGCGCCGAGGTGGGAGCCCAGCGACATAGCCATTACGCTAACTGCTGGTTCCCCCACTTTTTTTTTTTTTTTTTGAGAGGTTTTTGCTATATGTCGTGTTTGCTTGCCAGAGAGACAGAAAGCAAGAAATCACTCCCCAGGGGGATGGCCATGCGGCAATCCCTTCTCCTCCATTCTCCTCTCAGGATCTTGGTTACGCATGCGCACGTACACACACCCAGTGTGAGTTTAAGCCACCAGGTCCAGGACTCAAACCATGGTCGACTACATGGGAGTCCAGCGACGTTGCCATTATGCCATTTGCTGGTCCCCTCTCCCACTCTTAATTCAGGCCTTTCCATCTTCGGGCTTGGTTACGAATCCAAATCTTATACTGCTCATTGCTACCTAGCCTGCAGTGCTGTGGCTGCAGGCTGTGTTGGGGAGACCACTTCTCTCTGCCTTCCTGGACCAGAGAACCCTTGACCAGCTGCTTATCTTTTAAAATCATCTTATTTTACTTCTAATTTCAAGTTGATTAAACTGAAATATAAGACATGTAACACATAAAGCAGATTCTTGAATGAGAATCAGCTCTCCTGAAGGGGAGAAGATTCTCAAAGACACCATGGCTCAGAAGTGCTCAAGGAGCTCTCCCCACAGACTGCTGGGCAATCTCTAGCCTAGTCATGCTTGGCACCCCCAGAGCCCTGGCGGCCACTGTGAGTAAGACAACACATTCAGATGCTTCTGTACTCTAGGTGCGCCTGACAGTCTGGTAGCCCTAGTAGCTCAGGCATACCACCCTGCACAGATGCAGCAGCAGCAGCCAGCCCCAACTCCAGGCAAAGACCAGGTTTCTAAGAGCACACTGAGGCTGGTGTTTCAGGACAGCAAGCGAAGAATCAAATATAGCAGGACTGAGAGTTACAGGGAGGCTCAGAGCAATCTCCCACTCCCAGATACACAGAAACCAGCACTTCACACAGGGTAAGTCATCAGCCAGGGTCAGATGCGAGGTTTCCAGGCTCTCTCTTCTCAGCTGGTTTCACAATCCAACTTCTGACCAGAGTCCCCTCACTCCTAACCCAGGACACCTGACACTGAACTGCCTGTCTCAGATCTGGTGGGAAGGAGCTGATGGTGCCCGCAGAGCCACTGTCGTGTGTAGAGCTACAGATCCACAGCTACTGTGCCAACTGCTAAAGCGAGCGCTGAACTCTCCAGGTCAGACATCTCCACTTACCTGCCCATGGACAGTCAGCATTTTCAGCAGAGAAACAAGCATTCCCTGCAGCCCTTCCCACTTCATCTCTTGGGAATAAGCCATTAGCTCAAAATTTAGGATCATTACGCAGAGGCAACAGCTGTCTACACTTTAGACTGGCAACAACTGTCTGAGATCTGAATAGTCAGCCTACATGGACAGAGGTGTCTCTGCTGGGACCACACGGGTTCTGAACCCTCTCTGACACTGCAACTCATGGTCCAGGATACTAAAACATGAGTAAGACTATATTTAACTTTGCTCCAAAGGTGAGATGGAGCCTAGGGGACTGCTCAGCATTATCTACTATGACCAATAATCGATTTTAATAAAACTTCTAGGGCTCAGTTACACTACCACCAATCACATAAAGTTTTTTTTTAAACATGCAAACTCACAAACCACAGGCACAGGCATCTGACCCATTTGAGAGGAGGAGAGACTGTACCTGTACAGGCTGCAGGACAGGGGTCACTGCTTGCTTTTCCTTTTCTTTGGAGATTTTTTGCTATAGGGCACATGTACTCATGAGAGAAAGAGAGAGACAGAAAGCGAGAAATCAAAACCACCCCACCCCACCCCAGGAAGGATAGCCATGCTACAATCCCTTATCATCCTCTCTCCTCTCAGGATTTTGGACACACATGCCTGGCCAGTTTTAAGCCACCAGGTCCAAGTCTCAACCACAGTCAACCACATGGGAGTCCAATGATGTAATCATTACACAATCTGCTGATCCCCACTTCTGCTTCCCGACATGAGGGGAACAGTTCAGATAGCTCTACCGAGGTCTCTCCTGACAATTTCATGTTGAATGGTCACACCTTCAAACAAAAGACTAAAGTACATGCTGGGTCCCAGGCACATGTGGTCACTGTGGGGCTGACAACAGAGGACCTCTGTCCCAAGCAACAGAGGAGGGATACATTATCTCCCAAAGAACACCAGCCACAGCCTTTGGCCAAAAGATTAAGGCTGCAGGAAGTATAAGTAACCTTTTCCAAAACAAGTATCATGTGGAAAAATATGAACTCCTCTCAGGCAGCACACTTGAGTGTGCGAGCCATAGCTCTACCCTGCATCTGTTGGGACTATACACCCTATAGCACACAGGGCCCATAGAGGCAGGCGCATAGGGAAACGGCAAAGTGCAAATGAAAGTGGGAGATACTAACGGCTTGTCTCACACACATGTAATCCTAGCTAGTAGGGAGACCTGAGGCAGGAGGATCAGGAGTTCAAGACTAGCCTGGAAAAATACTGAGACTCTGCCTCTAAAACTAATAGCAAAGTCACTTTGGGCTGAAAGCAGCAAAGAATAGATTAGAAAGTAAAACACATTTACTAGTAATCACATTTTTTAGTTTTTCTTTTGAGAGAGATTTTTTGCTATAGGGCAGGTATACTCACCAGGGAGACAGAGACAGAGAGACAAAAAGCAAGAAATCCCCCAGAAGGGATGGCCACATTGCAATCCCTTCTCCTCCACTCTCCTCTTGGGATTTTGGGCATGGACATACATGTGCCCAGTGTAAGTTTTAAGCTATCAAGTCCAGGACTCAAACTGCAGTCATCTATGTGAGAGTCCAGCAATGTAACCATTATGCCATCTGCTGGTCCCTTGATACCTTTTCTTAAGCTAGCCCCACAGCCTCATGGTTAAAGGAACTGGATTGCACATGAAAAATGGCAACATCTGAATCGCCACCCCTGCAGTTTGGAAAACACACTGTCCATGCATGACCATGCCCCAGTAGGGGGTGCTTTCTCCCTCTTCTCTGTCTCTGTCAAGGGCATGTCCTCTCTGGCAAAAACAAAACAAACAAAACGGAATAAAGTAACTTTTCCAGAATCTCACTGTAGTTCCACTTTGAAAAGCTCATCAGTAAGTCCCTTGAGAGGAGGAGAGACTGTACCTGTACAGGCTGCAGGACAGGGGTCACTGCTTGCTTTTCCTTTTCTTTGGAGATTTTTTGCTATAGGGCACATGTACTCATGAGAGAAAGAGAGAGACAGAAAGCGAGAAATCAAAACCACCCCACCCCACCCCAGGAAGGATAGCCATGCTACAATCCCTTATCATCCTCTCTCCTCTCAGGATTTTGGACACACATGCCTGGCCAGTTTTAAGCCACCAGGTCCAAGTCTCAACCACAGTCAACCACATGGGAGTCCAATGATGTAATCATTACACAATCTGCTGATCCCCACTTCTGCTTCCCGACATGAGGGGAACAGTTCAGATAGCTCTACCGAGGTCTCTCCTGACAATTTCATGTTGAATGGTCACACCTTCAAACAAAAGACTAAAGTACATGCTGGGTCCCAGGCACATGTGGTCACTGTGGGGCTGACAACAGAGGACCTCTGTCCCAAGCAACAGAGGAGGGATACATTATCTCCCAAAGAACACCAGCCACAGCCTTTGGCCAAAAGATTAAGGCTGCAGGAAGTATAAGTAACCTTTTCCAAAACAAGTATCATGTGGAAAAATATGAACTCCTCTCAGGCAGCACACTTGAGTGTGCGAGCCATAGCTCTACCCTGCATCTGTTGGGACTATACACCCTATAGCACACAGGGCCCATAGAGGCAGGCGCATAGGGAAACGGCAAAGTGCAAATGAAAGTGGGAGATACTAACGGCTTGTCTCACACACATGTAATCCTAGCTAGTAGGGAGACCTGAGGCAGGAGGATCAGGAGTTCAAGACTAGCCTGGAAAAATACTGAGACTCTGCCTCTAAAACTAATAGCAAAGTCACTTTGGGCTGAAAGCAGCAAAGAATAGATTAGAAAGTAAAACACATTTACTAGTAATCACATTTTTTAGTTTTTGTTTTGTTTAGACGAGTTCTGCTATAGGGCGTGCACGCTCACTGGAGAGACAGAGAGACAGAAAGACAGAAAGCAAGAATCACCCTTACATGGGGGATGGCCACAGCACAATCTCTTCTCTTCCATTCTCCTGTCAAGATTTTGGGCATGCAGCCAGCGTGTTTGTTTGTTTGTTTGTTTGTTTGAGAGGTTTTTGCTATAGGGCGCGTGTGCTCGCCAGAAAAAGAGTGACAGAAAGTGAAAAATCATCCCCAGGGTATATGGCCTTGCCACAATTCCTGGTCCTCCATTCTCCTCTCAGGATCTTGAGTACACATGAACACACGCCCAGCGTGAATTTAAGCAACTGGGTCTGGGACTCAAACTGCGGTCGACTACATGGGAGTCCAGCAACACAGTCATTTATACCAACTGTTTGTTGGTCCCATGCACACAGCATTTCAAGCTGCTAGGTCCAGAACTTGAACAGCTGTTGGCCATGTAGGAGTCCAGTCACATAAACATTATGCCATCAGTTGGTCTTACCAGTAATCATACTTTTTTTTTTTTTGGAGAGGTTTTTGCTATAGGGTGCATGCGCTCACCAGAAAGACAAGAGACAGACAGAGAGATAGAAAGTGAGAAATCACCCCCCGGGGGGATGGCCACACCACAATTCCTTCTCCAGTCTTCTTTCGGGATCTTGGGCACGCATGCACACATGCCCGGTATGAGTTTAAGTCACCAGGTCCGGGACTCAAATCGTGGTCGATTACATGGGAGGAGTCCAGCAACACAGCCATTACAATAACTGCTGGTCCCACCAGTCTGAACTGGAACAAGGGCATGAGAGGAGGGCTCTGCTGCTACACCTACCCCAAGACCAAGCAGCCTGACAAAGGGAGAGCAGATTTTTCTCCTCCTCTAACTTGCCAGGGCCAGCAGGTCTCAACCAGGATCCTGAACAGACTCCCACAGCTAAATCCCCTTGGGGAACAAGCACTTGGCTGTCTAGAGACATCCTCAGAGTTCCTCTCACTCGCAAGAGCAGCATACTCCAGCCGAAGTGTACTAAGGAGGGGACCACTGTGACAGCTAGGTGCACACCAGCACACAAGTCATAGGTGACATCCATGACAGGGTACATGGATCCTTTCCTGAACTGCTAAATGTGGAGAGGACAATAACTTAGGCAATTTGAACAAAATACAAAGCAACAAAATCTAAAGACCCTAAATTCAAAGAATTTTTCAGTTCAGAGGATTTTTAAAGTGTTTCTATATATTTTAAGAATTATTTGTGGGGCTGGCAGGTGGCATGGTGGTTAAGAATGCTGGACTCCCACATGGCCGACCATGGTTCAAGTCCTGGACCTGGCGGCTTGCTTTCTCTTTCCCCAGCAGAAATCTCTCTCTCTCTCTTTGTAAAAAAAAAAAAAAAAAAAAAAAATATAAAAAAAAAAAAAAAAAAAAAAAAAGGGACCAGCAGTTAGCTTAATGGCTATGTCGCTGGACTATGTAGTTGACCATGGTTCAAATCCCGGACCTGGTGGATTAAACTCATGTTGGGTGCGTGTGTGTGCGTGCCCCAAGATCCCGAGAGGAGAATGGGAGAGAAGGGATTACGGCATGGCCATCCCACTTGGGGGGTGCCTTCTCACTTTCTCTTTGTCTTTCTGGAGAGTGTATGCACCCTATAGCAAAAACCTCTCAAAAAAAAGGGATTTCTTTTTTTTTTTTTATTTGACCAGAGAGAAAGAAAGGAAAAGCGAGAATGCAAGCTACCAGGTCTGGGACTTAAACCGTGGTTGGCCATGTGGGAGTACAGCACACTAACTACTGTACCACCTGCCAGCTCCTCTGCGTTTTATTCTAATTAATCCGTTATTTCCCTTAACTCTTACTTTGTCAGAAGACAAAGCTACTTCTAACCTGGTGCTTTGCAAGACACGTTCCAAGAACAGATGCATCTGGAAAGTGTGCTGCTGCCTGGGAGGAAAAGGCCATCCCACCCTGTTCACAGTGGAAGCAGTGCAACAGGAGCAACTCAGAAGCCTTAGGGAAGCCAGTGGGAATTGCAGTTTCAATTTCTTCAAAGGCAACATTTCCCCAAACTAGGTGTTCAAAAACAAAACACCCTGAAAACTCATGGAACACTTTCTGTGATCCTTCAGTCCACGAGTTCCTTAGGAGCCTGAAGGTGCTGGCAGTGAGGTCCACAGACAACAATCTGTCTCCTGCCCTCCTGAAGAGTGTCCAGAGAAACCCCTAAGACCTTTCTGATGCAGGTCTAAGTACATTTTAACATTCAAATTATGCCACAAATACCCCAGATGATTGTTCCTGAGTCCCCGACTGAGTGTTAGCACCAGGGTGGGTCATGACTGGAAACGTACACTTGCCCAGTCTTCTTCAGGGACTCACATGTGTCTCATCCCAGTCCACTTTGTCAGCTTAAAGACTGAACTAAAGTAAACAGATTACAAAATAGTTTTACAAATACATGAAATTATAATAAACTAGATTAAAATTTAGTAGACCTGGGCCAGCAGGTAATGTGATAAAGATGCTGAACTCCCTCCTACCTGGCTGACCGCAGTTCAAGTCTCAGACCTACCAACTTACTTTCTCACTTTCCCTTTCTTTCTCACTGGTTCTGTGCTGAAATTAAAAATAAAAATTAAATTTTTTAAAAAATATTTTTGTTATAGGGCATGTGTGCTCATCAGAGAAAGACAAAAAGTGAGAAATCACCCCCTCCCAAGGGGGATAGTCATGCTGCAATCCTTTTCTCTTCTACTCCCATCTCGGGATTTTGGGCACACATGCACATGTGCCTGGCATGTATTTTAAGCCGCCAGGTGTGGGACTCGAACCATGGTTGAGTGGTTGACCACGTGGGAGTCCAGTGACATAACCATTATGCCATCTGCTAGTCCCAATAAATTTTTTAAAGATTTATTTATTATTATTTTCCAGTTCGATCAAGAGAGAGACAGAGAAAGAGAGATTAGGAAAGCAAGAAAGCAAGCCGCCAGGTCCAGGACTTGAACCGCGGTCGGCCATGTAGGAGTCCAGCGCATTTTAACCACCATGCCACCTGACGGCTCCCTCCCCAATAAATTATTAAAGAAAAAAATTAGTAGACTTTATTGCCATCACCACAGACAGCTAGCAAGAGTTTGTGCATGCAATCCCCAATGGGGTATAATCACGCCACAACCTATTTTCCTGTTTTTCCAACACATCAGAATTTTGGGCACCCATACACATGTGCCCACTGAATTATTCAAGCCATCAGGGCTGAGATTCAAAGTGCAGTCAGCATATGGGATGTGGCTTCTCATGCACAGAGCCTAAGGTGCTGTGCAACACGACTGGGTCAAGAATTAGATGTTTAAATAAAAATGGTAGGCTACCACTTGTCTAAATAGGGTAAAATACTACATATGTATTTAGCTTCTTTTTTAAAGTTTGCTATGGGGTGCATGTACTCAACAGACAGAAACAGAGGGAGGGAGAGGGAAAGTGAGAAATCACTCTTGGGGGGTGGTTTCTCTTCTCCTCCATTCCCCTCAAGATTTTGGGCACATGCACACAAATGTGTCTGGTGTGATTTTTTTTTTTTTTTTTGCTACAGGGTGCATGCACCCGCCCGAAAGACAAAGAATGAAAATCCCCCCCTCCCAGGAGATATGGCCAAGCCACAATCCCTTCCTTCTCCTCCATTCTCTTCTTGGGATCTTGGGCATGCACGCACACACGTCCAGCAGGAGTTTAAGCCACCAGGTTTGGGGCTCGAACCGCTGTCGACTACATGGAAGTCCAGTGACATAGCCATTAATGCCAACTGCTGGTACCAGTCAGGCATGATTTTCAAAGTGCCAGGACTCAAACTGCACGGTCAGTCACACCACCTGCTGGCCCAAGATACTTTATTAAATTTGAAGATAAAGCTGAGAAAAATTATAAAATCAAGTAATTCTTTTAAAAAATACAAGTTTTGGTGACCCAGTGAATGCTGTAGTGGAAACACAACTGGACTCTTTAGAGAAGGGTACAGAGTGGGGCCAGCAGATGGCATAGCAGTTATATCACTGGACTCCCAACATGGCTGACTGTGGCTAGAGTCCTGGGCCCAGTGGATTAAAGATCTCAGGAGAATGGAGAAGGGCCTCTGATGTAGCCATCCCCCCAGGGGGTGATTTCTCACTGTCTCTCTCTCTCTCTCTGAGGAATGCATATGCTGTAGGGCAAAAACTTCCTTTAAAAAAAAAAAAGTCTAGAGTTCATGTTTCTAGACTTCCCAGAGCCCATCAGACATGCATGTGCCCATTAACACAGGGACTAGGGTAAGACTGTGGTGTGAAGACCTTATTAAAGGTGCCTGTCTGGCTCTCTCATGGGAGAAACTTTAGAAAAAAAAAAAAAAAAAAAAAAAAACACCTGGGGACCAGCATTCGAGTCCTGAATCCGGTGGCTTGCTTTCTCACTTCCTATCTCTCACTCTCACCCTCTATCTCTCTCTGGTCAAATTAAAAAATAAATGAATAAATAATTATTTATTAAAAAAATTAACCTTACATAATTTAAAACTTAAATTTCAGGGGCCAGCACATGATGTGGTGTTTAAGGTGCTGGACACTCTCAGATGACCAACCACAGTTCGAGTCCCGGATCTGGTGGCTTGCTTTCTCACTTTCTCTCTCTGGTCCACTTAAAATAAAATGAACAAATGAAAATAAATAAATAAATAAATATGTGTGTGTGTGTGTATTTTTTTGGTAGAGGTTTTTACTATAGGGTATGTAGGCTTGCCAGAAAGAGAGACAGAGAGACAGAAAGTGAGGAATCATCCCCCAGGGGTGATGGCCATGCCGCAATCCCTTCTCCATTCTCCTCTCAGGATCTTGGGCACACATGCACACTCAGCATGAGAAAATTAAATAATTCTTTAAAAAAATATTTTTAATTAAATTTTGGCACAGCCTTGTGGCCTAACTGTGAGAGAGCCAGATCCCACATGGGTTCAAATTCCAGCCCAGCAGCTTAAAGGATAAATGAGATGTGTGTGCATCTCTGGGCAATATCCTGACAGTTTGGAGAAATGGAGAAAGGACTGAAGCATGATCACTCATAGCAAGGTGCTTCCCCCTCTTGCCCCGTGAGTGGACACATTCTCCGGCAATTAAAAAAAAAGTGAAATAAATATTTTAATTTGGCAAACTTATTTAATAAGAGAAAAAAACAGTGGAAAACACTTTTAGTTTTTATTTCAAATAGATAAGACTGCCCACTGTGTACACACCATTTACTGTTTGGAGTTGGCATCATAAAACTATTTTTATCATGCTAGATCACACATGGCTAATGGCACAGGTCAAGTCCTGGCTTTGACAGCTTGGAAAACATGCCAGGTGCAGTGTGCCCAAAATCCTGACAGGAAAATGGGGAAGGGACTGCACCTTGGCCATCTCCCTAGAAGAGGTATTTTCTCACTTTTCTTCACTGTCTAGAGCAAGTACCCTATAGCAAATTAAAAAATAATACTGTACTTATTTTTATTATTTTCTGGCATCATAAAAATTTCACAGAGGCTAGCCAGGTGGTGTGGTGGTTAAGGCAGCTGGATCCCACATGGTTGACTGCACAGTTCAAGTCTTAAACCTGGAGGCCTGGAGGAAAAAAAAAAACAAAACCACCTAAGTTGGGGCTGACAGATGGCATGGGTTAAGGTGCTGAACTCCCACATGGTCAACTGCAGCTTGCATCCCAGACCTGGAGGCTTGCTTTCTCACTCTCTCTCTCCCTGGTTTATCTTGCTCACAGAGGAAATAAAAAATAAAAAAGATGTAATGCTGAGGGAAAAGGATCACCTTCCTGAGACCATTCTGTAAAATGACACCCCCACTCCCTGGGGGTGTCTCTCAGTACATACTTCTGAGAATCACAAGAAGCATATCTTGTGGGTATCATTGGGAAGGGCCTGACTGCTAAGACTGGACAGCAACCAGTCCTGTGAGAGGTCTGAGTCATGTCTGTTCTGTTGCAGTGCAAAGAGAGAAGGAAAGAATGGAAAGAAATAAGGAGGAAGCTTAGCCCTCAGTCAGAGAATTTAGTGAAAGTTAACTTACTTTTTAACTTCTGTCTTTTGGAGAAAAAGTCTTAAGTTACAAATCAGATTGAATCCCAGCATTACCCTAGGAAGGAGATGCAAAATGTCTTAATTCACACTGCCTGTTGTCTAACTGGACAGACCACCACCTGGGTCCATGGCCAGCAGCAGGGGAGCAGGGGAGGTTGAGAGCCAAGGAGACTCTAGTGAGAGAAACTAGGGCCCTTAAAGTACATTATAAACAAAGGTACATGATTTTTTTTTTTTTTTAAGGACAGACATGATGGTGTAAAAGTGAAGCTGAACTGTGATTCACCAACCAAAAATGAAGCTGAGGCCAGTTAAATCAATGTCCGCAATGAGTCTGCTGTCCTGGAGCCCTGCCAAGACCTAAGCCACACGGTACCTCTCAGAATAGATGACACAGGGTCCCAGTCCTGAGATGGTCCAAGGACTATTTATATTTAGGCACAACAGAGCTTTTCCTTACAAGGGTTTTATATTTTTACTTCATTTGGAGTAATGGTGAATCTGGGTTAGGACAGGGCACAGCTGCTTCCTCTGCACACATATCGCAGTGAAGGCTGGCAAAATACAAAAGCTTGCAGGGCAATTTCAATAAGGAGAAGCTCCCCATGTTTGACACATACCAGAGGCAGTGTCTCAGGCCTCATGAACAACTGGGCCAAAGAGGAGTAGATATTTGGCTCAGACCTCTCACCGACAGGTTACTGTCCACTCTGAGCACTCAGGTCCTTCCTGATGAAGGAACTGACAAAACATACACCTTGTGATTCTCAGGACCTATGTCCTTAAAAAAACACCCTCAGGGAGGTGTCATTTTAGAGAATGGCCTCCTAAGGTGAGGGAGAGGTTAAACCCAACATGAGTCCTGCCAGGCAGGGTGTGGTGTGAGGTCACTCCATGTTCTGCTAAGGCCTGGGCCTGAGAGCCACAGGTAAAGGGCACAGACCCACTGAAAGAGGAGTACCTGAGGTCACCACCAGAGAGACACAATGACACTGGAGACTGCACTGACCTCCACCAAGGCACATGGAAAAGCCACAGCAAGTGCAGCAGGGCTATGTCTGTTACAGGAATGGACACCTGTCAGAAACTGGTTCAGTCCAGTGTCACCCTGGAGTCCTCTCAACCCCATACCCCACTCACAGGCTACCTCACACACACCCCTCACCCCCATCACTGCAACTCCTCACCAATCAGTCTCCAAATCTGCCCTGTAAACAACTTATCTGGCAGCAGATACTTCCTTATGTCAAGTCTCCAGATGGCATTCTGTTCTCTGGAAGGAGCCATGTTCCTTCCCCAGAAGGTTGGTTATGTCCAGCTCCTTCTCATAGGGCCCCGCACTGGCTCTTCTTCCTGGCAGGCCTGAACAGGGTAAAGTCTCAGCCATCAGCTAAGTGGGCTCCAGGCGTAACGCACACACCACCAAATATTGCTAAGGAAACAACACATCTGTTACACCCCACTCCAGGAATGAGATCCATGAGAGGATTTGCCTGACGAGAGTGATGGAGACAGACTCTACAGAGCCTGACAATCTTCCACCTGTTATAAACACAAGAGACACCCTATCAGGTTCGTGGCCCTACAGTGGCTCTGTTGATTCTTGAAAACTTAGATCTTCCTTGGGACCAGCAGATGGCATAGCAGTTATGCAGCTGGACTCCCACATGGCTTACCACAGTTCAAGTCCCAGACTCAGTGGCTTCAAAATCACACCAAGCATGGATGCCCAAGATCGCGGGAGAATGGAGAAGGGATTGTGGCCTGGCCATACCCCCCCACCCATACACAATGAATTTTCACTTTCCCTCTCATTGTTTTTGTTGCACCATGTGCCTAAAGCAAAAACCTTAAAAAAAAAAAACAAAAAAAAACCCACACACAACTCATTTCCCAGAGATTAGAGCATAGCCCATTTACATTTCTACACCAAAAGGTTTTTATATTGGGCTGGTGGGGCAACCAGCTCAAACACCATTGAGCAGTAATGGTGGGGCCTCAATATATCCCCCAACACTGGACAGTCCACAGTCCAGCAGCCATGGTAGTAGTCCAGTGACCCTGCAGTTGGACTTTTACCACTGTAGCAGCAATGCCTTGGACAGAGATAAGGGCCAGTGCTGGATAGAGTGGGCAGCTACATACTGGAACAGCTCTCAGCACCCCTACATGTCTCAACAATCGAGGCTGGGATCATTTGTGTACGTTAGCCACAAGCATGTGTACACACAGTATCCATCTCAGGGACAAAAAGGCCCTACCACAGAAAAGGGAGAGTTAGAAAGGCAAAGAAAGCATCTTAGCATCATTAATCAAACAGCTTAAAGCTCTGGTGTGGTGAACTGACTAGGATGTCCCATCACAGCATGAGTATTACTATACTGAAAGCTTAAGAGCTATGGCTTCCATATCAAAATACTGAGAAAGTCATTTTGACAAGCAGTGCCTCTTTCCAAAGCACACAGGGGGCACAAGCAGAACTCAGACACTACTAAAGGAATCTCAAAGTCAGTTTTAAGAGCCACTGGGCACCCAGCTGTTCCTGTGGCTGTCACAGCAGAGACAGCAGCAGATGAGTGGAAGGCCCACGTATTTAGTAGCCTTGTACCACTCAACCTTCTGGCAAAGTGAAACCACCAAAATCTCACCCTGCCATATATTAGGACTCTGGGCTACAGTGAGGCAGTAAGCAGTCAGCATGGCTATTTCGTCCATGAGCACCCCCCAGCAACTGCCTCAAGCAAATGGCTCTGTGCTACCTCTGACAGCTGATCAAGAAAGATGAACAGACAATGGGATCGATCGGCAGGTGGCATAGTGATTAAGGACTCCCACATGGGCGACCATGGTTTGAGCCCCAGACCTGGAGGCTTGCTTTCTCACTTTCCCTTTCTCTGTGTGTCTCTGGTAGTATTAAAATAATAAAAATGAATAAAGTTAGATAAAATAGTTCTCTAAAAAAAAAAAGATGAGGGACCAGCAGTTAGTGTAATGGCTATGTCGCTGGACTCCCATGTACTTGACCACAGTTCGAGTCCTGGACCCGGTGGCTTAAAACTCACGCCAGGCGCGTGTGCATGCGTGCCCAAGATCCTGAGAGGAGAATGGAGGAAAAGGGATTGTAGAATGGCCATCCACTCTGGGGGGTGATTTCTCACTTTGTCTCTCAGTCTGGTGAGCACACACACCCTATAACAAAAAACACTCTCCCCCCTCCTCCAAAAAATAGAGGGGACCAGCAGTTGGTGTAATGGCTATGTCGCTGGATGCCCATGTAGTCGACTGTGGTTCGTGTCCAAGACCCGGTGGCTTAACCTCCTGCCGGGTGTGTGTGCGTGTGTGCCCAAGATCCCAAGAGGAGAATGGAGGAAAAGGGATTGTAGAATGGCCATCCACTCTGGGGGGTGATTTCTCGTTTTCTGTCTCTCTGTCTCTGTCTGTCTGTCTGGCGAGTGCACGCTCCCTACAGCAAAAACCTCTCCTAAAAAAAGAAATAGATCCCGACAGGAGAACAGAGGAGAAGGGATTGCAGCGTGGCCATCTCCCCTGGGGGGTGATTTCTCGCTTTCTGTCTATCTCTGTCTGGCTGGCAAGCGCACGTGCCCTGTAGGAAAAACCTCTCCAAAAACAAAACAAAAAAATGAGCGGGAAAATATCTTAGAGACAAATGCTATTGTTTTGGCCTTACCTAAAACATCTTATGGTCATTATTTAGGAACAAGTCTGTTCTGAACTGTTAAGTAAATGAGATCAGAATTTCTCTGGGAGTCAATGTAGAGCCTATGGGCACATTCATTTGTTAAACACTGTCTCCAAAAAGGATTTCAAAACATAGTGCTGGGAACCAGCAGTTAGTGTAATGGCTATGTCGCTAGACTCCCACGTAGTTGACCACGGTTCGCGTCGCGGACCCAGTGGCTTAAAACTCAGGCCGGGCGCATGTGCATGCGTGCCCAAGATCCAGAGAGGAGAATGGAGAAGGGATTGCGGGGTGACCATCCCCCCTGGGGGTTATTTCTCGCTTTCTGTCTCTATGTCTCTGTCTGTCTGGTGAGCGCATGTGGAGGGCGTCGGCCCTATAGGAAAAATCTCAAAAAAAAAAAAAAAAAAAAAAACCAAAACAAAACAAAACAAAAAAACATAGTGCTGACCAGAAAAAATGAGAGGAGAAACTCAATCAAGGCCCCAAATACAAGCTCACCGTGCCAGGTGATCAACCAGCAAGGAGAGTATTCTGTGCCTAGGACATGTTTGACAGTGGAGCAATGTGACCAGAGCCTAACTTACTTCACCACAGAGAAAACGACTCAAGGTTTAACTGCAGGAAGCATTACCAGGAGGCAGCAATCTGGAGACTGCCAGCTCCTTCTATTTCCACTGGTGAAGCAAAAATAAGAGAAAAATGAACTTTCCTTTAAACAGATTAATGAGATCAGAAGGACAAGTTTCCAGAAAAGCCCTATTAGCCCTGGTTAACAAGAGGGAGTCAAGTGCCTCAGAAAGAGGTGGACTCCCACCCCGTTGTGCTGCTGTGTTTACTGCATCAAGACAGTTAGGGGGCTGGCACGTGGCTTGGTGGTTAAGGGTACTGACTTCACATGGCCAACTGAGGTTCGAGTCCCGGACCTGGTAGCTTGCTCTCTCCCTTACTCTCTCTCTGGTCAAACTGAAATAAATGAATGAATAAATAAAGTTAAATGATTTTTTTTAAAAAGATGGTCAGGAGACTATGGAGATTTACAATCTCAAAAATCATTTTTCTTTTTTAATTTTTATTTATTCATTCATTCATTTTACTTCGACCAGAGAGAGACAGAGACAGAAAGTGAGCCACCAGGTCTGGGACTCAAACCGTGGTTGACCATGTGGGAGTGTCCAGCGCCGTAACCACGACACCACCTGCTGGTCCCCCAAAATCATTTTTATTTCTACCTTTTATCCTAAATCAAGAAAACGTACATACTTGGGCCAGCAGGTGACGTGGTAGTTAAGGGCGCTGGACTCCCACATGGCCAACTGTGTGGCTCAAGTCCCAGACTTGGCAGCTTGTTTTGTCTTTGCTCTCACTCTGTCCTTCTCTGGTCAAATTTAAATAAACAAATAAAATAAAGTTAAAAAAAATGTACATACAAAGTGGATGTACACGAGTTAACCCAAACCCTCTGGGTTGATGAACTGACATTAACATGAAATGTAGAGTTAAAAACTAATCTAGGAAATGGTAGATGGCCTAACAGTTACATCACTGGACTCCCAGTCAACCGTGGTTCAACTCCCAGATCCGGCGACTTATAATTCATACCAAGCGCATGTGCGTGTGCACCCAAAATCCTGGAGGGGAATGGACTGTAGTATGGACATCCCCCAGAGGGTGATTTCTGCTTCAGTTTCTCCGGTGAGCACATGCCCTATAGCAAAAATCTCATTTATTCATTCACTCATTCATACATACATACATAAAACCAAATCTAACTGTAGGTCATTGCAAAAGACCCTATGAGAAATTTTAAGAGCATATCAGTTATAGGCTCACAAGCTCTACTTCCAGTTATGTACTAAGACCCAGGAAAGTGCTAGTTATATCTGCATTTCAAATGAATGGTTAGGAAACTGGGTCACTGTAATAAAAACAACATGAATGACATTCAGAACTATACATTTACTTGCTTTCTAAGACAACTGCTTCTAGAGCCAGCAGGTGGGATGTTGGTTAAGGCACCGGACTCCCTCATGACCAACTGCAGTTTTAGTCCTGGAACTGGCTGCTTGCTTTCTCTTTTTCTCGTTCTGGTGAGCACATGTGCCCTACAGCAAATTTGAAAAATAGTAATATAGGGCAGGCAGGTGCTGTGGTTGAGGCACTGGACTCCCACATGGCCAACCATGGTTCGAGTCCAAGACTTGGTGGCCTGCTCTCTCTCTCTCCCCCAAGTGTATATGTGCTCTAACAAGCTAAAAACTTTTAAATTAAATAATTCTTAAAAAGAAGACATATGGTTCAATAATTCATAAAACAATTATCTACCGAAAGGCTTTAAGTGGACATCTAAGTTAAATGTACAAATCATGACTCTCTTGTAGCCCATGGTGAAAGTACATAAAGCCTCAGGGTGGTATGAACAAGGCCACTCTGGAGTGGGAATAACACTTGCCAAGCCAGCGCTAGGCCATCCCTACCTTTCCCAGATTCTTGTCAAGAAAAACCTCGGGGACCAGCAGGTGGCGTGGTAGTTAAGGCACTGGACACTCCCACATGGCTGACCACGGTTTGAGTCCCCAACCTAGTGGCTTGCTTTCTCACTTTCTTTCTCTCTTGCACTCTCTCTGACTGATCAAACTAGAAAATAATAATAAAAAAGTCAAATAAAATAATTATTTTAAAAAAAGAAAAGAAAAACCTTTCTCCCTTCCTCTTTCCTCTACCTGCAGGACCCAAGGTTGTTCTGACTCCTTCCTTGCATATAGTGACATCATTAGGTCAGAATAGATATTCCTCACATTTAGAAACAAAAATAACTCATGTTTTCACCAAAGGTATTCCAAGTAAGCCTCAGACTGCTTAACCAGACAGCACTCAACCAAAAATGAAAAACACCTTGTAAGAAAGCACAATAGATCCCATGGCTGACTGTGTGCTTGAGTCCCAGACATGGTAGCCTAGGAAACACGCCAGGTATGTGTGCATGTATGTCTCAAATCCTGAGAAAAATGGGGAAGGGATTGCTCTGTGGCCATCCCCCTTGTTGGTAAGGGTTTTCCTCACTTTCTCTCTCATTGTCTCTCCCTCTCTGGCGAGCACACACACTCTAAGGCACAAACCTAAAAAAAAAAAAAAAAGAAGAAAGCTCAACTGCACCATTTGAATCAAAGTGTAGCTAGCTACAGCCTACTTGGGGGGACACCACCAAAGTCAAAGCTGCTGGGTATTCAAAGAGATTCTAAGGCAAAGGAAAGGAAAAATGCAAAGTCAAAAGAAAACATTTTAGGGACTAGCAGTTAGCATAATGGCTATGTAGCTGGACTCCCACGTAGTCGACCGCGGTTCGTGTCCCGGACCCGGTGGCTTAAAACTCACGCCGGGCGCGTGTGCGTGCGTGCCCAAGATCCCGAAAGGAGAATGGAGAAGGGATTGCGGTGTGGCCATCCCCCCTGGGGGATGATTTCTCGCTTTCTGTCTCTCTCTGTCTGGCAAGCGCACGCGCCCTATAGCAAAAACCTCTACAAATAAAAAAGAAAAAGAAAACATTTTATAGTTTTTAAACACAGTTGCAGGCAAGCTCATGGTGTGGTGGTTAAAGTGGCTGGACTGCACATGGCCAGCTTGAGAAAGGAGAAATGGAGAAGAAACTGCAGAGTGACCATGCCCCACCAGAAGTGGGGGAGGAGCTCTCACTTGGCTGCCAACTCTCTCAGGTTAGTGCCTGTGTCCTCAGACAAATTTTAAAAATCAATAAAACCCCTTCCCACAATAGTTGGATATCTGCTACAGTGTGAATAAACCTTGTGAAAACCTCTTATTAAGTGAAAAAAAGCCAGACATAAAAAAGGCTACATAGCCTACGATTCTATTTATATGAAAAGCTCAGAAAAAGCAAATCTATAAAGACAGAAAATAAACCAATGGTTGGTTACCATGGACTAGGGTGGGGTGAGATGTATGTGGGACAGCAAATGAGCTTTTGTCGGGGCAATGAAACCTTCTAAAATCAAGTATGCAAACAGTTGCACAACTTTGTGAATTGAAAACAAACTGGGCACTTTGAGTGGCATGTGAATTAGGTAGGCCTTAATAAAAATGATTTGGGACCAGTAGATGGCGTAATGGTAACATTTCTGGACTTCCATAATTCACCGCATTGAGTCTTAGACCTAGCAGCTTCAAACTCACACTGGGCACGAGTGGATGCATGTCCAAGATACCGAGAGGAGAATGGAGAAGGGACTGAGTCATGCCCATCTCCCCTGGGGGGTGATTTCTCGCTTTCTGTCTCTGTCTCTCTGGCAAGCGCACCCTATAGCAAAAATCTCTTGAAAAAAAAATAAATTGTTCAATATTAACAGAAATATAGGTTACAACTTACTGAAGACAAGGGACCAGCAGTTAGCATAATGGCTATGTCGCTGAACTCCCATGTAGTCCGACTGCAATTCGAGTCCCGGACCTGGCAGCTTAAACTCACACTGGGCATGTGTGCGTGCGTGCCCAAGATCTCGAAAGGAGAATGTAGAAGGGACTGTGGCATGGCCATCCCCCCTGGGGGTGGGGGGTGATTCCTCGCTTTCTGTCTGTCTGTGTCTTCTGGCATGCGCACACGCCCTATAGCAAAAACCTCTCCAAAAAAAGAAAAAGAAAAAAAAAATCTTATTGAAGACTTAAAAATATTCCAGTTCCCATGCTTACTATTTGTATGTTCTTCTTTTTAATTATTTTATTCATTTATTTCAACTGACCAGAGAAAGAGGGAAAGTGAGAAAGCAAGCTGCCAAGTCTGAGACTAGAACCATGGTCAGCCTTGTGGGAGGTCCAGTGCCTTTAACCACCATGCCACCTGCCAGCCCCACTATCTCCATGTTCTTCTGTACCTAATTATTAGGAATTGTGTAAGGACCCCAAGACCCTGGCTGCATAGCACACAGATGAACGTCAGAGTCATCTCCCTTGCTTCCAGGCCACTTGATCACAACTCCAGGTTCTTCTCTAAGTACCATTTTCTTACCAAGTTCTACCATGCTCTTCCTTGAAAACTGTCCCAAACATCATGCTTCTATCCCAGAAGCAGACCTGAAGGAGTAAGCTCCTCTGTTCCAGTTTTACCTTTGGGTTAAATCTTAAAATATCTTTCTAGCTTTTGAGCAAGAAAGTGACAGTACCCCTCTAAGGTCTCAATATTGTGATCTACCCCTTGCCCAAGCCAGCCCCAGATCATGGGCAGGTATGTGCTCGGCATAAAAGTTGTTTCTGGATGCAAACCTGGAACCTTATCATGAGTCAACATTACAGAGCATGATGTATGGCTCCTGTGCCACTGTCCAGACCCTCTTTTTAACTTTCCACTATATAGTAACCAATACTTCTGCAAAGGCAACTGTTACACACCTGTGTTTAGCTCTTATCTACATGTATCAGGCAGCCTCACTCCTGTGCACACCTCTAAGTAAGTAATATCTGCAGGTAATCTCCCAGGCTGAGAGCCCGACCATCCCCTCCCAGAGGCTGTCCTAGAGTCCTGGGGACAGGTGCCAATACAACTCAACCCCACACCTCTGCTATTTCTTTCATGCATCAGAGACAGGTGTCCCCATTGCCCTGCTGGTCACTGTGAAAATGCCCACAGAGAAAACCCTGGAAATAATCCTTTCCTCCTGACCACGGGCAATGTTAAGGAAAAATCGGCTAAGCACCAAACATGTCATTTTGCCCCATTTCTCTCACCCAAATAAATGAGTGGACAAGGGTGTCCGTCTTCCCAGAGCTTCATTAAGGGACAAGAGATGACTTTCCTATGCAGGGTCCTCTAGCGGTAAATATTAGCAATGACTTGTCACTAATCACCAAAGGGGCCACAAGCACCCCCTCAGCTGCCCATGCCCTCACCCACAATGCAGCAAGACCTCACACTTACATACATAATTTTCTTCTGCATATAATGGACACTTCAAGGAGTGACCAGTGGCCTCTGCAAAATCTATTTTTTTAAAAAAATGGGGATTCCAAATTCTTAAATGTTACTGTCAGTTCCTTTTAGAACTACCTAGGAGAGTTGGTCCCATAGCCTAGTGGTTATAGGAATGAAATCCCACATGATTGACTATGCAGTTCAATTCCTGGAGCTGGCAGTTTGAAAAATATGCTTGTGCATACACAAAATCCTGAAAGAAGGGAGAAACAAATAAGGGGCTCTGGTGTGACCATGCCCCACTGGAGTGCATGGTTACACCACAGTCCTCACTCTCTCTGGTGAACACAAGCACCCTCTGACAAATTAAAAAAAAAAAAAAAAACCTAGGACATGCTCATCATCTCCACTACCCCATGTCCCTCCACATTTGACTGCAGATGCTAGACTCAGTATCTGTAAAACACAGTTAAGTACTGTCCATGTCCAGAAACAAGAGTAAAAAATAGTTTTAAGGGATTCATTTTTAAGCACAGCTTAAGAAAAGTTAAAGTCTGCAGATGTAACAACCCCAGAAAATACACATTCCCGGAAAGTTCCTAAACAAAAGAAACCCCAAAACAACAGATTGCCCTTGAGAACACAATGGTAGCTGGTCACTAGCCCTTTTGCTCCTTACTTCCTGGTTCTTCTCCCTCCTCAGGACATTTGGAGGGCCTTTTTCGCAGGTTTGTCTTGAACCTGCACCTTTCCATCACACAAGAGGGAAGGGGACAATACCATCTCGCTTCCCCAAAGCTTGTCTCTCTGTGTCTATTCTTTGACAATAGACAGGTGAATACATTTCTCACAATAATATGCAAGTTCATCTCGTACTTGAACCTGGGACCTCTTGCACAGAAAGATCAAAGCTCTGATATAAAAGAGCTCAACTGAGGCCAGAAGGTAGCGTGGTGGTTAAGGTGCTGGACTCTCACATGGCCAAGTGTGGTTTGAGCCCCAAACCTGGCATCTTGCTTTCTCACTCTCTATTGAGCACACATGTCCTACAGTAAATTAAAAAATAATACATCTTTAAAAATTAAACAATTAGAAAACATTTTGAAGAGCTTGAGCATATGCACTACTACCTACTTGCTTCTTTAGTTCAGTACAAGTTTTTTTAAAAAATGCATGGTACTGGGCCCAGCAGGTGGTGTGATTGGAGGTGCTGGATTCCCACATGGCCAATCACGGTTCCATTCCCATTCCTGGTGGCTTGTTTTCTCACTTTCCTCTCTCTCTATCTGGTTGAATTAAAAAAAATAGTAATTACAACAAATGGAATTAAATAAATAGTAAAAATAAAATAAAATAAAATAAAAGCATGGTGCTAAATGAAGATTACTTTTTTTTAAAGAGTTTTTTGGTATAGGGCGTGCGCTGACCAGAGACAGAGAGACAGAAAGGGAGAAATCACCCCCCGGGGGGATGGCCATACCGCAATCCTTTCTCATCCATTCTCCTCTCAGGATCTTGGGCAGGCACACACACGTGCCCAGTGAGAGTTTAAGCCAATAGGTCTGGGACTCAAACCGCAGTTGACTCCATGGGAGTCCAGCAACATAGCCATTGTGCCAACTGGTGGTCCCTGAAGAATACTTTTTTAGTTTTTGTTATAGGGTGCATGTGTGTTCACTGGTGGGACGGACGGAGGGAAGGAGAGAAAAAGTGAGAAAATCACCCCTAGGACAGATGGCCACACCAGTCTTGTCCATTCTCCCCTTGGGATTTTAGGCAGGCACATATGTGCCCAGCATGTTTATTTATTTAACTTTTTTTGTTTTTTTTAAAGGTTTTTGCCTTAGGGTGTGTGTGCTCTTCAGTAGAGAGGGCGTGGGCAGAGTCAGTGAAAGAGAAAGTGAGAAATCATCTTGTAGGGGGAATGGTCACACTACAATCCTTTCTCTTCCATTTTCCTCCTGGGATATTGGGTGTGTGCACATGCACGCAAACGCACATGCCTGGTGTGATCTGCAAGCCACTGGGTCCATTACTCAAACTTCAGTAGACTATGTGGGAGCCCAGGGATCCAACCAGTAGTCCATCTGCTGCACCCCCCCAGCATATTTCCAAAGCCTCCATGTCCAGAACTCAAACGCTGAAGTTGGTCATGTGGGATGCAGCTACCTTAACTGATAAAAAACCAACTGACCCAAGAATGTTTCAAATTACATGCGGTATCTCAGGATAAGCCTAATGGCATAGCAGTGGTTTAACCCAAAGAATTAAATCTAAGAGTTGAGGCTATACCTTTACCCAGGGCTCAGAAAGAGGACTTCATGGTTACATTTCCAAGTGTTAGGTACAAAAATAAGAAAATAGAGAACAGGCAGCTCTCACGAATGAGAATTTTAGAGAGAGGAGCCCAAGGGTGTGAACAAAACACAAGTGACTTAAGCCCAACATCGAGACAGACATTGCACAGCTGAGAGCTCATCAGAAACCCTTACGGAGACTTTTCCAAAGGCAAGTTCTGTGAATTCTGAGAGGCAGAATATGTTCTTTAAAGATCCCTGAGGGACTTGCATTAACTCATGGCTGGAGGGCTCCCAAGAACACTGCGCTATAGGCATTATGTGTGCCACAGCAACACACATACTCCCAATTTGCACCACAGCTGCCATAGGCAGGGCTATAGCACTGATGGGAATTGCACGTAGTCCCAATGAGCTCACTGACGACGTTTTAATTGTAGCTGGTGGAGAAGAGAGTAGGAAGGGTAAAAGGCACAGTAACTAGATCCAGTTTTACATTTTGCTAGAATGACCTTTGAAGTCCAACCCAGCCACCTGATAAATCTGTTATTTTTAGCCTATTAAAAATTATAAGGCAAATAGTTTTCCATTTAATGTTTATATTCCTTCCACTTGGAATATATTTGTATTCTATTCTGAGAACTACAAAGCACAATGAAGAAAAGGTCCAGAAATTTTAACCAGCATAGGATGGATCATGAGATGCCCTAGTCAAAAACCTGGGGCACTGATTACCATAACCATCACACAACTTGGTGTCACATCTATAAAAGTCTATTTTAAAGTCTTCTTTCTAGGACCAACAATGGTGTAATGATTACAAGGCTAGACTCCCACATGGTCGACTGTGGTTCGAGTCCCAGACAAGGTAGCTTAAAACTCACACCAGGTGCATGTCCATGTGTGCCCAAAATCCTGAGAAGAGAATGGAGAAGGGATTGCGGCATGGCCAACACCCCTGGGAGATGATTTCTCACACTGTCACTCTGTCTCTGTCTCTTTAAAATAAAAATAGTCTTCTTCCCTTTCTACACGAGTCTTAAGTCGCAGATTCGGTCTCCTCTTGAAGGGACGTTCTCTCAATTACCTGTTGCTTCTAACATGCTTTGTTTGACAGCAAACTTGGCCCTCTTCATCTTACCTCTAAAAACCAGTAATGAGGATCCATTCCAATAGCCTAGTGATTAAGGGAGCTGGATCCCACATGGCTGACCACACAGATCAAATCCTGGTGGTTTGAGGAACATGATGGGCATGTGTTGCCATGCCCAAAATGTTGACCAAGTGGAGAAGTGGAGAAAAATGGCCACTCCCTATTGGAAGGTGTTTTCTCTTTTTCCCTCCCTCTGGTGAGTGCACGTGAATTCTGATAATTAAAAAACAGAAGTGTATAAAGCAGCCCAGCTACAACTATATCAGAGCACATATACACCTACCTGAAAGGAAATAACTGGGCAGCCCTGAAATGTGAAAAGCAATGAAACTTAGTGGTTTATGGTTTGCTCACCTATACTTCTTGGATTAATGTCAGAACCTTTTGCCTGACTATGTCAACATGGATTTCCCTTTCATGTCTGCATGACTAAAGATGTTCAGTGCCATAGAATCTAACCCTTGGACTGTCCAATGAACACTAGGAAAAGAAACTGAGTACGCTTACATAAAAAGGAGTGAGTGTTTGCACCACATGCACCATGACTTGGCATACCACACCTCCTGAGCACCAGCCTCACAGACTGACTGCCTCCCTATAGAGTGGAGGTCAGATAGATGCAGCATCACAGATTATACCCGCCAGGGATGGCCACACTGGGGCTTTTTAAAGGGCAACCAACTGGGATACAGTTCTTTGTCTTTCCTAAGAAGGTCATTGTACATCTGATCATATGTGGTTTTGAAATCATAAACATTTGGCTTGTCGGGTGCTGGTCCTGGAAGCTTCACATGAGTCCCAGTTCCAAAGGATCGGACACTGAATCCTCGTTTGCTGAAAGATACAAAAGGAGAGAAAGAATCATAGTTGGATTAAATAAAATAAAAAAATTCCAAAAATCAGGGACACAAGATGGGAAGTGAACTGAGTAACTTTGTTGATACACTAAATAATTTTATCTGTTGGTTATTAGAGAGCATGTTTTTACAGAATTTTACCCTACTGTTACTCTCCCCTCTTAGGTTTTTGCCATAGAGCATTTGCACCACCGAAGGAAGACAGGGGAAAGTGAGAAATCACCCTGCAGGGGACGGCCACACTACAATCTTTTGTCCTCCATTCTCTTCTCAATATTTTGGGCATGCATGCACCCGTGCACAGCATGGGTTTCAGGTCACTGGGTCCAAGATTCAAACTGCAGTTGACCATATAGGAATCCGATACCTTAGCCACCATACACTAGCTGGCACACTCTATGGCAAAAACCTTTAAAAATTAAAAAAAAAAAAATTTTTTTTATTAATTATTTTATTTTTATTTATTCTTTTTTTTTTTTTTTAATTTGCCAAGAGAGAGACAGAGGTTGGGAGTGGGGGAGAGAAGAGGGAAGAAGAGAGAGAGGAAGTGAGAAAGCAAGCCACCAGATTCAGGACTTGAACCCTGGTCGGCCTGTGGGAGTGTCCAGTGCCTTAATCACCACACCACCTGCTGGTCTCTTTAAAAATTTTAAATCTGTAGCAGGCCAGCCTTGTTGTGCAGTGGTTAAGCACTGTGTACAGGGAATCTAATCCCATGTGGCTGACCTCAGTTCAAATCTCAGCCCAGGGGCCTAGCAGGTGGTGTGGTGGTTAAGGGCGCTGGACTCCCACATGGCTAACCATGGTTCAAGTCCCAAACCTGATGGCCTTCTCTCTTCTCTGTCTCTCTGGTCAAATTAAAATGAATAAATAAATAAAGTTAAATAATTTTTTTAAAAAAATAAATCTCAGTCCAAACACCTTGAAAAACATGCTAGGAGACCCGGAAGGTTGCGTACTCATTAAGATGCTAGATTCCCACATGCAGTAAGTGTCCTGGACCTGGCAGACTGAAACTCAAGCCGGGCACATTTGCACACAATATGTGCCCAAAATTCCAGGAGAAGAATGGAGAAGGAACAATAGCATGGTCATCCCTCCAGAGGGCGATTTCTCATTTCCTTCTCACTGTCTATCTCTGGTGAGTGCACATGCCATATGGCAAAAACCTTAAAAAAAGAAAAAAATTATGTGACACATGTTCATATGTGCCCCAAATCCTGATGGGATGGAGAAACGGAGGAAAACGGAGTGTGGTATGACTACATTGAGGTTGATTTCTTTCTCTGGCTAGCGCACATGCCCTCTGGCAATAAAAGAAAAATTCTGCATCAAGTTACACTAAAGCCAGGTGAAATCAATCAAAATGGAATCTACCCTTACAAAGGTATGTCTGAGCACTATGTCCTGTACACAAGGGTGCTGAGAGTGGAGAACAAACGCTACAAGAGTTGCAGATGCTCTCTTGTAACCTACCAAGACAAAAATAAAGAAACTAACCACATACATTTCCTAATATGCTTAGGGAAAGGTGCTAAAAATGTGAGGGTTTAAACTAACTGGACATGTGCATGAAGTATAGCCTCTATAAGCTATAGTTTATGCTACAAAGAAAGGGGATCTCAAAATGCAGACATCAAAGTTGTAAAATGAGATCCAGCAGTAGTAGTTTACTGCTTCACACACTTTCTCAGTATGATGAAGCTACCCCAAAAAACGCCAGGCTCAGTGGTACACACCTATAATCCCAGGTACTTGAGAGGTTGAGGCAGAACATTCTAGACAGAGCGAGATCCACAAAAAGACGAACAAAAAGCTGGGCTGGCCCTATAGCAGAGATTAAGCATGGCACAGAGGAAACAAGATCCTATATGGGGACCAGCAGTTAGCGTAATGGCTATGTCGCTGGACTCCCACGTAGTCAACCGCGGTTCGAGTCCCAGACCCGGTGGCTTAAACTCACGCAGGGCGCATGTGCATGCGTGCCCAAGATCCCGAGAGGAGAACGGAGAAGGGATTGCGGCGTGACCATCCCCCCTGGGGGGTGATTTCTCACTTTCTGTCTCTCTGTCTCTCTCTGCCTGGCTGGCGAGCGCACGCACCCTATAGCAAAAACCTCTTAAAAAAAAAGATCCTATATGGATGGCCAGAGTTCAGGGCTTGAGATACATGCTAGGAACACACATACACACACCTAGGATCCTGACAAGATGGAGAACAGGAAGGAAAAAACAATGCGAACAGATCCTGTTGAGGAAACCCTTCTCTCCCTCCCACAAGCCCACCCCATCCCACAACCCCAAAATTTTAAAAAGCTGTATAAGAACAAAAGGCTGTCAATATTGATGACCAGACTGTTAAGTAGATAACAATAGGTTACATACAAAGAAAATAAGTCTGGTGTAGAACATGTGTTCTTTTCTCTCTTTTTTGCTACAAGGCACATTGCTGGCCAGAGAGAAAGTGAGAAAATACCACACAAGGGAGGGTGACCACGCCACAATCCCTTCTTCTCCAGTCTCCTCCCAGAGTTTTGGATATGCAATGCACATATGCCCAGCATGTTTTTCAAGTTGCCAGGTCTGAGATTTGAACCTCTCGGTCAGCCATGTGGAACCCAGTGCCTTAACTTCCATATCACCTGCTGGAACCAAACATGTATTTTTTTTTTAAAATCCAGCCAATAGAAGTAAAATTTTTAACTCTTCAAAATGTCTACAGAGGGCCAGCCCATGTCTTAGTGGTTATAGGAGCTAGATCTCACACCGCTGATCATCATTCTAATTCCAGACATTAAACTATAACTTGCAAAAAAGCAGTTCTCAGTTTAAGTGAAACATCTCTCCTGAGTTCTCTATGGTTGATAAAAGCTGAGTTGGTCCCCTATGTCCCTATAGGTCCTGATAAGAAGGATGGCAAACATAGATTCATTATTTAAATCCAGGCATCGGATTCCCACATGGGCAACCACAGTTTGAGTCCCAGACCTAGCAACTTCAAAATCACGCTGGGCACTGCATACATGCCCACCTAAAATCCCAGGAGGGAAATGGAGAAGAGGCTATGGAATGGCCATATCTCCTGGGGGGTGATGTTTCACTTTCCCCCTCCGTCTCTCTCTGGCAAGCTATAACACCCTATGACAAAAACCTAAAAAAAAAAACATAGAATAAGTATAGAATATATGCTCTTCTCTCCTTCCCTCCCTCCCCCCTCCCTCCCTCCCCTCTCTCTTTTTCCTACAAGACACATTACTATTGGCCAGAAAAGGGAAGTGAGAAAATACTCCACAAGGGCGGATGGGCACATCACAACCCCTTTTCCTCTAGTCTCCTCCCAGAGTTTCGGGCATGCAAAAAGTCCCCAAAAACCCCGAGCTCAGGGCCAGCCCATGGCATGGTGGTTAAGACAGCTGGATTCCACAAGGCTGACCACACAGTTCCAGCGCCAGACCCACTCAGACCCAACAGTTTGAAAAACACACTGGGTGGGGCCATAGGTAGTGCAGTGGTTAAGGCCCTGAACTTCCACATAGTTGACTGTGGTTTGAGTCCCAAATTCAGCAGCTTAAAACTCATGCCCAATATTCCAAGAGGAAAAAGGACGAAAAGGGACTGCTGCCTAGACATCCCCACCAGGCTGATTTCTCACTTTCTGTCTCTCCATAAGTACATGTGCCCTATTTAAAAAAAAAAAAAAAAAAAAAATTCACCCTCACGTCCAGCCCAGCTACAGCAGCATATGCTGGTAAAATGCTGTGTCCTACAAACTAAGATCACATGGGAGGCCCAGGTTCAATTCCTGGCCCTACCTAAAAGCCAGGTACAGTGGAACATGCCCTTAATCCCAGCTAGAAGGCTGAGGCAAGAGGAATGTGACATGTGAAGACCTTACCTTAAAATAAAGCCCAAGTCCATAGACACCTGAACTGTAAAATTAAACCTGAAGACACTAAAAATAAGATTTATAAGTTTCAGTTTTAACTACAGATTCCAGTAAAAAATGAGACTAGGAAGTAGCAAGATTAACTACTGACTATGACCAAGAATGATACTAGCTCAAATACAGGACATGCAACACCCCTGGACATACTTGCCACCTGAGAAGGTGAAATATCCTTTTCACCCTAGATTGAAACTATTTTCTCACCAATTCAGACAATGTACAGTAAAAGTAGCATTTCCTGCCAAGGTGTAAACAAGACTGAAATCAAAGTTATCAGGACAGCCAAGGGAAAGGAACTCTCATGCAGCATTTACAGACACTACTATCTACTTGACAACTGCCAGGTGTAGGTCAGTGAAGTAGAGTAGATGACAAAAGAAACTGAGACACTGAGGCAAAGTCTAAGATCCCAGCTCACTGATTTCAGATGCACAGCACACCCAAGAAATCACTTGAAACTGCACTGCTAATTTTAGCTGCATCACAACTTCAGAGTTGACAAAGTGTGAAAAATGTACATTGTTGAGGAAACAAGATACTTATTACTGAAACCTTCCTTGGGGCTACAGGCACACCCTCCCTCCTCACTGGTGCTAGAAATACATTAACTCCATTATTTGTTTCATTCAGAGACACCCATGTCCCAGCCCTTCTGCTCAGAGCTGGACCACAAATCTAAACCATGACGACACTACACCTGCCATGTGCAAGTCTGGCACTGGGTGCTGGGATAAGGGCTGAACAAGACAGGGACCTGCCTCTCGAAGCCAGTGGGAAAGGAGATTATTTTCCCAAGGAGTGAATGAATATGTATTTCTAATAAAGGTGTGTGACACACACACACACAAATCACCTAAAGGAAACCACTTTGTAGCTGAAGCTTAGTGCCTGAGCAGAAGGGAAGGGAGTTACTGAGAAGGGTTACTGAACCAGACCTTGAAGAGTTGAATGCCTGATGTCTGCAATGTCAGAAGAAACACATCCTTACTTTCGGCCACAAGAATACAGTTGCTTAGCATGTACCTGGAACCATTCACTTGGACCTATACTCCAAGCCTGGCTCATTCTCCATAGACTCTAAGGCGAAACATCTTTGTCTGTGATTGGTAGCACTGATTTTTTTTTTTTTAAGTTATTTATTTATGGGTCCGGCAGGTGGCATGGTGGTTAAGGCGCTGGACATGAACTGACCATGGATGGTGGCTTGCTTTCTCACTTTCCTTCTCTCTGTGTGTCTGTTTTTCTCTGGTCAAATGAAAATGACTGAATAAATAAATAAATCTTTTTAAAAGAATAAGATTTATTTATTAATTCCTTTTTTTTTTTCTTTTTAAATAAAAAAAAAATTCACCCTCAGGTCCAGCCCAGCTACAGCAGCATATGCTGGTAAAATGCTGTGTCCTACAAACTAAGATCACATGGGAGGCCCAGGTTCAATTCCTGGCCCTACCTAAAAGCCAGGTACAGTGGAACATGCCCTTAATCCCAGCTAGAAGGCTGAGGCAAGAGGAATGTGACATGTGAAGACCTTACCTTAAAATAAAGCCCAAGTCCATAGACACCTGAACTGTAAAATTAAACCTGAAGACACTAAAAATAAGATTTATAAGTTTCAGTTTTAACTACAGATTCCAGTAAAAAATGAGACTAGGAAGTAGCAAGATTAACTACTGACTATGACCAAGAATGATACTAGCTCAAATACAGGACATGCAACACCCCTGGACATACTTGCCACCTGAGAAGGTGAAATATCCTTTTCACCCTAGATTGAAACTATTTTCTCACCAATTCAGACAATGTACAGTAAAAGTAGCATTTCCTGCCAAGGTGTAAACAAGACTGAAATCAAAGTTATCAGGACAGCCAAGGGAAAGGAACTCTCATGCAGCATTTACAGACACTACTATCTACTTGACAACTGCCAGGTGTAGGTCAGTGAAGTAGATGACAATTCTAAAGAAACTGAGACACTGAGGCAAAGTCTAAGATCCCAGCTCACTGATTTCAGATGCACACCTGCTTCAAGAAATCACTTGAAACTGCACTGCTAATTTTAGCTGCATCACAACTTCAGAGTTGACAAAGTGTGAAAAATGTACATTGTTGAGGAAACAAGATACTTATTACTGAAACCTTCCTTGGGGCTACAGGCACACCCTCCCTCCTCACTGGTGCTAGAAATACATTAACTCCATTATTTGTTTCATTCAGAGACACCCATGTCCCAGCCCTTCTGCTCAGAGCTGGACCACAAATCTAAACCATGACGACACTACACCTGCCATGTGCAAGTCTGGCACTGGGTGCTGGGATAAGGGCTGAACAAGACAGGGACCTGCCTCTCGAAGCCAGTGGGAAAGGAGATTATTTTCCCAAGGAGTGAATGAATATGTATTTCTAATAAAGGTGTGTGACACACACACACACAAATCACCTAAAGGAAACCACTTTGTAGCTGAAGCTTAGTGCCTGAGCAGAAGGGAAGGGAGTTACTGAGAAGGGTTACTGAACCAGACCTTGAAGAGTTGAATGCCTGATGTCTGCAATGTCAGAAGAAACACATCCTTACTTTCGGCCACAAGAATACAGTTGCTTAGCATGTACCTGGAACCATTCACTTGGACCTATACTCCAAGCCTGGCTCATTCTCCATAGACTCTAAGGCGAAACATCTTTGTCTGTGATTGGTAGCACTGATTTTTTTTTTTTTAAGTTATTTATTTATGGGTCCGGCAGGTGGCATGGTGGTTAAGGCGCTGGACATGAACTGACCATGGATGGTGGCTTGCTTTCTCACTTTCCTTCTCTCTGTGTGTCTGTTTTTCTCTGGTCAAATGAAAATGACTGAATAAATAAATAAATCTTTTTAAAAGAATAAGATTTATTTATTAATTCCTTTTTTTTTTTCTTTTTAAATTTGCCCGGAGAGAGACAGACAAAGAGAAAGTGAGAAAGCAAGCTATCAGGTCCGGGACTCGAACTGCAGTCAGCCATGTGGGAGTCTAGCACCTTAAGACCATGCCTCCTGCCAGCCCTGTAATTTTGTTTTATTTTTTGAGTTTTTTTCCTTTTTTTTTTTTTTTCTACAGGGAACATGCGCTCAGCGGAGAGAAAGAAAGCTAGAAATTACGCCCCAAGGGAGATGGCCATGCCAGAAACCCTTCTCGATTCTCCTCTCAGGATTTTGGGCACGTGCACACACGCACCTGGCTTGAGTTTTAAGCTGCCAGTCCAGGATTTGAACCAAGGTCACCAACATGGGTGTCCAGCCATTACACCATGGGTGTCCACCATTACACCATCTGCTGGTCCCATGTAGTACAGATGTTTTAAAACAGAAGTAATTTAAAATCAAATAGAGATTAAAATGGGTATGCAAGAAGGTTAATGCTTCTTAGGGTCAGAGTAACATTGACTGAGACCATTGTTTCATTATTTATTTATTTTTTTAAAAACATTTATTTATTTGTCGTGATTTTCAGGCCACCATGTCAGGATTTGAACTATGAGCGGCTATGTGGGGGAGTCCAGCACCTGAACCACCACACCACCTGCTAGGCCCTTTTTTCTTTCTCTAAAAACATGAGCTTTTTGGGAACCAGTAGTTAGCGTAATGGCTATGTCATGCCGTATGCGTGCGTGCCCAAGATCCCGAGAGGAGAATGGATTGCGGCGTGACCATCCTCCCTGGTGGGTGATTTCTCACTTTCTGTTTCTATGTCTCTCTCTGGCGAGCGCACACACCCTATAGCAAAATCTCCCCCCCACAAAAAACAAAAACAAAAACAAAAACAAAAACAAAAAAACAACATGGGCTTTTTTTAAGAGAGGTTTTTGCTATAGGGCACGTGCACTCGCCAGAGAAACAGAAAGCAAGAAATTACCTTCAGCAGGGATGGCCACACATTGCCACATTGGATGGCAATCCCTTCTTCTCCATTCTCCGCTCAGGATTTTGGGCAAGTATGCACATCGGCCCAGCCTGAATCTCAAGCTGCTAGGTCCAGGACTCAAGCCACAGTCAACCATGTGAGTCCAGGGCCTTAACCACTACGCCCTGCTAGCCCCATGCTGGTCCCTTTGCTGTCCTTGTTGTTTTCTTTTTTTACTAGGGTCACATTTGTGTGAGAAAAAGATAAAGGGAGAAAGTACCTCTCATGAGGAATGGACATGCCACAATCTCTCTTCCTCCAGCCTCCCCCCTCCTTTCAAAATTTGGGTACACATATACACACACCCAGCATGTTGATCAGGCCGCCCAGATATGGGACTTGGAACTACATAGTTGCCTATGTAGAATCCAGCAGCCTTAGCCATCAGGCCACAGAGCCAGCACAAGAGACCACTATCTTTCTTTCCTTTCTGGGGAGAGATTTTTGCTATAAGTCACACGCTCACCAGAGACAGAAAGCGAGAAGTCATCTCCCAGGGGAGATGATCAAGCCACTCCCTTCTCCTCCAATTCTGGACATGCATTCAGGTACACACACACATGCCTGACATGAGTTTGAAGCCACCAGGTCTAGGACTTGAACTGTAGTCAGCCATGTGGGTGTCCACTGATGTAATGCTACACCGCCTGCTGTCCCAAGACCTCTTTCTTACTTAGTCCTTTGGCTACCTCAGGAGACCATTCAAGAAGGGATCACCAAAACTGTTTTCAGCAACAAAAAAGTCGGGACAAGCAGGTGGCATGGTGGTTAAGGCACTTGATTCCCAAACAGCTGGCCACAGATCAAGTCCCAGACCTTATAGCTTAAAAATCTCGCCAGGCGGAACCAGCAGTTAGCATAATGGCTATGTCGCTGGACTCCCACGTAGTCAACCACGGTGCGCATCCCAGACCCGGTGGCTTAAACTCACGCCGGGCGCGTGTGCGTGCGTGCCCACGATCCCGGGAGGAGAATGGAGGAGAAGGGATTGCGGCATGACCATCCCCCCTGGGGGGTGATTTCTCGCTTTCTGTCTCTATGTCTCTCTCTGTCTGGCGAGCGCATGCGCCCTATAGTGAAAAAAAAAAAAAAAAAAAAACTTTCAAAAAAAAAAAAAAATCTCGCCAGGCGCGGGTCCAGCAGATGGCATGGTGGTTAAAGGAAATGGACTCCCACAAGGTCAACTGTGCTTCAAGTTCCGGATCCAGCAGCTTGCTCTCTCTGGGCAAAACTGAAAAATAATTTAAAAAAAAAAAAAAAATCACTTAGGGCACATGTTTATGCATGCCCAAAAATCTCAAGAGGAGAATGGTGGAGAAGGGACTGCAGTGTGGCCATTCCATGAGGAGTGATTTCTCACTTTCTCTGTCAAGCACACGTGCTCTATGGAAAATACACGCAAAGCCTTCCAACACAAATGTATAAAAGATTTGTGGGACCAACAGATGGCATGGGTGGTTAAAGGTGCTGGACTCCCACATGGCCAGTCATGGTTCGAGTCCAGGACCTGGTAACTTGCTCGCTCTCGCTCGCTCTCTCTCTCTCTCTCTCTCCCCCTCTCCCTCTCTCACTCTGTCCTTCTCTGGTCAAATTAAAATAAATAAACAAATGAATAAAGTTAAATAAAATAATTATTAAAAGAAAAAATATTTGGGGCCAGCAGACAATGTGGTGGTTAAGGTACTAGACTTCTTTCTATATGGTGAACTATGGTTTGAGTCCTGACCTAATGGCTTGAAAATCACACTGGACAGGTGTGTATGCCTAAGATTCAGGAGGAGAATGGAGGAGGAATTGAAGCATGGCCACCTGGGGGAAGGTGATTTCTCACTTTCCCTCTCTCTCTCTCTCTCTCTCTCCAGTAAGCACACATCTTCTATGAAAAAAAAAAAAAGGGACCAGCAGATGGTGTAATTGTTACATCGCTGAACTCACACATAATTGACCATAGTTCAAGTCCCAGACCAGTGGCTTGAAACTCATGCTGGGGGCATGTGTGTGCGTGCACAAGATCCCAAGAGGAGAATAGAGGAAAAGGGACTGAGGCATGGCCATATACTCCCCTGGAGAGGGGGGTGATTTCTCACTTTCTGTCTCTGCCTCTCTGGCAAGTGCACATGCCCTAAGGCAAAAATCTCTCTCAAAAAAGACTTACCACAGCACATCAGTTACAATCCCCAGCATGTCCAGCCTGAGAGACACCCAGCACAGAGGAATGCCCATGATCCAAGAGGCAAGAACAGGGATCAGTGTGAACAGATCATGTGGAGGGTGCTTCTCTATCTCTCACACGTACAACCCACTCTGTCACGAGTAAAAAAAAAAAATTTCAGAAGATTCACTTAAACAGTCCATGATTCTTTTTAAAAAATAAATATATTGGGGTCAGCAGATAGCATAGTGGTTATGTTGCTGGACTCCCACATGGCCAACCATGGTTTGAGTCCCAGACCCAGTGGCCTAAAACTCGCGCTGGGTGCCAAGTGTACCTAGGATCCTGAGAGAAGAATGGAGATGAGATTTGCAGCGTGGCCATCCTCATGGGGGATGATTTCCCACTGTCTGTCTATTTCTCTCTCTGGCAAACATATACACTTTAAGGGAAAAAACTGCAGAAAAATAAATAAAATTTGTATAAATTAGTCTATTTTTTTTTAATTTGGGGTCACTGCTGTAAGATAGTTCAGCCATAATTAAATAATTTATTTGCCCAGTCATAGCCATAGAACATCACCGAGCAATACCCCAGCTTTCTGAAATGCTACTTTTAAGCAAGAATATTTAAAAATAAAATGAACTGTGGTTTGTTTTTGCCTCAGCAAAATGTTCACACAGTGGCAAAAAGGCTAATTAGCAACAGAAGCACTGCTTCTGCTAAGCTGATGAAACTGACATAACAGCCCATCTTGTGCTGTGACAATTTGTTTCTTACATAAAAGCAGTGAAAACTATAAAAATACTCCTGACAACCCTGAGGCTTTATATCTGAAGGGCCAACTATTTTATAAACTAATCTTCCAGATAAATATTTGTTTGATTTAGCAAACAAACATCTTTACAAATATAAAAAGTTGGGACCAGCAGATGGTGTGAAAGGTTACATTACTAGATACCCACATAGTCAACCCTGGTTCAAGTCCTGGACCTGGTGACTTAAAACTCACACTGAAGGGCTGGCAGGTGGCATGGTGGTTAAGGGCACTGGACTCACACATGGCTGACCATGGTTTGAGTCCCAGACTTGGTGGCTTGCTGTCTTACTTTCTCTCTCGCTCTCACTCACTTGCTCACAAAAAAAAATGGTCAAGTTAAAAAACAAACAAATAAAATTAAATAAAATAATTCTTTAAAAAATATTGAAAAAAGAAAAAAGAAACTCACACTGAGCGCATGTGTATGTGTGCCCAGGATCCTGAGAAGAGAATAGTGAAGGGACTGAAGCATGGCCATCTCCCCTGGGGAGGGGGGGGGTGTTATTTCTAGCTTTCTGTCTCTCTGGCAAGCATATGTGCCCTATAGCAAAAATCTCTCCTTAAAAAAAAAATACATACACACACACCCAGCAATTAGTGTAATAGCTATGTCACTGGAGTCCCATGTAGTCAACCGTGGTTCAAATCCTGTACCCAGTGGCTTAAAACTCACGCTGGGCACATGTGCGTGCATGTCCAAGATCCTGAGAGGAAAATGAAGGAGAAGAGATTGCAGTGTGGCCATCCCCTCGGTGGTGATTTCTCGCTTTCTGTTTCTCTGTCTCTGTCTGGCGAGCGCATGCACTCTATAGCAAAAACCTCTCCAAAAAAAAAAATTTATCACAGGTTCATCCAACATAGTATGTGACGGATGCTGCTGCCTGGGAGGTTGAATCAAGATAACCACACGAGGGACCAGTAATGGCTATGTCGCTGGACTCCCATGTAGTTGACCACGGTTCGCGTCCCAGACCCGGTGGCTTAAAACTCATGCCGGGCGCATGTGCGTGCGTGCCCAAGATCCCGAGAGGAGAATGGAGGAGAAGGGATTGCGGCGTGGCCAGCCCCCTGGGGGGTGATTTCTTGCTTTCTATCTCTGTCTCTCTCTGTCTGGCCAGAGCACAGGCCCTATAACGAAAACCTCTCAAAAAAAAAAAAAAAGAAAAAAGATAACCACATGACAAGACTGCCTAAAAATAAAAGCCACAGGCAAATTTACGGGAAAAATCTTTTAACCTATCAAAAAGCAGCAATGGGAACCAGCAGTTAGCGTAATGGCTATGTTGCTGGACTCCCACGTAGTCAACCGCGGTTCGTGTCCCGGAGGCTTAAAACTCACGCCGGGCGTGTGTGCGTGCGTGCCCAAGATCCTGAGAGGAGAATGGAGGAGAAGGGATTGCGGCGTGACCATCTCCCCTGGGGGGTGATTTCTCGCTTTCTGTCTCTATGTCTCTCTCTGTCTGGCGAGCGCACGCGCCCTACAGTGAAAATCTCTCCAAAAAAAAAAAAAAAAGCAGCAATTATGGGCCAGGTGGGTGGTGTGGTGGTAAAGGCAGCTGGATCCCACATGGCCAACAATGTGGCTGCATCTAGGACCCTGTGCTTGTGTGCATGCATGCCCAAAATCCCGAGAAGAGACTGGAGAAGGGATTGTGACATGGTCATTCCCCCCAGAGGTGCTTTTTTACTGTCAGTGTCTGTCTTTCCAGCAAACGGACTCACCCTACAGCAATTTCAAAACAAACAGCAGGGTCAGCAGATGGCATGGTGGTTAAGGGTGTTGGACTCTCACAAAGCTGACTGTAGTTCAAGTCCCAGGCCTGTGACTTGCTGTCTCACTTTCTTTCCCTCTTGCGTGCTCTCTTTTGCTCTGTTCCTCTCTGAGCAAATTTAAATAAAAAAGTTAAATCAAATTTATTTAATAAATAAATAAAAACAGCAATCACAGGGGCCAGACCATGACCTAATAGTTGGGATAGCCTGATCCCACATGGCCAATTGAGGTTTGAATCCCAGCTCCAGTGGCTCGATAAATATGCTGGAATGTGTGTATGCAAGCCCAGGGTCCCCTCAGGATGTAAAGACAGAAGAAAAGGAATTACAGCATGCTTTTTTCTCCCTGACTTTCTGGGAATACACACGACCTCGGGCAATTACTAAAGAAAAAAAAAGAAGTATCATAGAAAATGTTAAATTCTGGAAAACTCAACTATTATCCTGCTGGGACTCGTTGGCAGAACTCACTGTTTTTTTTTCTTTTTTCTGGGTGGGGGGCCTTGGATTAGAAATAAACATAAAAATAAAGACATACGAGTATAGAAAAGCAAGGATGGAGTGGGCCCGATTTCTCTGATGGAGACAGCTGTTACCAGTTTATTCTTTTAAGGGGTAGAAAATGGGAGAAGAGGAAATAGAATACAATGGATGTTAATTGGTTGAAGATGTGAAGAGAACTAGGAGCCATGCAATTTCTCCGATCTTTTCTAGTGAATTCTGATAAACTCATGGGGCTTCCTTTAACCAGATACTGACCAGCAGTTTCAGTAACAAGAGGCAGCTAGTGTATTTGCATGCAAATTGCTTTCATCACTGTGCAAATGACAACTCACAGAACAACATTTCTGCATGTGTCTAAATGTTTGTTAAAACTGCAACTCTCATTATCTTAATGGCTAAAAGTAAAATAATTGCATTAAAAATGACTATTAAGAAAAAATCCAAGTTAACATCGCATAAGGTTATAGCATTTTTTCCTATATTCTGTACTTAAAAAAATTTGTTGAGAGACTTGCTATGGGGTGCTCACCAGAGAGACAGAAAACAAGAAATCCCCCCAGAAAGAAAAAAAAAAAAAAACCCCCCCCCCCCCGGGGGGGGGGGTGCCATGTCACAATGCCACAATACATGCACATGAGCCCAGCATGACTTTCTTTTTTTCCCTAAACTAATTATTTTTAAAGAATTATTTTTATTTAATGTTTACTTGTTTGTTTTAATTTGACCAGAGAGGGACACAGTGAGAGAGAGAAAGAGAGAGGGAAAGCAAGCCACCAGGTCTGAGACTTGAATCGTGGCCAACCACGTGGGAGTCCAGCGCCCTTAACCACCATGCCACCTGCCAGCCCCCCACACGACTTCCAAAACGGCCAGGTCCAGGACTTCAACGTGGTCAGCCATGTGGGAGTCCTGTACTATAGTGATATGCCACCAGATAGCCCCCTTAATCAAACTGTTATAAATTTGGTTGATGCCAGCAGGTGGCATGGTGGTTAAGGCGCTGGACTCTCACATGACTTACTGCAGTTCAAGTCTCTGACTTGAGGCTTACTTTCTCACTCACCCCAACCTCATCTCTCTGGTGTGTACACGTACTCTCTAGCAAATTAAAAATAACAATGTGGGAGACCAGCAGTTGGCATAATGGCTATGTCACTGGACTCCCCCGCAGTCAACTGTGGTTCGAGTACCGGACCTGGTGGCGTAAACTAATGCCGGGCACATGTGCGCGCATGCCCAAGATCCTGAGAGGAGAATGAAGGAGAAGGGATTGCAGCATGGCCATCCCCCTGGGGGGTGATTTCTCGCTTTCTGTCTCTCTTTCTGGTGAACACTAGTGCCCTATAGCAAAAACCTCTCCAAAAAAAATCCCCCAAAACAACAACAACAAAAACAATTTGGGACCAGCAGATGGTGTAATGGTCACGTTGTCAGATTCCCACTCAGTCAACCATGATTTGAACCCCGGACCTGGCAGCTTAAAACTCACGCCAAGCACATGTGCATACATGTATACGTGCGTGCCCAAGATCCTGAGAGAAGAATGGGAAAGAAGGGGCTGTGGCGTAGCTATCCCCCTGGGAGGTGATTTCTCACTTTCTGTCTCTGTTCTTCTATGTCTCTCAGATGACTGCATGTGCCCTAGAGCAAACATCTCTAAAAAAATAAATAAAATAAAATAATTTAAAAATAAGTAAAATTAATTCATTAAAAAAAAATTATTTGGCTACTAGGCAACCAGTGTCATGGTTAAGGTGCTGGCCTTCCACATGGCCAACCAGGATTCAAATCTCAAAACCCCGGGACCAGCAGTTAGCATAATGGCTACGTGGCTGGACTCCCATGCGGTTCGAATCCCGGACCCGGTGGCTTAAAACTCATGCCGGGAGCATGTGCATGTGTGCCCAAGATCCCGAGAGGAGAATGGATGGAGGACAAGGGATTGCGGCGTGGCCATCCCCCCTGGGGGCGTGATTTCTCGCTTTCTGTCTCTCTCTTTCTGGTGAGCACATGCGCCCTTATAGAGAAAACCTCTCAAAAAAAAAAAAAAAAAGTGAGCTTCCTCTGAAAGAAGGAAGTATTGAGAAGCCTAAGTCACCTTTCTTAATTGTAAAATCAGAATCACTATTGGGGCCAGCAGGTGGCGCGGTGTTTAAGGACGCTGGATTCCAATGTGGCCTACCATAGTTTGAGTCTTGGACCTGGTAGCTTGCTTTCTCACTTTCCCTCTCTCTCTTGCTTTGTCCCTCTCTGGTAAAATTAAAAATAAAGATAAATAAAAATTTTAATTTTTTTTTAAAAACTCAGACTCACTGCTGATCATCCTGACTTCTAGCTATGTGATGACCTCATGTTTACAGAACTCAAATCAACTGATCAGAGATTACCCTATTTAAATACAACATTGGAAAGGTTAGGAAAAACTTCTAAAAGCTAACAACCCAACAAAATCTGCATCGCTAGGGGCCAGTAGGTGGTGCAGAGGTTAAGGTGCTGGATCCAGCATGGCCAGCTTTGCAGTTCAAGTCATGAAACTGGCAGCTTGAGAATCCAATAGGCACATATGCATGTGTGCCCAAAGTCTCAAGAGAGGAGTGGAAAAGGGGACTGTAGTATGGTCATCCACACTGGAGAGTGGTTTCTCACCTCCCACCTCTCTTTGGCAAGCACACGTGACCATCAGGGAAAACCGAGAAAGGGAAAAATGTCAAAACCTTTCACCTTCCGGGAACCAGCAGTTAGCGTAATGGCTATGTCGCTGGACTCCCACTTAGTGGACCGCGCGCAGTTCACGTCCCGGACCCGGTAGCTTAAAACTCATGCTGGGCACTTGTATGTGCGTGCCCAAGATCCTGAGAGGAGAATGGAGGAAAAGGAATTGCGGCGTGGCCATCTCCCCCGCCCCCCCCCCCGCGGGGGACTTGTCGCGTTCTC
>NW_006203430.1:9453319-9458736 GCF_000334495.1 Tupaia belangeri chinensis
CCCCCCCCCGGGGGTGATTTCTCGCTTTCTGTCTCTATGTCTCTCTCTGTCTGTCTGGCGAGCGCACGCGCCCTATAGTGAAAAACCTCTCCAAAAAAAAAAAAAACCAAAACCTTGCACCTTCCCAAATGGTTTCTAATTTTCTTCCTTCAAGTGTACTCAAAATCAAGACAGCAAAGGTTCAGCCAAAAGGAGGGGGACCACAGGGCACAGTCAACTTGGCCCTCCCTTGTAAATTCAGTTCACTTTTGATAATATGGTTTAAGATCGGGGAGGGGTTCATACTACCTCAAACTGCCAGGGTTCAAATCCTGTCAGTTATGTACCCACTATGAAGTAGAGGAACCTGGGTAGCCCTGAGAATATAGTCTCTCCTAGGAGAGGAAGTTTGAGTACTTCTATCCCACAGTGTATCCAGGGACAAACATGCTCTCATTATGACAAAGACACATGAGAGCACTTCCACATGACAGGCAATGGCAGGACCTCAGCTGAAGCTGGTGGTTTTCCCAGATCCTTTTGCAGCTCAAGTTCTTTTGAGTCTCAGTTCTGTTGGATCCAAATAGTTCCTGTCACTCACAAGACCCACTTCCCAGGCTGGGTAGTCTGTTCTCACCTATACTAAATGTGGATATCCTAAGAGAGTTGTGAGACAAAAATCAGATGGCTGTGGGCCCACCACTTCACCTCTTTAACCTCATTTCTTAGGCAAGCCTGGTAGCCTACCAGATAAAGAAGCAGTGCCTGAATCCTGCCCCCAGGAGCTTAGGGAAAAGAAAAACCAGACAAATTCAGTGCAAAATTCCCAACGGAAGGAAGAAATGAAGAACAGGAATTGCTCCGTAATTACACCTCAATTGTGGGAACTTTTCCCCTCTTCCTGAGAGGCCAATTCATGCCCTCTGGCAATTTAGATGAAAAAACAAAACAAATATCTTATTCCTCCCACCCTGGTGCTTCTGCACCACTACTGTCATATCTTCTAAAATCATACAGCCTAGGTGCGATTAAAAAGCTGATGGGGGGGGGGGACTAGTGGTTAGCAGGTGGCATGGTAGTTAAGGGACTTGACTCCCACATAGCCAAGACTGTGGTTCAAGTCCTGGACCTGGTGGCTTGCTTTCTCTCCCCACCATCCCCCGCCCCCGGCACGCCCCACAAAACATATGTCCTATAGCAAATTTTTAAAAAATGGTAATGGGGATAACACGTAGTGTGGTGGTTAAGGCACTGTACTCCCACATGGCCTACCATGGTTCAGGTCCTCGATCTAATGACTTGCTGTCTCACTTTCCCTTTCTTTCTCTCACTGTAGTCAAATTAAAAAATAATTTTTAAAATGGTAATAAATAAAATTAAAAAAAAGTAATTCTAAAAATTTTATTTTGAGATTTTATAGTTAAGCATATAGCTTCAAAAATTAGAATGTACCTTAAAATCTAGGAGATATTTTGAAATTAAATGATAATAAGTGGTTCCGTTAGAAACCTTCATCTATAAAGTACAAAGAACAAGAAACTACAAAAATGTACAACAAAGATTGCCTGGCACTTCCCAGAAACATAAAGGTCTCCAGAATTGATACCTGAAACACTTTAGTCTCAAATTTCAAAAAATAACCAGGAACAGGAACCAGCAGTTAGCATAATGGCTATGTCGCTGGACTCCCACGTAGTCGACCGTGGTTCGCGTCCTGGACCCGGTGGCTTAAAACTCACGCCGGGGGCTTGTGCGTGCGTGCCCAAGATCCCCAGAGGAGAATGGAGGAGAAGGGATTGAGATGTGACCATCCCCCCTGGGGGGAGATTTCTCACTTTCTGTCTCTATGTCTGTCTCTGTCTGGCAAGCGCACGCGCCCTACAGTGAAAAACCTCTCCAAAAAAAAAAATAAATAAATAACCAGGAGCAAGACCAGCACAGAGTATGTGGTTAAAGGTGCTGGACTTCAACGTGGCTGACTGTGGTTCAAGTCCCAGGACCACTTGCTTGAAACTCATGCTGGCAGGCGTGTGTGTACGCCCAAAAACCCAGAAGAAGGAGGACAGCAGCATGGTCACCCTTCTGGGGGATGATTTCTCACTTTCCCTGTCTCTCTAGTGAGCTCATGTACTCTATGGCAAAAACCTTAAAAACAACAAAAGACATTGGACAGCAGAGGCTAGCAGGTGGCATGGAGGTTCAAGTGTACGATCCCACCTGGCCAGCTACACAGTTCAAATCCTGTATTGGGTGGTTAGAGAATCATATTGGATGCATGTGAGCCCAAAGTTCCAAGAGACTGGAGGAAGAGGGACTGTGGCACCACCAGCTCCCCTGAAGGATTACTTCTAACTTTTCCTCTTTCTCTGGTGCCTGCACACGCCCTATAGCAAACACATAAAAAACTGAAAGACAAGAGGTACAGGGGTGAAATACAGCACTCTAGGAGGCAAATCCACATGGGAATGTTGCCAATTCACAGCCAGAGACTTCCCTGATGTGATGAATGCATGTGTCCATGATCCAGGCTGGCTGAGGCTGGGGTTGGATTGTCCCATCAAGAACCTGTCAGTATGCTGTGTTTCTTCCCCTCCACCTTTCTTGCTTACGGAATAAACCTAAAAAAGTTGAGAGGAGTGTGGACCTCTGTGGCCCTGTGATTAAGGCAGCCAGATCCCACATGGCTGACCCAATGGTTCAAGTCCTGGCCCTGGTGGCATAAGAAAAATACCCACTTCATGTGCATGAGTGACTAATATCCCATTACGATGGAAAAATGGAAGAGAAGTAATTGCAGCATAACCATTCCTCTGTGGACCTTCTCCCTCAACCCTCTCTCTCTCTCTGAAAGAATTATGTACCCTCTGGGAAAAAGTTTTTTTATTTATTTATTTTTTTAAAAAGAAACCTTAGGGCTGGCAGGAAGCATGGTGATTAACGGTGCTGGACTCCCACATGACCGAACACAGTTTTGAGTCCCGGATCTGGCAGCTTGCTTTCTCACTTTCTCTCTCTCTCTCACTCTCGCTGTTGCTCTGTCCTTGTCTGGTCAAATTTAAATAAAGTTAAATAAAATAATTCTAAAAAAAAATTAAAACAAAGTAAAATAAAGAACCTCAGGAGTATTATAATTACCTCTAGAAATGCCAAAAATGCCCACATAGGTTACCACATGACTCTGACTTGTTAGGAAAATATACAGTCCAAGTTGATTTTAATTTTGAAGTTTTGCTGTAGGGCACATGTCCTTGCCAGAGAGAGATAGACAGGCAAAGAGAGAGAGATTGAGACAGTGAGAGGGAAAGTGAGAAATCACCCCCCAGGAGGGATGGCCACGCATGTATACATGCCTGATATGATTTTCAACCTGCCAGGTCGGGGATTCAAACTGCAGTCAGCCATGTGGGAGTCCAGCACCATAACCACTATGCCACCTGCTGACCCTTAGGGTAAAAATTTTAAAACAGTGGCAGGGAGGTGATGTCTGCAAGTGATGTATTGGTTACTGTGCTGAATCCCACATGGCCAAGGGTGGTTAGACCTGGACTCAGTGGCTTGAAAAATCATGCAGGGTACGTGTGTACGTGTGCCCCAAATCCCAAGAGATGAGTGGAAAAGGGACTACAGAGTGGCTGTACCCCTGCAAGGTGATTTCTCTTTTTTTTGGAAAGATTTTTGCCTTAGAGCAAATGCAATTATTGGAGAGACACACAGAGAAAGACTCCATTCTTCTTTTGGGATTCTGGTACACAGATACATGTGCCATACGTGTTTTTCCAAGCTGCCAGGTCCAGGACTCAAGCTGCCAACTGAGTGACTTTTCACTTTTCCTCTCATCTCTCTGGCAAACACACCCTATGGCAAAAACCTAAAAAAAAAAAAAAAAACCCTTCATATTGATTTATTAGGTCTAAAGAATGGCCCAATCTACCAACAACAACAACAAAAAAAGATACTAAGCCAACGTTATGGACAATACAGATTTTTTTTTTTGGGGGGGAGGTTTTTGCTATAGGGCGCCTACGTTTGCCAGAAAGACAGAGAGAGACAGAACGCAGGAAATCACCCCTCCAGGGGGGATTGGCCACAGGGCAATCCCAGCCTGTTGGGATCTTGGGCATGCAGCCACCAGGTACAGGACTCGAACCATGGTGGACTACATGGGAGTCCAGCAACATAGCTATTACACCAGTATGGTAGATTTTGCTCAGGTTTAGCAGATCTTGGACGCCTCCCAGTTTCATTTAAAAAATGGGGGGGGAAACACCAGCAGATAGCGTAATGGCTATGTCGCTGGACTCCCACGAAGTCGACCGCGATTCACGTCCTGGACCCGGTGGCTTAAAATTAACGCCGAGGGCATGTGTGTGTGTGCCCAGGATCCTGAGAGGAGAATGGAGGAGAAGGGATTGCTGCGTGCCCATCCCCCCTGGGGGGTGATTTCTCGCTTTCTGTCTCTATGTCTCTGCCTGTCTGGCGAGCGCACGCACCCTATTGCGAAAATCTCTCCCAAAAAAAGGGGGGGGGGGCCTTTTATTGATAATGTTCCGGTTACTCAGCAGAATGAAAGATGGCTGTGTCAAAAGAAAGGAAGCACTGTTTTCCTGTAAAGTTTAGGCATAGCAACTTCAGGAGAAAAAGCCATTTCAACTTTGCTTTATTATCCAAGTTGACACGTACACTAACCCCTAATACAAAGGGCCAATTTCGCATTTTGTGAAGTAATTTTAACCAAAAAAATAAACTACCACATGAGAATAAACTTTAATGAAGCACAAAATTAAAACGTGTTAAAAACACGAAGGTCGCAAACGGTAATTACTACCGAAACATAATAGCAAAGCCAAACTGGATCCACACGTAAAGAATTGCCTATTAAAGATTTTCAAGGGAGGTGAGAAAATATCTTGCATGAGACTTGAAAAGGTAGACAGCTGACGCACAAATTCGAATTGTTTTTAAAAACAGGCTATGTCTCCCGTTTCAAGACTCGTTTTACCCTGGGGGTTTATCCTGATAGCTTTCCGGTAAATATGACAAACGATACACACTGAAAATCACCAACCTGCTCCTAACACCCACCGCACCTCCCTGCCAATTACTCGCAGGTCCACAGGCTGGAACAAGTACGCACGCAAAGGGCTGCGAGTCGCCCCGGCCTATCGGAAGCCTACTTGCTGACCTGGAAGCCCATCTGCTCGGACCCGGCATTCTGGTGGAACCAGCCCACGTGCGAGACCCGCGCGCCCGGTCGCCGCAGGGCCGACGGACCGGGACCAGAATCAGGCCGAGACAGGAGAGAAGGAGTGAGAGGGAGGAACGGGCCAAGGAGGACACCCATATACCTGAGGATGTTGTGCGCCTCCATACTTCGGTTCTGGTTGCTGGAGCATACCACGGCCACCCGCAGCGGCGACGACGGCATGGCTGGGGGCGGC
>NW_006203430.1:9458784-9472052 GCF_000334495.1 Tupaia belangeri chinensis
AAAGGGGCGCCGCGGCGTCCGGAATTAAACGATACGGAAGCGGCGACGTAGACGACGTTAGCGCGTGGGCCGCGCCGCGGCGCGGCGGCCTTAGGTGGCTACGCCCTACTCGCCGAGCGCCGGGTCACGGGCGGAGGAGAGGGCCGGCCGGCGCCACAGTGGGCAAGGGATGCGGCCAGCTGCGTCCGTCCCGGGTGTGCTCAGCCTGAAGCCTGCGCTCCGCACCGCGCTGCCTGTCCGGCCTCCCGCACCGGCGTCTTTTCGTCATAACGTCCCCTCCGTCGCGCAGGCGACGCACACTCGTGCGTGGCGTCATAAGGCCCCGCCGGCGTTTCTGGAGGTGACGCGATGAGCTCCGCGTCAGCTTGATCCCGCATTGGCTACGGTATCGCTAGTTCCCTCTGCCTCGTTCCGGCTCGTGTTTCTCTGGCCTGCAGCCAGTCGTCGCGCTTCCCTCGAAGCGCTCTCTCTGCCAGTCGCCGAACTTGCCGATGGTCCGCATCCTCAGTGTTGCTCCTGTCCTGTTCTCCGACTGCGCTCACGCCTTCAGTAGTACTTAGTTTAACATATAAGTGGAATTATGGTTAAAGTATTAGGATGAAAAAATTAGAGATGACCTACGAAAGACCCAGTTGAGAGCGCATGTTGACAAAGTGCTTGTGTTAGGATTGAGTTTTGGTCACGACGTTACAGTGAAGCGAGGCCAGCCACACGTTTCTGTTGTCCAGCTTGCTACTTGCATGCAGGCTTGGAGTGGGCGGTGAGTTGTTGTTTTGCTTTGGGAGTGCAGGTAGGAGGAGAAGGGGCAAAGGAATGGCGAGAATCCATCATGGAAACAGAACCAGATAAGATGAGAAATAAAAGCATAAAGCGTGGCAGCTGTGAAAAGGTACTGTGGACACTGAACTGGAGAACCCAATGCAATGTAGGAATTATATCTTCAGCGAAGTGATGGAAGAGATCGAAACTGAAAATGTGGAAATAGTCGGTATGCCTAGAAAGGTGGAATGGTAGGCAGAGGTAGAAACCAGCCCTCTTGGTGGAGGAGGTCAAAAAGCCAGCGTTTCAGAGGAAACATCCTCCTTGATAGGAGATTATTTCTCACTTTCCTTTTCACTGTCTCTCTCTTCAACTAGTGCACATGCCCTATCGCGAAAATCTACCCCTGCAAAAAAGATATCAAAGTTATAATAATAGGGGCCGGCAGGTGGTGTAGTGTTAAGGGTGCTGGACTCCTACATGGCCAACCCGGGTTAGAGTCCCAGACCTAGCGGCTTGCCTTTTCCCTTTCCTTCTCTCTCTTTGTCACTCTGTCTCTCTCTGTTCAAATTTAAATAAATAAATAAAATAAAGTTCAATAAAATAATTCTTTTTAAAAAGAATTATTTTGGAACCAGCAGTTGGCATAATGGCTATGTCGCTGGATTCCAATGTAGTCAACTGCAGTTCAAGTCCCAGACCCAGTGGCTTAAACTGTGTGTGCATGAGTGCCCAAGATCCCGAGAGGAGAATGCAGGAGAAAGGATTGGGGCGTGGCCATCCCCCCTGGGGGGGGGGTGATTTCTCACTTTCTGTCTGTCTTTTTGGCAAGCTCAGGCACCCTATAGCGAAAATCTATCCCCCCCCCAAAAAAAAGAATTGTTTTATTGAACTTTATTTATTATTATTATTATTATTATTTTCCAGTTTGATCAGAAGAGAGAGAGTGGGAAAGTGAGAAAGCAAGTCACCAGGTTTGGGATGGGACTTGAACTACAGTCTGCCATGTGAGAGTCCAGCGCCTTTAACTATCATGCCACCTGCTGGCTGCCAATGAAATAATTCTTTTTTAAAAAAAAAAGTTATAATAATAAAAATGATGTAGTACTGTTGCAGGAAAAGACACACAGACCTACAGGATTCACTAGGCCATAAACGCCCATGTGCATATGGGGATTACGTATCATTGGAAAAGAATGGGTCGTTTTTGTAGATCAAGTTGGTAAAATTGGATCACTATACAAAATGTTGAATCCCTTCTTTATGCTATATACAAAAGTGACTTCTAGGGCCAGCAGGTGGCTTGGTGGTTGAGGGTGCTGGAGTCCCACATCGCCAACCACAGTTTGAGGCCCGGACATGGCAGCTTGTTTACTCACTTTCTCTTTCACTCTCTCTCGCACTCTGTCCCTCTCTGGGCAAAATTAAAATAAATATTTTTTTTTAAATGACTTCTAAATAAAGACCTAAATAAGTTAAAATTGTGAAGCCAACAACAAAAAGTATAGGGAGGGGCCAGCAGATGGTGTACTGGTTATGTCACTGAACACCCATGTAGTTGACCAGTTTGAGTCCCGGACCCGGCGACTTAAAACACACTTAAGTGCATGTGCATATGTGCCCAAAATTCCAAGAGGAGGGATCAGCAGTTAGCTTAATGGCTATGTCGCTGGACTCCCACGTAGTCAAACGTGGTTCAAGTCCCGGACCCGGTGGCTTAAACTCACACCTGGTGCATGTGCGTGCATGCCCAAGATCCCGAGAGGAGAATGGAGGAGAAGGGATTGCAGCGTGGCCATCCCCTCTGGGGGATGATTTCTTGCTTTCTCTTTCTCTGTCTTTGTCTGTCTGGCGGCCACAAAGACCCTATAGTAAAAACCTCTCAAAAAAAACACAAAAATCCCAAGAGGAAACTGGAGGGGAAGGGATTGTGGCATAGCCATCACCCTTGGGAGTGATACCTTGCTTTCTGTCTCTCTGTCTCTATGTCTCTGGCAAATGCATGTGCCCTATAGCAAAAATCTCTCTCTAAAAAACAAAATAATAGGGAAACTACAATGCATGAATTGGTGAAAATCTTGTAAACAAGTCCTATGGGAGGAGGCTGGGGTATCTTTCCTATCTCCATAGCCCAGTATCTGTAAAGACTCAGCAAGGTTATCGTTAACTTCCATTAGTTAAGCATCAGGTTCCACCTGTGTGAGGAAGGCAAGCGTTTAGGTTCTGTAAGACTCATTGTGAAGTGAAAGAAGTAAAAGACTGGTTTTCCTACTAAGTCTACTAAGATAGACTCCAAGGGACCGGCAAGTAGCATGGTGGTTAGATACTGGACTCCATCCCACATGGCCGGACCATGTCCCAGACCTGGTTGCTTGCTTTCTCACTTAAGTGTCTCTGTCTTGTTCTTTCTCACTCAGTCCCTTTCTGGCCAAATTAAAAATAAATGAATAAAGTTCAAGTAAAACAATTCTTTTTTAAAAGAAGATAGATTTGGCAATATTCCTTGAATCATAGGTATGCAGGAGGCAGCAACCAGGCTGGTGCTGGAACCATGTTTCAAAACCATTATGACAATGATGTCACTGTTTGGAGCCTCAGGGCAGGATTCATCAAACTGAATATGCTATGGAAGCTATTTAACAGGGTTCAGCCCCAGTTGGTCTGAAATGAAGACCCATGCCATGTTGGTTGCACTGAAGAGGGCACAGTCAGAGTTTGCAGCTCATCAGAAACAAATTCTTTTTTTTTTTTTTTTTGAGAGGTTTTCACTATAGGGCGTGTGCACTCGCCAGGCAGACAGAGAGAGACATAGAGACAGAAAGTGAGAAATAAAAGGGGATGGTCACGCCGCAGTCCCTTCTCCTCCACTCTCCTCTCGGGATCTCGGGCACGCACGCACACATGCCTGGCATGAGTTTTAAGCCACCGGGTCTAGGATGCAAACCGCAGTCGACTACATGGGAGTCCAGCGACATAGCCATTATGCTAACTGCTGGTTCCCAGAAACAAATTCTTCATATTGGCAACCATATTGGTATCTCAATTGCAGGGCTTACTGCGGATGCTAGACTGTTATGTAATTTTATGCGCCAAGAGTGTTTGGATTCCAGGTTTGTATTTGATAGGCCACTTCTGTATCTCTGCTTATGTCTCCAATTGGAAGCAAAACCCAGATACCAACACAATGATATGGCCAGAGACAATATGATGTTGGGCTACTCATTGCTGGTTATGATAATATGGGCCCTCACATTTTCCAAACTTGTCCATCTCCTAACTGTTTGGACTGCAGCACTGTGTCCATTGGAGCCTGTTCTCAGTCAGCTCATACTTGGAGAGACTATGTCTGAGTTTATGGACTGTAATTTGAATGAACTGGTTAAATATGGTCTACATGCCTTAAGAGAGACTCTTCCTGCAGAGCAGGACCTAACTACAAAGAATGTTTCCATTGGAATTGTTGGTAAAGACTTGGAGTTTACAATCTATAATGACAATGATATGTCTCCGTTCCTGGAGGGCCTTGAAGAAAGACCACAGAGAAAGGTACAGCCTGCCCAGCCTGCTGATGAACCTGCAGAAAAGGCCGATGAACTGATGGAACATTAAGTGATAAATTTGTCAATATGTGTGTTATCAAACATGTAAGAAAGCAGGAACATATTACAGTGATGATGACAGTAATCTACACTTTGGACCAAAAGATACAGAGTGCTAGAATAGTATGTTGTAGGAATCAGTTGAGTTTTTTCCAAGCAGCCTCTCCAAAGAGTTATAATGGAGAGCATTTTTATTTGAAAAGGTTTACATAATCATTTTCTAGAAAGTATAGCTATCTGTACTAATTTTTTTTTTTTTTGAGAGGTTTTCACTACAGGGCTTGTGTGCTCGCCAGAAAGAGCAAGAGAGACAGAAAGCAAGAAATCACCCCCTGGGGGGATGGCCATGCCGCAATCCCTTCTCCATTCTCCTCTCAGGAACTTGGGCTCGCTCGCACATGCGCCTGTAATGAGTTTAAGCCACCGAATCTGGGACTCAAACTGTGGTCAATTACATGGGAGTCCAGCAACATAGCCATTACACCCACTGCTGTTTCCTGTACTAATGTTTTTATACAAAAAAAATAGTGTCTTTCCAATTTTAAAGACCACCATGAAATAAAAATGTTTCACCACTGGTTAAAAAAAAAAAAAAGGATAGACTCCAAAACTAAATACAATAGAGTCACTTTGTTTTTTCTTTTTTTAAAATACAAATAAAACTTACTGTACAAAATTAAAGCATTCATGTGGGGAGCCGCCCACATCAAAATGGCTGTCATGACCTTCACTGCTTAAGAATGGCCGGTGCGACCTTGACACAGACACCAGGAATGCAGACCCCCTGGTTCACACAGAGCTGGCAGGTCCTCAATAAGGTCCGCTGTAAACCCCGCCTACCTCCCTCTACCTTGTGTATATAAGAAAGCGCTCTAGCCCTCAATAAATGAGCGAAACTTTTACATCAAGAGCTGTGACACTATGTGAGCTGTGATACTTCTTTCGCTCCCGTGCTGAGACGTTGCTGCGCCGGTTCCAGACCTCCGCCCCCTTGCTCGAGTTACCCTGCCCGATTCGTCTCGCGGGTTCGGGACACATTCATATTTCATTATTCACTAAGGCCAAAGACTAATTTTTTTAAGTCCTTCACAAAAATTTCACTTTCATTTCCTCTCCAACAATTAAAATGACCTGACCAAATATTATCAAAAACACTATAAGTAACACCAAGTCCTTTATAGATACTCTTCTAAAAGTTATTTCTGGGGCTAACTGATGGAATGGTGGTTAAAGGTGCTGGACTCCCACATAGCCTACCACGGTTCGAGTTTTGGACCTAGCAGCTTGCTTTCTCACTTTTTCTCTCTCTCACTCTCACTCTGTCCCTCTCTGGTCAAATTAAAATAAAGTTAAGTCAAAAATTTGGGCCAGCAAGTGGCATGGTGGTTAAAGGCGCTGGACTCCCACATGGCTGACCACAGTTCAAGTCTTGGACCCGGTGGCTTGTTTTTTCACTTCTTCTTCTCTCTCTCTCTCTCTCTCTCTGTGTCTCTCTGATCAAATTGGAAAATAATAATAATAATAAATAAAGTTAAAGAAAATAATTCTTTTTTATAAACGCCACCTGCTGGTCCCAAGAAAATAATTCTTAAAAAAAAAAAAAGTTAAATCAAAAATAATTCTTCAGGGGGACGGCAGGTGGCGTGGTGGTTAAGGCACTGGACGCTCCCACATGGCCAACCATGGTTCAAGTCCTGGACCTGGTGGCTTGTTTGCGCTCTCTCGCTCTCTCTCTCTCTCTCAAATTAAAAAATAAATGAATAAATAAATAAACTAAATCTTAAAAAAAAATTCTTTAAAAAAGAGGTCTTTTTTGGCACATGCAATCTTCGTGGCATGAGATGGTGTGATTTTAAATCCTTACAAAACATCCCTGGCAGCTCCAGCCTTCCCACCATTTTCAAATTCAGCAAAAGCAATGTCATGCCTCCCAGGTACCAAGCGTAACTTCCTTGAAGCCAAGGAATCGATTAAACAACATGGATAACATCATCTCATTAGTCTCTTCTGGTAAATTATTAAGGAACAAAATATAGTTTGGAGGGTAACCAGATATTTGAGGATTTGGTGTTGAACTTCCTTGGGTATTAGCTGAATTTGGTGTTCCTTGGCTAGGTTTTTTGTTTGTAGTTGCTGCAGTCTGTTCCACAATTTTGACTTTTTTCTTTTATTTTTTTCTTTGTCATCAAAAGTGCCACACTTTTTAGATATGTCAGAATCTGTTTTTGCGTATTAGATTTGCATTGGCTTACCATAAAAAGGAAATCCTTGTAACTGCCTCAGCGTTGGTGGATGAACCCAGTTCTTTAAACAAAGGCCTGCCCCCTTATCTTCATGGTCTTTAAAGCCACAGTATCTACTGCATAGCCAAACTGAGAAAAAAGGGCATTGCTTCAATTCTTTTTTTAATTTAGGGACCAGCAGCTAGCGTAATGGCTATGTTGCTGGACTCCCACGTAGTCAACCGCGGTTCGTGTCCCAGACCCGGTGGCTTAAACTCACGCTGGGCGCGTGTGCGTGCATGCCCAAGATCCCGAGAGGAGAATGGAGGAGAAGGAATTGTGGTGTGGCCATCCCCCCTGGGGGGTGATTTCTCGCTTTCTGTCTCTCTGTCTCTCTCTGTCTGGCAAGCGCACACGCCCTATAGCAAAAACTTCTCAAAAAAAGAAGATTATTTTTTTAATTTAGTCATTCATATTATTGATAGAAATTGTATGATTTGATCGGATATCCACGTTTGGGTTAGATTCTTCAAAAAGTCAAGAGAGTAAATAATCTGAGGCCTATGTGGCTCTTGTAGGAACTAACAATAGTTACTTTGATTGTCTTATGGCTTGGTTACAAAAAGACTGACGATGCAAAAGGGAACCTGAGGGAGATAATGGCCACAAGAAAAACTTTAGAAGGGGCCAGCCAGCCCAGGCATGGTGATTAAGACAACTGGATCCCACATAGCCAGGTGGCTTGTTTGCGCTCTCTCGCTCTCTCTCTCTCTCTCAAATTAAAAAATAAATGAATAAATAAATAAACTAAATCTTAAAAAAAAATTCTTTAAAAAAGAGGTCTTTTTTGGCACATGCAATCTTCGTGGCATGAGATGGTGTGATTTTAAATCCTTACAAAACATCCCTGGCAGCTCCAGCCTTCCCACCATTTTCAAATTCAGCAAAAGCAATGTCATGCCTCCCAGGTACCAAGCGTAACTTCCTTGAAGCCAAGGAATCGATTAAACAACATGGATAACATCATCTCATTAGTCTCTTCTGGTAAATTATTAAGGAACAAAATATAGTTTGGAGGGTAACCAGATATTTGAGGATTTGGTGTTGAACTTCCTTGGGTATTAGCTGAATTTGGTGTTCCTTGGCTAGGTTTTTTGTTTGTAGTTGTTGCCGTCTGGTTCACAATTTTGACTTTTTTCTTTTATTTTTTTCTTTGTCATCAAAAGTGCCACACTTTTTAGATATGTCAGAATCTGTTTTTGCGTATTAGATTTGCATTGGCTTACCATAAAAAGGAAATCCTTGTAACTGCCTCAGCGTTGGTGGATGAACCCAGTTCTTTAAACAAAGGCCTGCCCCCTTATCTTCATGGTCTTTAAAGCCACAGTATCTACTGCATAGCCAAACTGAGAAAAAAGGGCATTGCTTCAATTCTTTTTTTAATTTAGGGACCAGCAGCTAGCGTAATGGCTATGTTGCTGGACTCCCACGTAGTCAACCGCGGTTCGTGTCCCAGACCCGGTGGCTTAAACTCACGCTGGGCGCGTGTGCGTGCATGCCCAAGATCCCGAGAGGAGAATGGAGGAGAAGGAATTGTGGTGTGGCCATCCCCCCTGGGGGGTGATTTCTCGCTTTCTGTCTCTCTGTCTCTCTCTGTCTGGCAAGCGCACACGCCCTATAGCAAAAACTTCTCAAAAAAAGAAGATTATTTTTTTAATTTAGTCATTCATATTATTGATAGAAATTGTATGATTTGATCGGATATCCACGTTTGGGTTAGATTCTTCAAAAAGTCAAGAGAGTAAATAATCTGAGGCCTATGTGGCTCTTGTAGGAACTAACAATAGTTACTTTGATTGTCTTATGGCTTGGTTACAAAAAGACTGACGATGCAAAAGGGAACCTGAGGGAGATAATGGCCACAAGAAAAACTTTAGAAGGGGCCAGCCAGCCCAGGCATGGTGATTAAGACAACTGGATCCCACATAGCCAGCTTCACAGCTAGAGTCCCAGACCCGGAAGCTTGAAAAACATACTGGACGTGTGTGCATGCATGCCCAAAATCTCGAGAAGAGAAGGGAAGAGAGGGGGTTGCAGATAGCCATTTCCCCTGTGGGGTGATTTCTCTCTCTCTTTCTCTTTTCCCAGTGAATGTACACTCCATATACTATAGCAAAAACTAAACAAAAAACAAGCTTCAGAATTAAAAAGAGGTGTGCTGCTGATCTTTGAATACCTCCCTTCGTGGAATGGGCCCTATCCCCCTACCTAGAGTGGGCACGTAATGCCCCAGATAAGGGTTCTCTTCCACCTCCCAGAGAGGTTTGGATGTCTGGGGTGTCAGGTACCCAAGACACTCTACTATCCGGCTAGAGTGGCCAAACCTTTTGTCTCAGCAGCTCCTTAGGCTGTCCCTGAAGACCAGATTCAACAATCCTGACACCCAGTCCTAAGATAGCCCCACATCGTGTATTTTCCTCTCTGCCTGTCACTGCTGTTTTGTGTGTCCTGTCCCCACCCAGGAGGGGTGACCTTCTTACATGATAGTAAAGCTGGCTCCTTTGAGGTCTGGCATGTACCACCACCCATCCTGGTGGAGCAGTGGAGGGAACAACTGCCTCAGCACAAGGGACATGAGAGCCTTCAGTTCACGTTCACAGAACGACTGGATTATTCCAGCTGGCTGTGATGAGGACGTACACTATTGTTCAGGAAGTGGGCGGTCAGGGTTCTGGTTTGGACATGGAAGGGTAAGATGTCCCTGAGTTACTGTAGTGGAAATTTCAAGAAGGATCACGTGTCTGGAGCAGATCAGGCTGGGGATGTGGTGCTGGGGGTCTTGGCCCAGTGAGCAGTTCTAGCTGCGGCTCGGACAGTAGCAATGACTTACTCATTTCTACCTGTTGGTAAGTTGGGTTAGTTATTACTGTTCCCACTTTACAGATGAAGAAGTGGAGGGGCTGAAAGTGCTACATGGCTTTCTCTTTTTAAAAATACATTTACGTTTTATTTTTTTTTTATTTTATTTCTTTCATGAGAGAGCACATGCACAACAGAGTACACAACAGGGTCTCATCACAATGCAATCCTCTTCTCTGAGCCCTCCAGCTCATCAGGATCTTGGGCACATGCGCTTTCACCTGGCATGTTTCAGCTTGACTCAGGCTCTGAATCCACTGTCAGCCATCTGGTTTGCAGGATTGCAGAGCAACACACGACTGCCTGCACCACCCCTACGTGGCTCTTGTAAGGATGACTGCCCGAGTAGCCAAGAGTGTTCCAGAATCAAAGCAGATTACTTCTCCATCCTAGGAAGTTAGAGTCCAGATCTCACCTCCAGGGCAGAGAGAAACCATCATGGCGTTACACAGACACATCTACCCACCCAGAAGTAGAAGTGGTCATTAAGGAGAACAGAGCACCATGATCTGAGAGAGAGGGAGAGAAACGAAGGAAGAAATGGAAAGAGGGAAGGACAGAGGGATAGAGACAGAAACATGGGATGGGGAGGGAGGCTACTCCAGGAAGTAGAGGTGCACTGTCAGCCTTCTGGATGGACCCTGTGGAGGACAGGGTGTCCTTGTGCCCTTGAGAGGATGGTGGAGCCAGTCTAAGAGGCAGACGACTGGGTGTGGCTTGTCTACTGGACCTTGCAGGGCAGGGCTGCTCAAGCCCCAACTCTGGATACCTGAAGTTGGACTCTAGGTCTAAGAAACCCCTCAGAACTGGCTGACAGTCTGGACCTTTGGCTTCAGCTGGTGGGAGCTCACGCCCAGAGAGGCCTGGAAGGGTGGAGGCCCAGGGAAAACAGCTCTAAAACAGACCATATAGTCCCAGCTTTGGGACTTGGCTGTTCCCAAGAACCTAGAAGCTGGATACTGGGGCCCCTCTTCTATCCTTGTTGGTACTTTTTCAAAGAATTATTTTATTTAACTTTATTTAAATTTGACCCAAGAGGGACAGAGTGAGAGAGAAAGAGGGAAAGTGAGAAAGCAAGCCACCAGGTCCAGGACTCGAACTACGGTCAGCCATGTGGGAATCCAGAACCCTTAATCACCATCCCACCCACAAGCCCCAGTATTACTTTTTGAGAGAAATATTTTTGCTATAGGGCACGTGTTCTCGCCAGAGAGAGAGACAGACAGAAAGCAAGAAATCACCCCCCAGGGGGGATGGCCATGCTGCAATCCCTTCTCCTCCATTCTCCTCCTGGGATCTTGGGCATGCACACACATGGGGCCAGCATGAGTTTTAAGCCGCCAGGGCTGGGACTTGAACCACAGTTGACTACATGGGAGTCCAGTAACAACCATTACACTGTATGCTGGTCCCCTATCCTTGGTAAGACACCTGAATACATCTGGTCTCCCCAGAAAGTCAGGACAGGAGGCTGCTGGAACCAGAACCCCCCCCCACACACACACACACACACACACACACTCCTGCTCTCCACTGTCTAGACACATTACTGCACCCTCCCTCCCCTCACGTACTCCTCTAACCCAGGGATGAGTCACTCCTTAGAATCTGGCTCACTGCCACACTCCGCTCCCCCCACCACCAGCAGTTTCTGCTTTTTCAGGGTCACAGCAAGCTCCAGGCTGTCCCAAAGATAGCCTGGGTAGGAAGTGTACTGAGTGGAGAGGGTACACGTAGGACCCACCCTCCCATCCTCTGTTCATCCCCACCCCACCAGCCCTGCTCTGCCTCTGCTTAGGCCACAGCCTGGAGAGGAGCTCTCCCTTCTCTCCTCCTCCAGCACTGCCTAATTGCTGCCTGTCGCAGCTCAAGTGGGTCACCCTGAGACTGGGCTATTTCTAAGTCACCAGGTGCTGCCTCCCCCACTCCTGCCAACACAGCTGGTCCAGGAAAAGACACTCTTCCAAGGCCCAAGGGTAGACAGATGAGCAGTGGAACACCCTGCCTGAAATCCTGCCAGAAAATCGCAAGGGCAGAGTGCCCGGACCCACCCCACCTAGATCATGAACAGGGTTTGAGGCCAGCCCCTGAGCTGATACCTGAGGACCTTGGAGATGGGAAGTACTTCTTCCCTCGTTTCTGCACCATTCTCTCTCATCTCCCAAATAAACACACAAGACAGCATTTTCAGTCTGAGAATAATGGACATTTAGACATGGGTGCCTGGTTTGCACCTGACCAGCATCACGCAGGGGCAGGCAGAGCAAAGACAGAGGTAGGGTAGGGGTGCTGCACAAGCACCAGCCAGGGCCCAGGGTCTCTGGTGGTTGTTGGAGTGAGGCGGAAGGTGGGGGTAGGGTGGGGAGTCACAATGACCAGGAGGTACAAGTCCAGGAATCAGAGCCAGGGTTTCAGGAAGAGTCAGGTGGTGCCACACTCTTCCTGGTGCCCCACATCACCAGGTGGTCATCACAGAATGCAACCTGGACCGGGGTTGCTACACACACTTCCTTGTGTGTGTGCGTGCTGCTCTGCCTGGGGGTGTCCATGGCAGGCAGGCAGCATCAACAGGGTCAGACCCTGAGCTCTTGATCCCAAGGTTGGAAAGAGTTGAGGGTAGTGCTGTTGAACACACCATGGCTACTAAGGTGTCCTGGGCTGGCTGAAGCTGAGATCCAGACCACAGAGGAAGGCCTGGCTAGGCGAAGCTAGTGTCCATCCTTGTCCCCAGCTCCCCTCAGAAAGCCCTAGCCAGAGGCTGCACACACAGAGGAAATCAGGATGCCTGGCCCTGGAGAATCGCCTGCCTTTTTACATCAGAGGACACTCATCCCTCGACGCAGCAGCTGGACTCTGGGACCACCCCCTGAGCTACACTGAGGTTCCCGTCTTGTCAGACACCCACACAGGAAAACACAGAACTCCTTACCCTCACCCCACACTTCTGCAAAGCTTGAGGGGGGCTGTCCCCAGGAGGACTCTGGCCAGAAGCACAAACATGCTGGCCAGTCTCAGGGCCACAGACCCCCTTGGACAGCAAGGGGACAGGTGGCTGGATCCTGCAGTGAGCCCGAGATACTAAGGCACAAAGCTAATCTAAGCCCACTGGGGTGGTGCAAGGGAAGGACACGCTCCATGGGCCCGGCCCCTGGGACCTGCAAAGCACACAGTGACCAAGCAATGATGATAGCCTGGCTTAAACAACTTGGCACAGGATGGAGGTGCAGGGCAATGATCCAGGGATGCCAATGGCTCTTGCTGGAAGGGGCCATACGTCCTGGCTGCCCCTAATAAAGGCCTCTGCAGAGCAGGAGTGCTCTAGACACGGCTGGCACTGCAGCCCAGGTCCAAGGGCCAGTCCCAAGCCAGTCTGGGACTCCAGGAAGGTCGTGTGATGATGCCAAGGTGTCGGGCCAACCGGTCCCCTATTCATCTCCAGCAGGCCCTCCGTGGGGATCCTAAGGAGGGGGCCGGAAGAGGAGGACAGCGGGCTGAGGGCCTGGAGTCCCAGGCGCACTCAGGACAGGTGGCATCCATGTGGACTGGCCGACTTGCGCTTCAGGGCTGCCTGCGCAGACCGGGGCGCCCAAAGGCCGGGTGCATGAGATTCTCGGTGATGTAGGCCACCAGCAGGCAGATGACCACGAGCATGACGCAGATGGAGCCGCCCACCGCCGTCATGGCCACCACGATCTCCTGCATGCCAGCGGGCTCCGCGGTAAACTCCACGCATTCTGCAGGCTCCGGCGCGGCGGCAGCGGTGGCAGGC